>NC_136991.1:21713265-21881392 GCF_032717465.1 Coenobita brevimanus | reverse complement strand
TTTGACCCTGACCAGTATGATATACACACATATCTGGCAATAATTAAACCTTTACTGGATGTGGCTTTGAAAATGACCAACAAAAAATTGCAGTCACACTACCACTGAAGCTGAAGAAGCGTGCTGAACATAGCGCCGAAAATCGTCCTAGAACTCAGCTGGCAGGCTTTGCCAAGTTCACTGTACAAGCTCATCACCCCATCATTAGGGAAAGTAGTGGCTCTATCCAAGGTGGATAGTTTTGCACTCGAAGCGGGGATTTAAGATAATACCCTGATACAGGCAAGGCGCCCTGGTTACTGCTGCCTGCCCCGGAGGCTTGGATGAAGCTCAGGGATCAGCATACATTTAATACTCTGCTCAGAGTACTCCCAGAAGTGTTGTGAAACACTTCACTATCCATGACCCAACAGGAGACATGGATAGAGATATACAGCTGATACGGCGCCTCCTGACTGCCTGCCCTTCTCCACACAGCAAATTAACGTTGTTAAGAAATTCCCCCACCCCGACCCCGGCTCCCCCAGCCACACCGCGTCCACCTCTGCCTCACACCAGCCCGACCCACGACGCCCTAGCCCACCCAGGGCACACCCCTCCACGTACGACGCCCCCGCCCCGCAGAAAAGGCTTGAACCTAATTATTATCAACCCGTAGGGAGTTCACAGCCTGCAACTCCCACTGCCCCCTTCATGACATACGGGACCAGCTTAAAGCTGCTCGCCCAGCAGAATCACAGCCCTGGGTTCACGTGTAAGTGTCCGCCTTAGAGAGGCGAGGAGCCCCAGAGGACGAGCTGACGCCCGTGGACAGATCCCCTCAGGAGAATTAGAGCAGGAACAGGAGAGCGAGAGCCCTAGTCAACTGGATTTTTAGGCCCGCCCCGCACCAACCCACACAGTGGCGGGGGCCATCACCTAAGTATGCAGCCCTGCAGTATACCACAAGATGAAAATACACAGCGTGAAAGGCCAGACTACTAGTCGATACGGGAGCAGCCAGGTCCTGCCCTTTACAGCCACTATTTCTCCCGCTACAAATCGCGGTTTGGCCCACTCCGCCCTACTACCCACTCACCTTGTGGATCACGGGGGATAGCCCCCTGCCCATCCGTGGGGAAACCTCAAGACCTACGGGTCGACACCCACCAGCCAGTGTCCCGCCCGACATCCATTCATCATTTTTTTATTCCTCCTGCCGGAGTTATGACAGGTATTTAGGGGTTAGACTTGCTCCAAAAACTCAGACCATGATCGGTGTCGCCACCGACAACTCCAGTTCGCCCCCACCCTGTTTCCACCCCAGCCGTTTGCACATGCACGCCGCGGCCCCGACCGGAGGGATTAAATCGTCCTCTTCCTTCCCCCAGTGACCTCCTTCACACCCCCTTTTTCCCACCTCCTTCTCCCCCCTCCTGTGCCTTTCCACCCCCACTCACTGCCCCCTCTTTCCCTGCCGCCATCTCCGCCGCCCGTTACCATCCCCTCCCACCATGCAGGCATGGAGTGCCCCTTAACATGAGCCCTCAGAGTCCATCCGTTTTTGTTCTCCCCCTTCCTCCCCTCCCGGTACCCCTTTCTGCCTGCCTTGTGTCCCCCACCTTCCTCCTCCTCACCACGTCGCCATCCCGCATCGCCAATCTCGCCCCGTCCCCTCTCACCCTCCCCAAAGGGCTCATCATCAGAGAGATGGAGGAAGCCAAAGCCCTGTGCCCCACCCTCCTCCCACCACCCCACCCCCCTACCCCTCATCCCTGACCATCTCTCCCAACCAGCAGTCAGACACCTTATGCCGCCTCCTCCTGGATTTCCAGGATTTGTTTGCAACGGGACCAGCAGATATAGGGCATACTACGTACCTGTCGCACCCGAAATCCATACGACAGGCCCACCTACTCCACGACCAACCTTCCACGACGCTGCCCACAAGAACTACCGACAGAGAGAAGAGGGAGGACTGCCAGGTGCTTGACGAAATGGAAGAGGTAGGTGTTATCTCCTCCCCCTCTCCACCAGCCCCGTGGTCCTACCCCGATCCCGTTCTAGTAAAAGAAAGAAAGACGGCACGATGCGTGCAGTTTGGCATGCGACGCTGCCGCCCGATGTGAACAACGTCACCATTAAAGATGCCACCCCCTCCCCCGCATTGTGATTCCCTAGACTCCCTCTACGAGGCGTCTTGGTTTTCTACCCTCGACCTCCAGTCTGGATACTGGCAGGTCCCTGTCACACCGGACCATCGAGGCAAGACTGCCTTTTCCACCAGTAATGGCAAACTATTACGAATTCAATGTTCTGCCATTCGGCCTCTGCAACCGCTCCTGCCACCTTCTCCAGACTAATGGAATCCTCTCTGTCTTGAGCAGCCTCACTTGGGAAATATGTTTAGCCTATCTTGACGATGTCATTGTTTTTAGCCAGACCTGGGCCGACCACTTGCAGCGCCTCCGTCGAGTTTTCACCAGAATTCGCCAGGCAGGCCTCAAGCTACATCCTTCTAAATGTGTCCTGGCCGCTAAGACTGTCTCGTTCCTAGGACATATTATTTCCCAAGCAGGAATTTCCCCAGATTCCGACAAGCTCCGTGCCATAGCGGACATACCACTTCCGCAGGATGTCCACGGCATCCGTGCCTTCCTGGGACTCATGTCCCTATTACCATCGCCGTGAAGGGATTCGCGCCGATCGCTAAGCCTCTTCACGACTTGACACGAAAAGGGGAACCTTTCCTGTGGACCGAGGATCGGCGAGCTACTTTTCAACAGCTAAAAGACAAGCTTGTCTCGGCCCCCATCGTGGCCTTCCCCGACTATACCCTCCCTTTTCGCCTCTACACGGATGTATCCCTTACCGCGATAGGCGCCGTCCTAGCCCAGGTGCAGGCCGGCCAGGAACACATCATCGCCTGCGCCAGCCGCACTCTGAACCCAGCCGAAAAAAATTATGCCGCCACCAAGCGAGAATGCCTCGGCATAATCTGGGCCCTCCAATATTTTAGGGCTTATCTTTCCAGGACCCAAGTTACGATAATCACCGACCACCAATCACTCCAGTGGTTGTGCCAATCAGACTCCCATAACGCCCAACTCGTCCGGTGGCGTGACACCCTAGAGGAGTTTCAGTACGAGATTTCATACAGACCCGGAAAGCTCCACACCAGTGCAGATGCCCTCTCCCACCTTCCCATCCACACGGTACAACCGGACCCCGACCTACTACAACTCTGGCACCACAAGGAACGGCCCCCCTGGATCCCTGCTCACCTATTCCCCAAGCTGTGCCGACAGGGCGACCACCTTCTAACCCCGTCCGGACACATCCCCTTGACCCCCGATGCGGCACGTGACACCCTACACCACCTACATGCTCACAACGGCATCCACTTGGGCACCAAAAAATTACTACAGGTGTTCAATGACATTTACTGGGCCCTAAATCCCTCCACCCTCGCCAAGGAAATTATCCAGACTTGCTGCACCTGCGCGCTTGGGAAAGATATCACCCGGACCGCTGGGCCATCTGGCCATATCACCGCCCACAAGCCCTGGCAACTCCTGGCGATCGATGTGGTAGGCCCTCTTTCCCCTAAATCTGGATATAAATATGTGATCACTTTTGTAGACATGTACTCCAAATTCGTAGTAGCCTGCCCAGCTAAGGAACATCATGCCGTCGCTGTCGCCGATGCCCTGCTCCGACACGTGTTCCCTTACTTTGGCATTCCCCAAGCCATCCATTGCGATAATGCCCCCGAGTTCTCCGGAAAAGTCTGGGAAGAACTAGCCAGGATTTTCGGGTACAAGATCTCCCACTCCTCACCATACTGGCCACAAGGGAACGCGGTATGTGAACGTAGCCATCGTACCCTTATCAATCAGCTACGTACCAGAATCGAGGCTATAAAAGATGACGATTGGCCGGCACATGTAAAAATTGTCCAATGGGGCATGAATTCGTGCCCCCGAGAAGACGGGGTTTCCCCCCACGAAAGAATCTTTGGTGAAACCCCACTCCTACTACCCTTACGCCCGCTTCCGCTCCCACCACAGACCCGCTACACCTGCTAAAAGGGCGGGTATACCACCTATAAAAGAACTTAGACCTTGGACCCGACACAGCCACCAACCCTTTCAACCTGGGTGACACAGTCGTTGTTGCCCAACTCCCACTCCCCACAAGCTCGCCCCCCGTTTCACGGGGCCCCACACCATCATCAAAGTCCCCAGCCCATACCAAGTGGTCGTAGACTACCACGGCACTCCCCGTACCCTCCGCAACAGCACGTGCGGCCTTTCCTCACGCCCACCTCCCCCGCTCCGGCCCCACACCACCAGCCCCCTTCGGCTCCCGCACCACCCTCTACAGTCACATATGAGTGCTATGTTTCCTCCTCACCCTCCCACTCCGCCCCCCCTACCATCTCCACCTCCCCGACCACCACCACCCCAAGCCCCTCACCTGATGCCTCCCCCGCCACCCCTCCCTCACCCTCACCCCTTCCTTCCATGGCCTCCCCCTCAACGCCCACTCCCACATCTTCCGCCCATGCCACCACACCCTCACCACAACCCACTACCACCCCCCCTCCCCCACCCACCATCCGTACACCCACTCCGCCAACACCGCGCCCCACTGCGCCCACAACACACAAAACAACCCGCCCATCCCAGATGCCCACTTCTCCCCCCACCCCGACCCTCAAGACTACCACCACCCACTCGGGCCGCCTCTCGATACTCACCCGCCCGATACTCACACACCCCTACACCACCTACCTCTCCACGACTTCACACCGTCAAGCTACATCAGGCCCAAATCCCCTCTACCTGCACTCCCCAGAGACTCAACGCCGCATTACCATGGCACAAAACCCGGCCCTTACCCGCAGTATCCAGCATTGAGCCCCCAACCACACCAACAGCCACACCAAGCAAGATGAGAGTGAAGCAGGCCGTATGGGCACCTACCCTTGGCAGGAACCACAGACTCCGCGGGCAACACCACCTGTTAAACCTCCTCCAGTCTACCACCGCCGCCTCCACACTCTTCCTCACCTATGACCCAGCACAAGAAGAGAACTACACTGTCGCCTGGCAAACTACGCTGCAACACCTCCAGCCCGTCTACACCACCTCCAACATACAAGCGTTCCACCTCCAGCCACGGGGACATGACTTTTTAAAGGACAAGAGTGGTAAAATGCGTGGCTTGAAAAACAGTGCCCCCGAAGAATACCATAGTACCCCCGATGACAGGGCAAGCCAAGAACAGTGTAGTGTGCCCACAGATACGCCGACATCCCCACACGGACCCCACGGGGTGGCCGCCACCAGCCACCACTACTCAGGGCAACAGTGACTCCTGTCAGCCCGGGCCGTGCGCCCCTGTGACATGCAGCCACCACGCTGCCGCCACCGTAGGAGAAGGACACTACCTTCGCGGAGTGGAATTGCTGAGCTAGCTAAATGTGGAGTTAGAAAACATACTCCAGACAGCGCCCCTCTGGTAGAGACGATCTATGGTCGCTCCCAAAGTGTTCCGGTAGAGACGATCTATGGTCGCTCCCAAAGTGTTCCGGTAGAGACGATCTATGGTCGCTCCCAAGGTGTTCAGGTAGAGACGATCTATGGTCGCTCCCAAGGTGTTCTGGTAGAGACGATCTATGGTCGCTCCCAAGGTGATCCGGTAGAGACGATTTATGGTCGCTCCCAAGGTGCTCCGGTACAGACGATCTATGGTCGCTCCCTCCTTGTGAGACGATCTATGGTCGCTCCGAGAGTGTCGTGGTAGAGACGACCTATTGTCGCTCCCTCCCTCGTGAGACGATCTACGGTCGCTCCGAGGGCGTGCAAAGTAGAGAGACGTCCCCACGGCAGGAGACTGGAGCCCAGGCTTCCTGTCCTAGAGTGACCCAGACAGGCCTCCCACCCTCCCCTGGTCTCTGTTCCCTACGCCTGGCTCTAGAGCAGACGTACCTGACGGACCCCAGTGGAAGTCGCTGCCGCAGCTCTACCTTGTCGGCGCCCCTAGATGCTGGAGACCGCAGCCCACAGTCTCTCTCGGTTCTCCCCAGGACACCTGGACGTGATCTCTCTACGCTCCCACGACGCCGGGACCTATCACAGAGGTTCCTGGAGCTATTCGGCCCCAGTCCCGAGGGCCACACGCCGGAGCCAAGTCCGGAAGCCACG
The DNA here is from genome assembly GCF_032717465.1 of Coenobita brevimanus. NCBI lineage: Eukaryota > Metazoa > Arthropoda > Malacostraca > Decapoda > Coenobitidae > Coenobita > Coenobita brevimanus. The sequence continues at coordinate 21,875,201 of NC_136991.1, read as the reverse complement.
GGAAGTCCAGGACACGAGAGGACGCCCTTACGAGTTATCCCGTGCCCTCTCGGCACGCCTCGCATTGACGGTGCCCCTAGCCCAGCAGGATCACCGATGACATGTTCCTGCCTATCCCCCTGATGAATACGTGCGATATGCATGAGTGATTTAGGTTAAGTGTGATTTCCCCTAATGTAAGTATTGTGCAGAGATTTCATATAGTGAATATCGGGGTAAATCAGATCACAGTGAGAAGTTAAAGGACGAGAGTGTGGAACAAGATCTGATTGACTATACGTGTGAGTGACATCCCTGTTATATAATTAATAAGCCTGTGCCACTGGGAGATTCCCCTATAAAGACATACCCTCATTACTGTGAAGGAATATTGTGAAAGGAAGTATTAATGGTATTCTCTCCTTCCCCCACGCTACCCATAAATCTTGTTTACCACCCGCTCTCTCCCATATCTCGAGTAAGTGTAAATCAAGAATAAAATCAATTACCAAAGTATTTTGGCTAGTGGAAACCATATAAACTTCACGGCTAATATCTGCTGCCCTCCAGTATTACCATAACTTTCCCTAGCCGTCACCAGTCACTCCCCGCACCTCTCCTATCTCCTCCTAGTGAGACTCAACCCCCTCCCGCGCCCCCGCGCGCGCCTATATTTACTGCACTCCTGATACACTGGGATTGTTTGTGTTGTCATTACTATCAGAGAAGTAAGTATCCTGCGAGATACACATATCCTAGATAAGGTTTTATATTGGTAGTGTGCTGAAATATCTGCTGATTTGTCCTGTGTCTGACTGTGGTAATATATGTGTAAAGGTTGTTGCCTAGAGTTTTTGTGTCCTGCCTCTCTTTATTGCACTAGCTCCGGTCTCGAAAGAGGACCCCGCTCCACGTTAGGTGAAATAGGAACGAGAAGTCGAGCCTAATTTCACCTAGCATTACAGGTTTACACGTCAGTATTCAAAATAATATCTTTGGTCTTAATCCCCTAAAATGCAAGCCTTCTTTACCTCTGAATCTGTTTCATCCTACGAGTTACTTCATATAACTTTGTTACTGTGTTTTTTTTTCTGAGGCTGAATTTGTTCACCCTCTGCAAAGGGTTCTGAATTTTATATACAAATTAGAGTATTTCTTTGCTAATTCAGGGTACATTTGTGGTAGTTGCATATTTAATGTTTTAACCTTCAATTATATGGTCATTAGAATCATTGAATCTTAATAGTTTTGAGATACTCCTAAACAGGATACTGTTACCGCAAAAGACGTGTAGGACTTGTTGTCCTGAAGTTAGTACTACAAAAAAAAATAAATAAATAAAAGCTGCACATCACCCACTTACTAACGTAAAAATTCAAGAAATCTCCACATGATATTAATACACTTCATTTGGTGTTCCATCAACCTTCTTCTTCTTCTTTTTTCTTTTCCAGCAATGTCTAGGGAGGTGAATCAAGTTATAAATGAAACAATTATGTATTTCGGTTTAGCGATACTTTATCCTATGTCGTATTGATTTTTATGTGAGATTCAAGAGCTTAGAAATATTACTTTAATTCGAGTTATCACTGTTTTCAAGATATAATATATTAGGAAATATGGCTTATGATTTGCCACGAACCTTCATAATGAGCAAATATTCTCTCTCTATCTCCCTTTTATTAAACATTCAATCAGGAGGCTCTATGTTGATTTAAAGTGCTCATACTGCAGAAATAAAATAAAAAAATCGAAATTTCTCGGTTATTTCAATGACCCATAAATTAGTTGAAATAATCAATTGCTTGATATGTGATTTTATTCACAAATTTCTTTTGTGTTCTGGAGATTATTTTGTACGAATTCGGGTTTGAATACATTTGTTGAAGCATATTTAACAATTTCGCCCAAAAAAATGTTTATTCACCAATCCCTGTAGTCAAACAGTTTTGAACTACCTATAAAGCGGATGCTATCAGTCGTAACCAGTTCACATCTGAAGATACTTTTTATCCCTGAAATCAGGTCAGAGCTATCTTTAAAAAAATAAAAATAAAAAAGCTATTTTATCCATCGAAAATAAAAAATCAAACTAATATCGGCTCGATTAACACAACAGTTTAGGTGGACCCTCCAAGAATCTGATTTTATTTTAGACCCATTATGAACAATAAATCGGAATATATGAGAAAGTAAGTAATATTTATAAATTATTAATTTCAATATTGCTCTGTACTTTTCCGGTATATATTTGACAACCAGTATCTAAAAAAAAATCTTTTAAACGATTTATTAGCTTTCGGACTGATATCACCTTGTTAAAAATGCATAATGATATAACCCGTAGTCATACTGGGGAAATATTCCATTTCTCAAATATGTTGGAAATATTTTCCCCCAGAGCAGTTGCGCTCTCTATTTTCATCATAGTCAACCCTGGTTAAAGGCAGAGGAAAAATTGAGACCGTTGTTAATTGTTCAAGCGGATTTAATAACCCAGAAATTACGTTCTCTTTAATAATTCTTGTTATTGATAAATTAAATGCTACTGCATTTAACCCCCGTGGACAACTATACATTGTAAATACATGTAATTGTTATGCTGAGTGTTTTTAGGCCGACTCCTCGTACTAAAGACACTAGCTACTGAACGGGGTCCTTTTTCCGGACCGGAAGTAATGCACTAACAAGGGAACAGGACATAAAAACTAGGCAGTCCACCTTTAACACATCTATTACCTTAATTACAACACCTTAACAATATCACATAGGATGGTATTATAAACAGAGGATACAGACATACAGAGTTACGTTAATGTAATATGGGATATTCACACACTCCTTAATTATGCTTTATAATAGGTTAAGAGTCCGTAAGTGGATGGGATTCACTTGTATCAAAGTCCAAAAGGTCTTAGCGTGTCGGGGCAATGGAGATGTCTGGGCTTGATGAGCCGAGGAGGGATTATTACTATAAGTTAGCAAGGGAGGTAGAGCACTAGAGTTCACTGTTTAGGCTCGGCGCGGCAACTCTCGCCCGTGCGTGCACTGACAATGGGGGGGGACTACTCTAGATTGGACTTTGGGATAGCACTGTTCGGATGAACCCAGAACTTATAGTCTTTGTTAGGGGAAGGTATTTACGGACACTTTTTGGTGTATTCCCGCTGGTTCACTCTGTCACTGGATCAGTACAGGGAAGGGGAAGTCACTATTCTTGCCCGAGTTTCTGGGGCGATATCACTTTGTCACTGTAAGGTGTAGGTCCCCACTCTGGTCACGGTGCAGGAGACCCTCTTGACTGGGGTCTCGACCTGTTGTAGGGCCTCCTCTGGTCACGGTGCAGGGAGACCCTCTTGCCTGGGGTCTCGACCTGTTGTAGGCCCTCCTCTGGTCACTGTGAAGGGAGGCCTGTCTGTGTTGGCCCTAGGGACTGGGGCCAAACAGGTGTAGCAGACGGGCCTGACGTCGTAGGGTCTGCGGCAGGGGGAGGTCGGCGTTGACGGGTTGCCGGGCTCGCCTAGGGGTCCGAGGACTGCGGAAGTCTACCGGGGAACGCGCCGTCAGGTGTGGGCTGCGACCTCGTCTCCCGCTGGTACCTGGGGAAGACAAGAATTTCCCGGGGGTAGGAGGTAGGTCCCGACTGGGACCAGGCCTCTGTTCAGGTGACACTTTAGGGGTAACTCCCCCGGGTGGTGTCCGGCTACTCCTGCAGGAGTTAGCTGGCTCTAGAGGACACACGGAGGCCGTGGTCTGTCTTACACTGATGGAGGGTAGCACAGAGGCGACTCTCTCTCTTGTCTTTACAATTGCCGTGGCACCAGGTTGATCGGTACTGGGACCCACTTGTGGCGGTGTGTGAGGGTCTCTTACCCTTAGAGTGGCTAGGGGCGTGAGCCCCGTACAATCCACTATTGGGCCTCCTGCCCTATTTGTTATAGAGGGCTCTCTTCCCTCATCAAAGGACCTCCTGTCCTGATAGTGGCAGAGGGTATTACGCCCTCGTGGCTCACTGTGGCAGAGGAGACAAGCCCCTCGTGGCTCACGTGGGTTACTGCGGCAGAGGAAGGGACTTCCTCGTGGCTCGCGGTGGCAGTAGGTGGAAACACCCCGTGGCTCACCTAGGGACCTCCTGTCCCGTTGGGGTGAAGTTGTGGTCGTCACCACACGACTACGAGGGACTGACGTATCAGTCCCACCCCACTGCTGTCGATGGTTAACCCGCCTTGTAATTTGTTGCGGGTCTAGGCTCACCTGGTGTTGAGGTTGTTGCGGGAAGAAGGGGCACAGGTCAGTGGTGGTTGGATGACCCTTTTGTCCCGGGTCACTAACCTGACCGTTATCTCCTCCTCGGGTGGTGGGGTGGTGGTGGCCCGGTGGTGGTGTGGGGGGTGGCGGGGTGGAAGGTCCGGTCGCGGGCATTTTAGTAATTATGTGGTATTTTCCACTGACCTAAACTGCATCTGCGCGTTAGATGACGTGGCAAGAAGGGAAAGATTCTCCTGTTTAGCAGATGTGGAATTAAGATATTTACACAGTTAAAGGGAATATTTGGTCTAACTTTAGTTTAAGTAAAACTAAGATTAATTTGTTAGATTTACCCTGTACATATCTTGATGTAATTTAACTATTTAATACTGTAAATAATTAAAAGTTGGCAACCTACCAATCTATGAGGGAGGTAGAACTGCCTCACACCACACTCTGCTCCCAGACCTTGTGGAGTTAACACTCTGTTGCTAGTCACTCTCAAGCTAACACGGTTGCATATACGCACCATAAGGACGCTTGCTTGCTCAAACAATTACACTAAGCAGCCTCATCGTCATCGGTTAACGATCACTCCCTCACTAGCTAACTAACCTTTTCGAATTGGCCAATTCAAGAGGGGATTAGCTATGAGATAGAGGAGAGATAGTTATTGTAGGGGAGTTAAGGTTACGTTTCGCATAACTCTATGAGACTTGGTTGATTTACTTAACTTTATAGACGAGTAACGACCTACGAGTTGTTTATTAGTAAATACCAGAAATTTCTTACATAGCAGTGCCCCGGCAGGGATACCGACTTGTACACATTAAATATTTTTCACATTTTGGTGCCCAGAAAGAGGGCCCGATTTGTTTACTAGAACTATTTAACATTTTTCACAAAATATGATCAGGAGGCTCACGATGTCATTCTAAAACCCTAGTTGTACAGATAAAAATAATACCCGTATTATCTCTAATGTTAACATTTCTTTACACGTCTCTAAGGAAACATCCCTTTGATCTTAAACCCCTTAAATGGCAGCCGTCTTTACCTGTGAATCCATTTCATCGTAGGAGTTACTTAATTTAACATCCTTACTGATTTTTTCCCATCCTGAATTTTTGGATCCTAAATTTTAAATGCAAATGAGTGTTTCTCTGCTAATTCAGAGTAAATTTGTGGAAGTTGCATATTCAGTGATTTCGGCCTCAGTTATTCGGATTTTTGTATCACAGGTATAAGAATTTTGAAGAACTCATGAATAGGATGTTTCAACGTTACAAGAAGGTAAAAAAAACCTTGGCACATTTATGATTTTGAAGTTACTCCTTCAAATAAAAATAAAATCTACAAATCTTCCTCTTCCTAACGTAATAATCCAAACAATCTCTACACGACATTAATATACAATAGTTCATTCAGTGTCTCTTCAACCTCCAGTTTTTGTAGCAACGTCTACGTAGATCAAGAATAAAGTAATAAGTGGTAATTAATTATATATCTCGGTTCTACCATAGTTTATACTCTCTGGTATTATTTTTTATGTGAGAGAAATGGTCATCAATAATCCTTCTCACGAATTATTACAGTTTAAAGATTTTACTTAATTAAATGTGGCTTATGGTCAAACACGAACTTTCATTATGTGCGAATTTTTTTTTTTTAAATACACTCAGGAGTTTCATTGTAGCTTTAGAGTGATTCTATTGGAGAAGAAAGAAGAAAACCTCTCATTCGAAATTTCTCGCTTGTTTCGGTGATCCATACATCAGGTGAAACTTACTGTGCTTAAAAACCTTAGATGTCAGCTATTTTTAAATGTGAATTGATTTCTTGCTGTGTGATTATTTGTCCTTCACAAATTTCTTTTGAATTTTGGGTATAATTTTGTCTTCAATGAAACTTGAGAACATTTGTTGAAATTGAATTATTAGCGATTTCGCCCAAAAATATGGTTGCACAGCAATCACTACTGAAAAATAGTTTTCAACTTTCCCATAAAGCGTATACTATCAGCTTTTACTAGTAAAAATTGGCAGTATATTTTACCCTTAACGTCATGATCATGTGAATTAAAAAAAAAAAAACGAATCCAATTACTTTCAATACGACAACCACCATCATGAAGAACAAAACTGCATCCATGAAGAAGGAAGTTGCTTTTATAAATTGTATATCTTTGTTCGGCTATGTAATAATTTTTTCCTACTAACATATTTACATATCTGATAATCAATACCCAAACACTTTTCTTTTAAACGATTTTTTGCCGTTCTTAGTGATTTTACCTTCGTGAATAGGGGTAATGATATCACACGAACCGTCATACTGGGAAAATATTCCATGCTTTGAATTTGATCAGGAGGCTCAAGATGATACTTTAAAGCCCTAGTATAGATTAAAAAAAGAAATATCCGCTATATATCCAAGTTGTTTTCAAGTCTCCAATCGTTGGACATTCTTTTTGCTGAAACTGTTCCTTGTTGCTGAATTGTTTCTGGGCGGAGTTTTTCTACCGGCAGAAATGTTTTCTGAATTTTAGATTCAGTTGGAACGTTTTCTAGCTAATTTAGACTTCATTTATGGAAGTTATATATTTAGTGTCTTTCCACTCATTTTTTTTTTTTTTTATCACTAATATAAGAGTTTTTAACTACTCCTGAAGCGGATGATGTTAGTATTTCAAAACATTTTGTATCATTCTCTATTCTGAAGTTACATCTGTAATTGAAGAAAAAAGTCGCAAATCTCCAACTTTATAACGTAAAAATCCAAACATCCTCCATCCGACACTAATTCAGTTCATTCAGTGCTTCGTCAACCTCCTTTTATTTTTCTTGCTATGGCTACGGACATGAGGAATAAAGTTATAAATTGCAATTAATTATTTATCTTGTTTTTGCGATAGTTTATACTTTCTACTGTTCATATTTATGTGAGTCAAAACCTCATCAATATTTCTTCTTGCTAGTTATCACAATTTTGAGAGATATTTACTAAGAAAATGTGGCTCTTGGGGTAACAAAAACCTTCATAATGTGCAATTATTCTCTCCCTCTTTTTATAACATTAAATCAGACTAGATGTAGTTTTAAGAAACTTCTAATGCACATAAAAAAGAAAACTTCTCATACCAAATTTCTCGTTTTTTTTCGGTGAACCCCCACACCAATTGTCAATATTCTTAAATACCTCAGATGCCAGCACTTTTTACGTGTAAATCGATTTCTTGATGTGCTTCCTAAATGTGGTATCTCACCTTCAGAAATTTCTTTTTATTTCTGGAAATGTTTGTCTTTCCCAATCAATTTTGAATACATTTGTGGAAGTTGCATATTTTCCTATTTCTCCCAAAAATATATTTACTCACCCATCACTCTTGTAAAATAGTTTTCAACTACCCAAAAACCAAATGCTATCATCAGTAACTAGTTTAAAATTGAAAATATATTTCATCTTTGATATCATGGATAATAGATTTAAAAAGAAAATGATCGAAAATAAAAAAAAGATCCAGTTAATATCAAAACGTCTCTGACAACATTTCACGTCGGCGCTCAAGAAATATATATTTTTTGTTTTTACAAAGTTCGTGAGCAATAAACATACCTATATTATGAACCAAGAAATGTTTATAAATTGTGCATTTCTATGTGCCTATTTCTATTTTTAATATGTATCTAGAAATTAATACATAAACAACTTTTCCAAGATTTATTGGCTATCGGTCTGGTTTAACCTTGGAAAATATGGATAATGATATCACACGAACCATCATTCTCGGGATATATTCCATTTCTGAAATCTAAAAAGGAGGCTCAAGATGCAAATTTGAAGTCCCTGTGATACAAAGCAAAATAATATCCATTTTATCTCTAAATTTCCATTTGGTTTACACGTTATTATTCATAATATTATCTTTCGTCTTAATCCCCTAATATGCCAGCCTTCTTTACCTTTGAATTTGTTTCATCATACGAGTTACTTAATTTAACCCTTACTTCTTTTTTTCCTGCCTGAATTTGTTCACCCTGTGCAAGGGTTCTGAAATTTATATACAAATTAGTGTTTCTTTGCTAATTCAGGGTACATTTGTGGTAGTTGTATATTTAATGTTTTTAACCTTCAATTATACGGTCATTAGAATCATTCAATCATGTTTTGAGAAACTCCTGAACAGGATACTGTTACCACAAAAAACTTGTAGGATTTGTTGTCCGAAAGTCACTACTAAAAAAAAAAAAAAAAAAAAGCTGGACATCACCGACTTACTAACGTAAAACTCCAAGGAATCTCAACATGATATTAATACACTTCATTTGGAGTTCCATCAACCTTTTTTCTTTTCCATCAATGTCTAGGGAGATAAAGTTATAAATGAAAATCAAATATGTATCTCGGTTTAGCGATAGTTTATCCTATGTCGTATTGACTTTAAAGTGAAATTCAATAGCTAGGCAATATTACTTTTTTTCGAGTTATCACTGTTTTGAAGATATTTGCCACGAACCTTTATAATGAGCAAATATTCTCTCTATCTCCCTTTTAATAAACATTCAATCAGCAGGCTCGATGTTATTTTAAAGTGCTTAATCTGTAGAAAAAAAAATCTCATTCGAAATTTCTCGGTTGTTTCAGTGACCCATAAATAAGTTGAAATAATCGATTGCTTGATATGTGATTTTATTCACTCAGAAATTTCTTTTGAGTTCTGGAGATTATTTTGTACCCAATCGGGTTTGAATACATTTATTGAAGTTGCATATAGAGCAATTTCGCCCAAAAAAATGTTTATTCACCAATCACTTTAGTCAAATAGTTTTGAACTACCTTCAAAGCGGATGCTATCAGTCGTAACCAGTTCACAACTGAAGATACTTTTTATCCTTGAAATCAGGTCGGATATATCTATTTAAAAAAAAAAAAAAAAAGCTATTTTCCTCATCGAAAATAAAAAATCCAATTAATAATCAAATTAAAAGCGGCTGGACTAAGGCAAAAGTTTAGGTGGACCCTTCAAGAATCTGATTTTATTTTAGACCCATTATGAACAATAAATCAAAATATATATAAGAAATCAATATTTATAAATTATTAATTTCAATATTGCTCTCTACTTTTCCGGTATATATTTGACAAACAGTATCTAAAAAAATTATCTTTTAAATGATTTATAAGTTTTTGGACTGATATGACCTTTTTAAAAATGCATAATGATATAAACCGAAGTCATATTGGGGAAATATTCCATTTCTCAAATTCTAAAACCCTAGTTGTACAGATAAAAATAATACCAGTATTATCCCTAATTTTAAAATTTCTTTACACGTCTTTAAGAAAACGAATTTCTTTGGTCTTAAACCCCTTAAATGGCAGCCGTCTTTACCTGTGAATCTATTTCATCTTACGAGTTACTTAATTTAACCTCCTTACTGATTTTTTCCGATGCTGACTTTTTGGATCCTCAGCAATGTTTCCTGAATTTTAAATGCAAATCAGAGTTTCCCTGCCAATTCAGAGTAAATTTGTGGAAGTTTCATATTTGTTGATTTCGCCCTCAGTTATCCGGATTTTGGGATCACAGGTATAAGAATTTTGAAGAACTGAATAGGATGTTTTAACGTAACAAAAACGTAACAAACCTTGGAACATTTATGATTTTGAAGTTACAACTTCAAATAAAAATAAAAGCTACAAATCTCCCTCTTCCTAACGTAATAATCAAAACAATCTCCAGACGACGTTAATATAATTCATTCAGTGTCGCTTATGGTGTAACACGAACTTTCATTGTGCGAATTATTTTTTTATACACTCAGGAGTGTCATTGTAGCTTTAAAGTTATTTTATTGTAGAAAAAAAGAAGAAAACCTCTTATTCGAAATTTCTTTCTTGTTTCTGTGACCCATACATCAGGTGAAATATTGTGCTTAAACACCTTAGATTCCAGATCTTTTTAAGTGTCAATTGATTTTTTGTGTGATTATTTGTCCTTCAGAAATTTCTTTTCAATTTTGGGTATAATTTTGTCTTTCTCAATGAAATTTGAGAACATTTATTGAGATCGCATTATTAGCGATTTCGCTCAAAAATATGGTTGCACAGCAATCACTCCAAAAAAAGTTTTCAACTTCCTCCAAAAGCGTATACTATCAGCTGTTACTGGGTGAAAATTGGCAGTATATTTTACCCTTGAAGTCATGATCATCATGAATAAAAAAAAAAAAAAAAAGGAAGAATCCAATTACTTTCAAAACGATAATCACCACCATCATGAACAACGAAACTGCATATATGAGGAAGGAAGTTGCTTTTATAAATTGTATATCTTTGTTCGGCTATGTATTAATTTTTTCCTACTAACATATTTACATATCTGATAATCAATACCCAAACACTTTTCTCTTAAACGATTTGTTGCTGTTATTAATGATTTTACCTTGGTGAGTAGGGATAATGATATCACACGAACCGTCTTACTGGGAAAATATTCCATGCTTTGAATTTGATCAGGAGGCTCAAGATGACACTAGTATAGATTTAGAAAAAAATATCCGTTATATATCCAAGTAGTTTTCAAGTCTCCAATCGCTGGACATTGTTTTTGCTAAAACTGTTCCTTGTTGCTGAATTTATTTCAAGGCAGAGTTTCTCTACCGCAAGATATGTTTCCTGAAATTTAGATTCAGTTGGAAGCGTTTTCTAGCTAATTTAGACTTCATTTGTGGAAGTTCCATGTTTAGTGTCTTTCCCCTCATTTTTTTTTCTTTTGTCACTCTAATATAAGAGTTTTTAATTACTCCCAAGCGGATGATGTTAGCATTTCAAAAAATCTAGTACCATTCTCTATTCTGAAGTTACATTATAATTGAAAAAAAAAAAAGTCGCAAATCTCCAACTTTATAACGTAAAAATCCAAACAACCTCCATCCGACACTAATAAAGTTCATTCAGTGCTTCGTCAACCCACATTTATTTTTGTAGCTATGGCTACGGACATAAGGAATAAAGTTATAAACTGTAATTAATTATTTTATCTTGTTTTTGCTATAGTTTATACTTTCTTCTGTTAATATTTATGTATGAGTCAAAACATCATCAATATTTCTTTTTGCTAGTTATCACAATTTTGAGAGATTTTTCCTTAGAAAATGTGTCTTTTGGGGTAACAAAAACCTTCATAATGTGCAATTATTCTCTCTATCGTTTTATAACTAAATCACGAGGGTCGATGTAATTTTAAGAAGCTTCTAGTGCAGATGAGAAAATTTTTCTCATACGATTTTTCCCGTTTGTTTCGGTGACCCCCACACCAATAGAAAGTTCTATCTATCTATCTATCTATAGCCCGACGCCCTAATCCCGCAAGGGGTGGCCGCAGACAAAACGCCTCCAAGTCGCTCTGTCACCCACCATTTGACTATCCTCTCCCCAACTCACCCCCCCCCTCCCTCATATACCTCTCCTCCCTCACCTACATACACCCTCTTAGTCTTTCATTCTCCATTCTCTTCACATGTCCAAACCACCTCAATGTATTTCTCCTAATCTTCTCAACCACATCCACATCCACCCCACAGCGTTCCTTCACTTCTTCATTCGTCTACCTGTCTCTCCACGTCACCACATGCTCCTCTCAAGTAACTCATTTCCACTGCTCTCACTCTTGACTTGTTCCCCTCTTGCAAGGTCCATGCCTCGCTTCCATACGTCAGGGTAGGGATCACAATACTATCATAGTGACTTCTTCCATACTCACCTCCTATTTCTCATCACTGCTTTCGGTGTACCAACGACCTTCCTTCCCTGCTGTTCCCTTTCACGCACTTCAGCCCCCAAAGTTCCATCCTCACATTCTACATATCCTCACCATCCAACCTCACTGCACACTCTGTGACTTCATTCCTCTCAAACACCATTACTTTTGTTTACATTAACTTTCAGATTCCTCCTCCTACACACTGTCCCAAATTCATTCACCAAACCTTGCAACTCCCATTCATCTTCACTCAACAATACTGTATCATCAGCAAACAGCAACACCGGAAGCTTCCAAACCTCACCCTCATTCATTAGAGCCACCCCCACATCCACTGTCCTACCCAGCATCTTCTTTACAACCCCATTGATGTATATATTAAACAGCCATGGAGACATCACACAACCCTGTTTCAGTCCCACATTGAGATCAAAGAACTCAGCTCGCCATCCACTCGCACCGTAACCCTAGCTCCCTCGTACATACTCTTCACAGCACTCAACAATTTCCCCTCCACTCCATATATTCTCTAGATACCCCCTGGGGGTAGGGGGGTTTCAAGAATACTCCCCCAGTACCCCTGCTTGTCGTACAAGGCGACTAAAAGGGTTGGTGGTGGGTTAGTGCCTCACCCCGTAAAAAGAACTAAAAAAACGAACAATAGAAAGTTCTATCTATCTATTGCCCGACGCCTCAATCCCGTTTGGGGTGGCCACAAACAAATCGCCTTCAAGTCGCCCTATCCCCCGCCATTTCACTCCCCTGCTCCCAACTCACACCCCCCTCTCTCATATACCTCTCCACCCCATCTCTCCATCTCATCCTCGGCCTCCCCCTAACTCTTTCCCCCTCCACCTCACTCACATACACTCTCTTCGTCAGTCTTTCACCCTCCATCCTCTCCACATACCTCAGATGCCAGCTCTCCTTACGTGTCAATCGATTTCTTGTTATGTGTTTCCTAGAAGTAATTCCTCATTCACAGATATTTCTTTTCATTTCTGAAAACGTTTTTGCTTCCAATTCAATTTTGAATACATTTGTGGAAGTTGGATATTTAGCGATTTCTCCCAATAATATATAACTTTAGCCATCACTCTTGAAAATTAGTTTTCAACTACCCACAAAGTGAATGCTATCATCCGTAACTAGTTAAAAATGGAAAATACGCTTTATCTTTGATATAACAGCTAATTGCTAATAAAAAAAAGAAATTGAAAATTAAAAAAAAAATCCAGTATTGTCAAAACGTCCCTCACAACAATTGATGTCGACCGTCAAAAGAAATATATTTTTTGTTTTTACAAAGTTCGTGAGCAATAAACATACCTATATTATGAACCAAGAAAAGTTTATAAATTGTATAGTTCGATGCGGCTATTTACTATTTCCAATATGTATCTGGTATTCAATACCTAAAAAATTTTTCTTTTCAAAAATGTATTGGCTACCGGTCTGTTTTCACCTTGGAAAACATGGATGATGATATCAAACGAACCGTCATTCTGGGGAAATATTTAGTTTCTCAAATCTGATCAGGAGACTCATGATGCCACTTTAAAATCGTAGTGATAAATAAGAAAAATTATATTCATTTTATCCCTAAATTTCCACTTGGTTTACACTTCACTAATCAAACGAATCTCCTTGGTCTTAATCCCCTTAAATGCCAGCCTTCTTTACCTTTGAATCTGTTTCATCCTACGAGTTATTTAATTTAACCTTGTTATTTTTTTTTTTCCGAGGCTTAATTTGTTCAACCTCTGGAAAGGATTCTGAATTTTAAATACAAATTAGAGTCTTTCTCTTCTAATTCAGGGTACAAGTGTGATAATTGCATATATAATTTTTTAGCCTTCAATTATACGGTCTTTAGAATCATTCAAGAATGATAGTTTTGAAAAAATCCTAAATAGATTAGTTACCGTAAAAATATTGTAGGATTTGTTGTCCTGAAGTTACAACTACAAATAAAAATAAAAGGAGCACATCACCCACTTACTAACGTAAAAATCCAAGCAATCTCCACATGATATTAATACACTTTATTTGGTCTTCCCTCAACCTTCATCTTCTTCATTTTCGCAGCAATGTCTAGGTAGAAGAGGAATAAAGTTATAAATGAAATTTAATTATGTATCTCGGTTTTGCGGTAGTTTATCCTATCTCGTATTAATTTTGATGTGAGATTCAATAACTGATCAATATTCCTTCTTACGAGTTATCACTGGTTTCAAAAAATTATAACCTAGGAAAAATGGCTTACGGTGTTCCACGAACCTTTATAATGAGCAAATATTCTCTCTCTCTACCTCCCTTTTATTAAATATTTAATCAGGAGGCTCGATGTTGTTTAAAAATGCTTTTGGTGAAGAAAAAAAAAACATTCGAAGTTTCTCGGTTCAGTTACCCATATATAAGCTGAAATAATCGATTGCTTCTTATGTGATTTTATTCACCCTCAGAAATTTCTTTTGTGTTCTGGACATTATTTTGTGTTACCCAATCGTGTTTGAATACATTTGTTGAAGTTGCATATTTAGCAATTTCGCCCAAAAATATGTTTATTCACCAATCTCTCTGGTCATAAAGATTTAAACTAGCCCCAAAGCACATGATATCAGTCGTAACCAGTTCACAACTGAAACTTCTTTTTATCCTTGAAATCAGGTCATACATATCTATGAAAAAAAAAAAAGCTATTTTCCTCATAGAAAATAAATCAAATTCTTATCGGCTAGACTAACACAACAGGATAGGTGGACCCTCCAAGAATCTGATTTTATTTTAAACCCATCATGAACAATAAATCTGAATACATGAAGAACCGAGTAATATTTATAATTTGTTTTAATATTGCTTTTTACATTTTCAGTATATATTTGATAACCAGTATCTAAAAAAAAATTTCTTTTAAACGATTTATTAGTTTTCGGACTGATATGACAGTTAAATATGCATAACGGTCATACTGGGTAAATATTCCATTTCTCAAATATGATCAGGAGGCTCACGATTCCGTTCTAAATCCTAGTTGTACAGATAAAAATACTACCCGTATTATCTCTAATTTTAAAATTTCTTTACACGTCTCTAAGGAAACGAATCCCTTTGATCTTAAACCCCTGTAAATCTATTACATCTTGCGAGTTAATTTAACCTTTACAGATTTTTTCCGAAGCTGAATTTTTGGATCCTCATCAATGTTTCCTAAATTTTAAATGCAAATGAGTGTTTCCCTGCTAATTAAGAGTAAATTTGTGGAGGTTTCATATTCAGTGGTTTCGCCCTCAGTTATCCGGAATTTGGGATCACAGGTATGACAATTTTGAAGAACTCCCTAATAGGACGTTTTAACGTAACAAAAACGAAACAAATCTTGGAACATTTATGATTTTGAAGTTACAACTTCAAATAAAAATAAAACCTACAAATCACCCTCTTCCTAACGTAATAATCGAAACAATCTCCAGACGACATTAATATAGTTTATTCAGTGTCTTCAAAATCCATTTTTTGTATCAAGGTCTACGTAGATCTCGGTTCTACGATAGTTTATCGTCTCTGGTATTATTTTTTACGTGACAGTTAAATGCTTAGCAATAATCCTTCTTACGAATTATTAGAGTTTATTAGAGATTTTACCTAATTAAATGTGTCTTCTGGTGTAACATGAACCTTAATAATGTACGAAATTCTTTCTCTATTTTTTAAATAAACTCAGGAGGGTTACTTTAGCTTTGAAGTACTTCTATTACAGAAAAAAAGAAGAAAACCTCTCACTCGAAATTTCTCGCTTTTTTCGGTGACCCATACTTCAGCTGAAACTTATTGTGTTTAAACACCTTAGATGCCAGCTCTTTATAAGTTCCAATTGATTTCTTGTTGTGTGATTATTTGTCCTTCAGAATTTTCTTTTGAATTTTGGGTAAAATTTTCTTTCAATTAAATTTGAGAAAATTTGTTGAAATTGCATTATTAGCGATTTCGCCCAAAAATATGGCTGCACAGCCATCTCTACAGAAAAAGTTTTCAACTTCCTCCAAAAGCGTATACTATCAGCTGTGACTAGGTGAAAATTGGCAGTCATGATCATGAATTAAAAAAAATCAAAAATGAAGAATCCAATTACTTTCAATACGACAACCATTACCATGGACAACAAAACTGAATATATGAGGAAGGAAGTTGCGTTTATAAATTGTATATCTTTGTTCGGCTATGCATTATTTTTTTCCTACTAGCATATTTACATAATTGATAATTAATACCCAAACACTTTTCTTTTAAACGATTTGTCGCAGTTCTTAGTGATTTTACTTTGGTGAATAGGGATAATGATATCACACGAACAGTCATACTGGGAAAATATTCCATGCTTTTAATTTGATCAGGAGTCTCAAGATGATACTTTAAAGCCCTTGTGAAGATTTAATATCCGCTATATATCCACGTTGTTTTCAAGTCTCCAATCGTTGGACATTTCTTTTTGCTGAAACTGTTCCTTGTTGCTGAATTTTTTTCCAGAAGTTTTTCTACCACCAGAAATGTTTCCTGAATTTTAGATTCAGTTGGGAGAGTTTTCTAGCTAACAGACTTCATTTGTTCAAGTTGCATATTAAGTATCTTTCCCCTCATATTTTATGTTTGTCACTCTATTATAAGAGTTCTGAATTGCTCCTGAAGCGGATGATGTTAGCATTTCAAAATATCTTGTACCGTACTCTATTTTGAAATTACAACTAATTGAAAAAAAAAAAAGTCGCAAATCTCCAACTTCACAACGTAAAAATCCAAACAACATCCGACACTAATACGGTTCATTCAGTGCTTCGTCAACCTCAATTTATTTTTGTAGCTATAGCTACGGACATGAGGAATTGTAATTAATTATTTATCTTGTTTTTGCGATAGTTTATACTTTCTTTTGTTAATATTTATGTATGAGTCAAAACCTCATCAATATTTCTTTTTGCTAGTTATCAATATTTTGAGAGTTTTTTCCTAAGAAAATGTGCCCCTCTTTTTTATAACATTAAATCAGGAGACTCGATGTAATTTTAAGGAGCTTCTAATGCACATAAAAAAGAAAACTTCTCATACTAAATTTCTCGTTTGTTTCGGTGACCCCCACACCAACTGAAAGATAATGTTCTTAAATACACCAGATGCCAGCACTCTTCACGTGTCAATCGATTTCTTGCTGTGTGTTTCCTAAATGTGATTTATCACTCTCAGAAATATCTTTTCACTTCTGGAAATATTTGTCTTTCCCAATCAATTTTGAATACATTTGTGGAAGCTGCATATTTATCGATTTCTCCCAAAAATATATTTATTCAGCCATCACTCGTAAAATAGTTTTGAACTACCCACAAAACGAATGCTATCATCCGTAATTAGTTCAAAATTAAAAATACGTTTTATCTTTGACATCACGGCTAATAGGTATTTAAAAAAATAAAAACCGAAAAAAAAAAAAAATCCTGTTAATGTCAAAATATCTCTGACAACATTTCATGTCGGCGCTCAAAGAATCTTTTTTGTTTTTTGTTTTTGCAAACTTAGTGAGCTATAAACCTGCCTATATGATGAACCAAGAAATGCTTATAGATGCTTCTATTTACTGTTTCCAATATGTATCTAGTAATCAATACCTTAACAAATTTTCTTTTCGAAGATTTATTGGCTATCGGTCTGATTTCACCTTGCATTATATGGATAATGATATCACACGAACAGTCATTCTGGGGAAATATTCCATTTCTCAAATCTGAACAGGAGGTACTCGAGATGCAATTTTGAGGTCCCAGGGATACAAAGCAAAATAATATCCATTTTATCTCTAAATTTCCATTTGGTTTACACGTCACTAATCAAACGAATCTCCTTGGTTTAAATCCCCTTAAATTCCAGCCTTCTTTACCTTTCAATCTAGTTCATTCTGCGAGTTAATTGATTTAACCCATATATATATATATATATATATATATATATATATATATATATATATATATATATATATATATATATATATATATATATATATATATATATATATATATATATATATATATATATATATATATATATATATATATATATATATATATATATATATATATATATTTCCGGAGGCTGAATTTGTTCACCCTCTGCAAATGGTTCTGAATTTTAAATACAAATTAGAGTGTTTCACTGCAAATTCGGTACATTTGTGGTAGTTGTATATTTAATGTTTTAGCATTCAATTATACTGGCTATAGAGTCATTCAAGCATAATAGTTCTGAAAACTTCTGAAGAGGATATTGTTACCGTAAAAAACTTGTAGATTTTTCCTAAAGTTACTACTGCAAATAAAAATAAAAGTAAAACATCACTCACTTCCTAAAGTAAAAAAAATCCAAGCAATCCACATAATATTAATTCACATCATTTGGTGTTACCCCGACTTTCGTTTTTTTTTTTTCCTTTTTTTTTTTTTTTTTTTTTTTGCAGGAACGTCTAGGGAGATGAGGACTTATAAATCAATCTTAATTATGTATATTATTTCGCGGTTGTTTATCCTATCGCATTGATTTTTGTGAGATTCAATAACTCAGCAATATCTGGCCCCATCTCGTATTCATTTTGATAGATTCAATAACCCATCAATATTCCTTCTTACGAGTTATCACTATTGTCAAGAAATTATACCTAGGAAAAATGGCTTAAGGTGTTTGCAACCTTCATAATGAGCAAATATTCTCTCTATCACAATTATTAAAATATTCAATCAGGGTGCTCGCCGTTGTTTTAAAGTGGTTATAGTAGCGGAAAAATAATTCTCATTCGAAATTTCTTGTTCTTTTCAGACCCATATATAACTTGAAATAATCGATTGCCTGTTATGTGATTATATTCACCCTCAGAAATATCTTTTGAATTTTGGACTATTTTGTTACCTAATCGGGTTTGAATACATTTGTTGAAGTTGCATATTTAACAATTACGCCCAAAAATGTTCATTCACCAATCCCTCAATTTATATAGATTTGAACTACCCCGAAAGCGGATGCTATCAGTCGTAACCAGTTCACATCTAAAACTTTTTTATCCTTGAAATCAGATCAGACCTGAGAGAAAAAAAAAAAGAAAAAAAGCTATTTTCTTCATCGAAAATAAAAAATCCAATTAATATCTGCTCGAGTAACACAACAGTATAGGTGGACTCTCCAGGATTCTAATTATATTTTAGACCCATCATGAACAATAAATCTGAACATATGAAGAACCAAGGAATATTAATAAATTATTATTTCAATAATGCTGTTTACTTTTTCTATACATATATATAAACTGTATCTAAAAAAAATTTCTTTTAAACGATTTATTAGCTTTCGGACTGATATGACCTTGATAAATATGCATAATGATATCACAGGAAGTCATACTGGGGAAATATGACTGATATGACCTTGTTAAATATGCATAGTGATACTGGGGATATATTCCATTTCTCAAATATCAGGAAGCTCACGATCCCATTTTAAATCCTCATTGTACAGATAAAAATAATACCCGCATATCTAATTTAAATATTTCTTCACACGTCTCTAAGGAAACGAATCCTTTTGGTCTTAAACCCTTTAAATGGGAGCCTTCTTTACCTGTGAATATATTTCATTTTACGAGTTACTTAATTTAACCTTACTGATTTTTTCCGATCATGAATTTTTGGATCTTGAGGAACGTTTCCTGAATTTTAAATGCAAATGAGTGTGTTTCCTTGCTAATTCAGAGTAAGTTTGTTGAAGTTTCATATTTAGTGTTTTCGTCCAGAGTTATCCGGATTTTGGGATAACAGGTATAAGAATTTTGAAGAACTACTGAATAGGATGTTTAAATGTATCAAAAACGTATAAACCTTGTAACATTTATGATTTTGAAGTTTCAACTTCAAATAAAAATAAAGGCTACAAATCACCCTCTTCCAAAAGTAATAATCCAAACAATCTCCAGACGACATTAATATAGTTCATTCAGTGTCTCTTCAACCTCCATTTTTTGTAGCAAGGTCTACGTAGATCATGAATAAAGTAGTAAGTGGTAATTAATTATATATCTCGGTTCTACGATAGTTTATCCCCTCTGGTATTATTTTTTAAGTGAGAGTCAAATGGTCATCAATAATCCTTACGAATTACTACAGTTTAATAGAGATTTTACATAATTAAATGTGGCTTATGGTGTAACACGAACTTTCATTATGTGCGAAATTCTCTATTTTTTTAAAACAATCCGGAAGGTCAATGTATCTTTAAACTGCTTTTATTGCAGAAAAAAAGAAGAAAACCTCTCGTTCGAAATTTCTCGCTTGTTTCGGTGACCCATACATCAGCTGAACCGTATTGTGCTTAAACACCTTAGATGTCAGCTCTTTTTAAATGTCAATTGATTTCTTGTGTGATTATTTGTACTTCAGAAATTTCTTTGGAATTTTGTGTATAATTTTGTCTTTCTCAATGAAATTTGAGAACATTTGTTGAAATTGCTTTTTTACGATTTCGCCAAAAATATGGTTGCACAGCCATCACTCCAGAATAATAGTTTTCAACTTCCCCCAAAAGCGTATATTATCAGCTGTTACTACGTGAAAATTGACAGTACATTTTACCCTTGAAGCCATTATCATGATGAATTTTTAAAAAAATCAATAATGAAGAATCCAATTACTTTCAATACGACAACCACCACCATCATGAACAACAAAAATGAATATATGAGGATAGAGGTTGCGTTTTTCTTACTAACATAGTTATATATCTGATAATCAATACCCAAACACTTTTCGTTTAAACGATTTGTTGCCGTTCTTAGTGATTTTACCTTGGTGAATAGGGATAATATCACACAAACCCTCATACTGGGAAAATATTCCATGCTTCGAATTTGATCATGAGGCTCAAGATGACTCTTTAGAGCCCTGGTATAGATTTAAAAAAAAAAATCGCTATATTTCGAAATTGTTTTCGTCTCCAATCGTTGGACATTCTTTTTGCTGAAACTGCTTCTTGTTCTTGATTTTTTCTCCAGGAGGAGTTTTTCTACCACCAGAAATGTTTTCTGAATTTTTGATTCAGTTTAGAGCGTTTTCTATCTAATTTAAACTTCATGTGTGGAAGTTGCATATTTAGTATTTTTCCCCTCATATTTTATTTTTGTCACTAATATAAGAGTTTTTAATTACTCCTGAAGCAGACGATGTTAGCATTTCCAAACATCTTGTACCATTCTCTATTCTGAAGTTACATCTGTAATCGAAAAAAATTGTCGCAAATCTCCAACTTCATATCGTAAAAATCCAAGCAACTTCCATCCGACACTAATATAGTTCATTCAGTGCTTCGAGAACCTCCATTTATTTTTGTAGCTATGGCTACGGACATGGGGAATAAAGTTATAAATTGCAATTATTTATATTTTGCGATTGTTTATACTTGTTAATATTTATGTATGAGTCAAAACATCATTAATATTTCTGCTTTCGAGTTATCAATTTTCAGATATTTTTCCTAAGAAAACGTGGATCTTGGAGTAAAAAAATCCGTCATAATGTTTGCACATTTTTTATAACATTAAATCAGGAGGCTCGATGTAATTTTAAGGAGCTTCTAATGCAGATAAAAGTGAAAATTTTTCTCATACGAAATTTCTCGTTTGTTTCGGTGACCCCCACACCAATTGAAAGTTAATGTTCTTAAATACCTCAGATGCCAGCTCTTTTTACGTGTCAATCGATTTATTGTTATTTATTTCCTAGAAGTAATTTCTCATTCACAGATATTTCTTTTCATTTCTGGAAATGTTTGTTTCCAATTCAATTTTGAATACATTTGTGGAAGTTGGATATTTAGCGATTTCT
The DNA here is from genome assembly GCF_032717465.1 of Coenobita brevimanus. Classification (NCBI taxonomy): domain Eukaryota; kingdom Metazoa; phylum Arthropoda; class Malacostraca; order Decapoda; family Coenobitidae; genus Coenobita; species Coenobita brevimanus. The sequence goes on along the minus strand of NC_136991.1, from coordinate 21,853,304 downwards.
ACCAATAATATATTAATTTAGCCATCACCGTTGTAAAAAAGTTTTCAACTACCCAAAAAGCGAATGCTATCATCTGCAACTAGTTCAAAATTGAAAATACATTTTACCTTTGATATAACGGCTAATAGGTATTAAAAAAAATAAAAATGATCGAAAATTAAAAAAAAAATCAGAATATCAAAACGTCACTGACATTTCATATCAGCCTTCAAAAAATATAAATTTTTCGTCTTTTCACACTTCGTGAGCAATAAACATGCCTATATGATGAAGCAAGAAATATTTTTAAACTATTTCGATGCGGCTATTTACTTTTTTCAGTATATATCTGGTAATCAATACCTAAACAATTTTTCTTGTCGAAAATTTATTTGCAATCGATCTGATTTCACCTCGGAAAACATGGATAATGACATCACACGATCCTTCATTCTGGGGAAATATTTATTTCTCAAATCTGATCAGGGGGCTCAAGATGCCACTTTAAAATCCCTATGATACAACAAAAAATATTATCCATTTTATCCCTAAATTTCCATTTGGTTTACACATCACTAATCAATCGAATCTCTTTGGTCGTATTCCCTTAAATGCCAGCCTTCTTTACCTTTGAATGTTTCATCCTACGGGTTACTTAATTTAACCTTCTTACTGTTTTGTTTTGTTTTTTCCGAGGCTGAATTTGTTCACCCACCGCAAAGGGTTCCGAATTCTAAATACAAATGAGTGTTTTTCTGCTAATTCAGGGTACAATTGTGGTAGTTGCATATATAATTTTTAGCCTTTAATTATACGACCTTTAAAATCATTCTACCATAATTCTGAAAAACTCCCAAAGAAGATACTGTTACCGTAAAAACTTGTATGATTTGTTCTAAAGTTACTATTATAAATAAAAATAAAAGCTGCACATCACCCACTTACAAACGTAAAAATCCAAGCAACCTACAAATGATATTAATTCACATCATTTTGTCTTCCCTCAACCTTCTTCTTCTTTTTTGCAGCAACGTCTAGGGACGTGAGGAATAAAGTTATGAATGAAACAATTACATATCTCGGTTTTGCGGTAGTTTATCCTATCGTAATAATTTTGATGAGATTCAATCTCATCAATATTTCTTCTTACGAGTTATCACTTTCTAGAAATTATCCCTTTGGAAAAATGGCTTACGGTGTCCCACGAAACTTCATAATGAGCAAATATTCTCTCATTTAATCAGGAGGCTTGACGTTGTTTTAAAGTGTTTATAGTGAAGAAAAAAAAAATCGAAATTTCTCGGCTCTTTCAGTGACCCATATATAAGTTGTTATAATCGATTGCTTGCTATGTGATTTTATTCTCGCTCAAAAATTTCTTTTGAGTTCTGGACATTATTTCTTGTTACCCAATTGGGTTTGAATACATTTATTGAAGTCGCATATTTAGCAATTTTGCCAAAAAATATGTTTATTCACCAATCCCTCTGCATGAACATTAAACCTGAATATATGAGAAACAAAGTAATATTTATAAATTATTCATTTCAATATGTCTATTTTTCGGTAGATATTTGATAACCAGTATATAAAAAAAATGTCTAAGCTATTTATTAGTTTTCGGACTGATATGACCTTCAAAGTATGGATAATCATATAACCTGGTCATACTAGGGAAATATTCCATTTCTCAAATATGATCAGGAGGCTCACGATCCCATTCTAAAATCATAGTTGAATAGATAAAAATAATACCCGTATTATCTCTAAGTTTAAAATTTCTTTACACGTCTCTAAGGAAACGAATCCTTTTGGTCTCAAACCCCTTAAATGGCAGCCTTCTCAACATCTGAATCTATTTCATCTTTCGAAACTGTTCCTTCCAAGAGAGAAACAAAATACAAGAGAGCCAAATTCAAGATCCATTCATTTCCAGATGCCTTGACACACTGCGTTTGAAAGACTGGAGATCATAGGAAGCAGGAAATACAGACAGTGGGAGACAGTCCCAGAGTTGATCTGTTGCATAAATGAAGGACTGGGCATAACGATTAACTCTTGCATTAGAGAGTTGGACAGAAAAGGGATGAGAGTTTGCTGCTAGACGGGTGCTACGCGCCCGTCGTAGAAGTGGAGGAATGCATGCAGACAGTTCAGAGGAAGTGACCCTTGAAGTAGCGATAGAAAAGAGATAAAGATGCAACATTGCGGCAAAGAGACAGAGGTTGAAGGGAGTCAGTAAGAAGGGGAGAATTAATGAGACGAAAAGCCTTTGACCACTCAGTTGAGAAGAGCTGTATGTGGGGAGCCTCCCCACACATGAGTTGTACTGCACACAGGGGTGGATAAAACCCCTGTATAGAGTCAACAATTGTGCAGGGGCAAAGAAGGAAAGGAGTCGGCTTAGCACACCCAATCTTTTAGAAAACATTTTACAAGAGATGTAATATGATCCTTCCAGGACAAGTCCCCAGCAAATGAAACCCCAAGCATGTTCAACGATGATGCAGGATTTAGTATTATTAAACGTAATTGGGTATGTGTGGAAGATTTTGTCGGGTTGATAGGTGCAAAAACTGATTCTTTGATGCATTAAAAAGCCAGATTAGTTTTATCCCAGTCAGAGATACGAGCCAAGTCAGACATTAGGTGTACCATAGCCTCATCTCTTGCCTGTTGAAGTAACTGCTGAGATGGACGTTGTGAAAATCGAATGGAAAGGTGAAGGGTGGTCATCAGCGTATGAGTGGATAGGTTTAGATGTACTGTTCAGAAGGTCATTGATGAATAAAAGAAAGTTGGTGATTGGACAGAGCCCTGAGGAACACCACTGTTAATAGATCTATGAGAAGAACGATAGCCATCTACAACAGCTGCTATAGAACGACCAGAAAGGAAGCTAGAGATTAAGGCACAGATAGAAGGATAAAAACTGTAAGATGGCAGTTTGGAAATTAAATAATTATGCCAGACTCGATTGGAAGCCTTTGAGATGTCAAGTGCAATGCCAAAGCTTTCCCCAAAGTCCCGAAAGGACCGGCAGTCTGAAAGATAGGTGAGAAGATCGCCTGTGGAGCGTCCCCGACGGAACCCATACTGACGATCAGAAAGAAGGTTGTGATAGGAAAGATATTTTAAAAATTTTCTATTAACAATAGACTCAAAAACTTTTGAGATACAGGATGTTAAAGCAATTGGACGATAGTTAGAGGGTTGGGAATGGTCACCCTTCTTTGGGACCGGCTGAATGAGAGCAAACTTCCAGCAAGAAGGAAAGGTACAAGTTGACAAAGGTGAAAGAGTTTGCCTAGGCAGAGTGTAAGCACAGAAGCACAGTTCTTGAGAACAACAGGATTCCTCCATCAAGCCCATATGCCTTATTAGTACTGAGGCCAGCAATGGCAGAAAATACAACTGAAGAAATTTTAATGGTAGCCATGAGGAAGTCAGAGGGGGGAAGTGATGGAGGAACAGCACCGGAATCGTCTAAGCTGGATTTGGAGGAGGAAGTCTGAGGGAAGAGATCTGCTTTATCAATAAAAGAAATAGCTACAGAGCCATCAGAGTAGAAAAGAGGAGGGAAGGATGATGAAGTAAAGTTGTTAGAAATGTTTTTGGCAAGGTGCCAGAAGGAGCGAGAAGAGTTCAAGTTAGAGAGTTGAGAGCATTTTGTACGAATGAAATTATTTTTAGCAAAGCGAAGAACAGACAACACGTTTCCGGGCAGAAATATATAAAAGATGTGATTCAGGGGTGGGTTGGCTCCGGTACCTTTTGTAGCCCCTCTCCTTGTTGCAGACAGCATTAGAACAAGCGTGATTAAACCAAGGCTTTCGTGTATTAGTCAAATGATATGAGAAAGGAATTATGCTCCTTTGCCCGAGAGAATAACCTCCGTATTGCGCAAGGCACACCCAAATGGCTCCAGCCATAGAAGCAATAATCATTCCGGGGAAAATCAAAGAAGTACTGCCTGAGGGCCTCCCAATCCGCAGCTCCAAAGTTCCAGAGACGACGTTTATTTTGGAGGGTCTACAGGCCGCACCGGAGCGATGGGACACGTTAAGGTGATAAGGTTGTGATTGGAGGAGCCCAATGGAGAGAAAAGATTAACAGTGTAAGCAGAAGAATTAGTTGTAACGAAGAGATCAAGTATGTTGGAGCTCTCTCCAAGGCGGTCAGGGATACGGGTAGGGTGCTGTACAAGCTGCTCTAGGTCATTAAGGATAGAAAAGGTGTAGGCTTGTTCACCAGGTCGATCAGTGAAAGGAGAGGAGAGCCAAAGGTGGTGGTGAACATTGAAATCTCCAAGAATGGAGATTTCAGAGAAAGGAGAAATCGATAGAAAGTGTTCCATCGTAGAAGTAAGACAAAGAATTTTTGATGGTAGAATTAGGAGATAAGTAAACAGCACAGATATATTTAGTCAGAGAATGACAGGAAAGCTGAAGCCAGAGTGTAGAGAATTCAGAAGAATCGAGTTCAGGAACACGAGCAAGATAAGTTGTTGAGTATATATACATAACAGCCACCTTTGGCTTTGAAATGAGTATAGAGAACGTAGGAGGATACAGAAAAGGGTTTGTTGTCAGTTGCTTCAGACAGCTGAGTCTCAGTTAGGAAAAGGTGACGTTTAGAGAAGGAGAGGTGGTGCTCAACAGAGCGAAAGTTAGAGGAAAGACCATGAATGTTGCAGAAATGAAGAAGAGAGTCAGATAGTGGTTCCAGGCACCTTAAGTCGTCACCGGGAGACTGGCTGAAGGTAGGGGTATTTATGGTCCCCCCCCGAGGGGACTCCGAGGCTATTCTATATGATAAAAATTTTTTGAAAATTTTGAAAAGGAAGTGTGGTGTGTACTGTGCATGAAGTTTGGTGTTGATAGTTGGAGAAACTTAATTTAACCTTCTTACTGATTTTTTCCGATGCTTAATTTTTGGATCCTCAGCAATGTTTCCTGAATTTTAAATGCAAATGAGAGTGTTTCCCTGCTAATTCAGAGTAAATTTGTGGAAGTTGCATATTTAGTGGTTTCGCCCTCAGTTTTCCGAATTTTGAAATCACTCAGGTATAAAAATTTTGAATAACTCTTGAATAGGATGTTTTAACGTATCAAAAACGTAAAAACCTTGTAACATTTATGATTTTGAAGTTACAACTTCAATAAAAATACAGGTTACAAATCACACGTTTCCAAACGTAATAATCCAATCAATCTCCAGACGACATTAATATAGTTCAGTCAGTGTTTCTTCAAACTACATTTTTTTTTTAGCAAGGTCTACGTAGATCAGGAAAGTAAGTGTAGAAAGTGTAGTAAGTGGTAATTAATTTCATATCTCGGTTCTACGATAGTTTATCCTCTCTAGTATTTTTTTTTGTGAAAGTCAAATCCTCATTAAAAATCCATCTTACGAATTATTGCAGTTTAATAGAGATTTTACTTAATTAAATGTGGCTTATTGGGTAGCACGAACTTTCCTAACGTGCGAAATTCTTTCTCTATTTTTTTAATAAAATCAGGAGGGTCATTGTAGCTTTAAAGTGCTTCTATTGCAGAAAAAAAAAAAAAATATTCGAAATTTCTCGCTGATTTCGGTGGCCCATACATCAAGTGAAACATCGTGCTTAAGCACCTTATATGCCAGCTCTTTTTAAGTGTCAATCGATTTCTTGTTGTGTGATTATTTGTCCTTGAGAAATTTCTTTTGAATTTTGTGTATAATTTTGTCTTTTTCAACGAAATTTGAGAACATTTCTTGAAAATGCATTATTAGCGATTTCACCCAAAAATATGGTTGCACTGCCATCACTCCAGAATAATAGTTTTCAGATTCCCCCAAAAGCGTATACTATCAGTTGTTACTAGGCAAAAATCGGCAGTACAATTTACCCTTAAAGTCATGATCATGATGAATTAAAAAATAAAAATAAAAAATGAAGACTGCAACTACTCTCAATATAACAGTCACCAACATCATAAACAAAAAAACTGAATATATGAGGAAGGAATTTGCGTTTATAAATTGTATATCTTTGATCGGCTGTATTAATTTTTTCCTACTAACATTTACATATCTGATAATAAATGCCCAAACACTATTCTTTTAAACAATTTCTGCAGTTCATTTTTATTTTACCTTGGTGAATAGGTATAATGATATCTCGAACCGTCATACAGGGAAAATATTCCATGCTTTTAATTTGATCAGGAGGCTCAAGATGACACTTTACAGCCCTAGCATAGATTAAAAAAAATATATATCTGCTATATATCCAAATTGTTTTCAAGTCTCCAATCGATAGACATTCTTTTTCCTGAAACTGTTCCTTCTTGCTGATTTTTTCCCGGGCGGATTTTTTCTACCACCAGAAACGTTTTCTGAATTTTAGATTCAGTTGGGAGCATTTTCTAGCTAATTTAGACTTCGTTTGTGTAAGTTGCATATTTAGTATCATTCCCCTCATGTCTTATATTTCACTGTAATATAAGAGTTTTGAATTACTCCTGAAGCGGATGATGTTAGCATTTCAAAACATCTTGTACCATTCTCTATTCTGAAGTTACATCTGGAATTGAAAAAAATGTCGCAAATCTCCAACTTCATAACGTAAAAATCCAAACAACCTCCAGCCGACACTAATACAGTTCATCCAGTGCTTCTTCAACCTCCATTTAGTTTTGTAGCAATGGCTACGGACATGAGGAAGAAAGTTATAAATTGCATTTAAATATTTATCTTGTTTTTGCGATAGTTTATACTTTCTTCTGTTAATATTTAAGTAACAAAAACCTTCAAAATGTGCAATTATTCTCTCCCTCTTTTTTATAACATTAAATCAGGAGACTCGATGTAATTTTAAGGAGCTTCTAATGCAAATAGAAAAGAAAACTTTTCTCATACGAAATTTCTCGTTTGTTTCGGTGACCCCCACACCAACTGAAAGATAATGTTCTTAAATACACCAGATGCCAGCACTCTTTACGTGTCAATCGGTTTCTTGCTGTGTTTCCTAAATGTGATTTCTCAGAAATTTCTTTCCATTTCTGGAAATGTGTCTTTCCCAATCAATTTTGAATACATTTGTGGATATTGATAATTTATCTATTTTTCCCAAAAATATATTTCTTTATCCATCACTGTTGTAAAATAGTTTTGAACTACCCACAATGCGAATGCTATGATCAGTTACTATTTCAAAATTGAAAATACATTTTATCTTTGATATCACGGCTAGTAGGTATTAAAAAAAAAAAAAATCTAGTTAATATCAAAATGTCTCTGACAACATTTCATGTCGGCGCTCGAAGAATGTATTATTTTTTTGTTTTTACAAACTACTTGAGCAATAAACCTGCCTATATGATGAACCAAGAAATGTTTATAAATTGAATATTTCGATGCGGCTATTAACTAATTCCAATATGTATCTGGTAATCAATACCTAAATAATTATTCTTTTCGAAGATTTATTGGCTATCGGTCTGATTTCTCCATGGAAAATATGGGTCATGATATCACACGAACCGTAATTCTGGGGAAATATTCCATTTCTCAAATCTGAACAGGAGCCTCAAGATGCAACTTTGAAGTCCCAGTGATAGAAAGGAAAATAAAATCCATTTTATCTCTAAATTTCCATTTGGTTTACACGTCACTAATCAAACGAATCATTGGTTTACATCGCCTTAAATTCCAGCGTTCTTTATCTTTCAATCTAGTTCATTCTGCGAGTTATTTAATTTAACCTTGTTACTTCGGAGGCTGAATTTGTTCACCCTTTGCAAATGGTTCTGAATTTTAAATACAAATCAGAGTAATTCCCTGTTAATTCTGGGTACATTTGCGGTAGTTGCATTTCTAATGTTTTAGCCTTGAATTATACGGCTTTTAGAATCATTCAAGCTTAATAGTTCTGAAAAACTCCTAAAGAGGATACTGTTACCGTAAAAAACGTAGGATTTGTCCTGAAGTTACTACTACAAATAAAAATAAGAGCTGCACATCACCCACTTACTAATGTAAAAATCCAAGCAATCTCCAAATGATATTATTTCACACCATTTGGTGTTCCTTCAACCTTTGTCTTCTTTTTTTTTTTTTTTTGCAGGAACGTCTGAGATGAGGAGTAAACTTATAAATCTTAATTATGTATTTTGATTTTCTGGTTGTTTATCCTATCTCGTATTAAATTTGATGTGAGATTCAATAACTCATCAATATTCCTTCTGTTTTCAAAAAATTATATCATAGGAGAAATGGCCTATGGTGTGCTGCGAACCTTCATAATGAGCAATTATTCTCTGTCTCTCTATCACCCTTTTATTTAACATTCAATCAGGAGGCTCGATGTTGTTTTAAAGTGCTTATATTACAGAAAAGAAAAATTCATTCGAAATTTCTCGGTGGTTTCAGTGACCCATAAGTAAGTTGAAATAATCGATTACTTATGTGGTTTTATTCACCCTGTTTTTTTTTTTTTAATTTTGGTTATTGTTTTATGTACCTAATCGGGTTTGAATACATTTGTTGAAGTTGCATATTTAGCAATGTCGCCAAAAAATATATTTATTCACCAATCCCTCTAGTCAAATAGTTTTGAACTACCCCCAAAGCGGACGCTATCAGCCGTAACCAGTTCACAACTGAAACTTCTTTTTATCCTGGAAATCAGGTCTGAGATATATATATATATATATATATATATATATATATATATATATATATATATATATATATATATATATATATATATATATATATATATATATATAAGCTATTTTCCTCATCGAAAATAAATAATCCAATTAATATCGGCTCGTCTAACATAAAAATTTAGGTGGACCCTCCAAGAATCTGATTTTGTTTTAGACTCATCATGAACAATAAATCTGAATACGTGAGGAACCATGTAATATTATTAAATTATTTATTTCATTATTGCTCTTTATTTTCTCGGTATATTACTGATAATTAGTCCAAAAAAATTTCTTTTAAACTATTTATTAGCTTGCGGAATCATATCACCTTTTTAAATATGCATAATAATATCACATGAAGTAATAATGGGGAAATATTCCATTTCTTAAATATGATCAGGAGGCTCACGATCCCTTCTAAAACGCTAGTTGTACAGATAAAAATAATACCAGTATTATCTCCAATTTTAAAATTTCTTTATACGTCTCTAAGGAAGCGAATCCCTTTGGTCTTAAACCCCTTAAATGGCTGCCGTATTTACCTATGAATCTATTTCATCTTACGGGTTACTTAATTTAACCTTCTTATTGATTTTTTCCGATGAGGAATTTTTGGATCCTCAGCAATGTTTCCTGAATTTCAAATGCAAATGAGTGTTTCCCTGCTAATTCAGAGTAAATTTGTGGAAGTTTCATATTTAGTGGTTTCGCCTTCAGTTATCCGGATTTTAGGATCACTGGTATAACAATTTTCAAGAACTAGTGAATAGGATGTTTTAACGTAACAAAAACGTAACAAACCTTTGAACATTTATGATTTTTAAGTTACAACTTAAAATGAAAATAAAAGCTACAAATCTCCCTCTTCCTAACGTAATAATCCAAACAATCTCAAGACGACATTAATATAGGTCATTCAGTGTCTCTCCAACCTACATTTTTTGTAGCAAGGTCTACGTAGATCACGAGTAAAGTAGTAAGTGGTAATTAATTACGTATCTCGGTTCTAAGATTGTTTATCCTGTGGTATTATTTTTTATGTGGGTCAAATGCTCTTCAATAATCTATCTATCTATTGTCAGACGCCTCAATCCCGGTTGGGGTGGCCACAACCAAATCGCCTCCAAGTCGCCCTGTCCCCCGCCATTTCACTGCCCTGCTCCCAACTCACACACCCCTCTCTCATATACCTCTCCATCCCATCCCTCCATCTCATCCTCGGCCTCCCCCTCAATCTTCCCCCCTCCACCTCACTCACATACACTCTCTTCGTCAGTCTTTCTCCCTCCATCCTCTCCACATGGCCAAACCACCCCAGTGTGTTCCTCATAACGCTTCCTATCACATCCACATCAACACCACAACGCTCCTTTATATCCTCATTCGTCAGCCTGTCTCTCCATGTGACTCCACAGGCTCCTCTTAAATAACTCATTTCCACTGCTGTCACTCTTGACTTGTGTCCTTCCAACAACGTCCAAGCTTCACTTCCGTACGTTAGAGTTGGTATCACAATACTGTCATGTAGTAACTTTCTCCCTTCCATGCTCACATCCCTGTTTCTTATCACTGCTTTCAAAGAACCAGCAACCTTTCTTCCTTGTTGTACCCTTTCAAACACTTCACCCTCCAAACCTCCATCCTTACTCATCACACTACCCAAGTACTTAAATGTACTCACATTTTCCAATTCCTCACCATCCAACCTCGCTGTACATTCACTGACTTCACCTCTCTCGAAGACCATCACTTTACTCTTCCCTACATTCACCTTTAGATTCCGTTTCTTACACACTCTCCCAAACTCATCCACCAAGCCTTGCAGCTCCCCTTCGTCTTCAATGAACAACACAGTATCATCTGCAAAGAACAGTACAGGGAGTTTCCAAACACTATCCTCTCTCACTAGGGCCACTCCAACATCCACTACCCTACCTTGTACCTCTTTTATTACCCCATCCATGTACAGATTGGACAACCATGGAGACATGACACATCCCTGTTTCAACCCAACTTCAAAGAGAAAAATTCACTTAGTTCACCATCCACACGCACTGCATCCTTCGCACCATCGTACATACTCTTCACAGCATTGAACAGCTTCCCATCTACTCCATATATTCTTAACACTTTCCACAATCCTTGTCTATCCACCCTGTCATATGCTTTCTCCAAATCCATGAAAGCCGCACACAACTTCTTTCTCTTCTTTAGAAACTTTTCCACTAAAGATCTAAAAATGAATACACCTTCTTCCCTTCCTAAAGACTCTCTGTTCCTCTCCAACTAATTTCTCTGTTCTTTAACTCTGTCAATAAGTATTCTATTATACACTTTTCCTATTATACTAAGAAGACAAATGCCCCTATGATTAACACACACTTCTTTTTCCCCTTTTCCTTTGTACAAGGGAATAATTATACCTGACTCCCACTCCGGGACTCTACCTTCCTCCCAGGCCAACCTGCACATCTTCCACATCCATTCTACTACTATCTCTCCCTCATGCTTCAACATTTCAACACACACTCCATCAATTCCTGTGGCTTTCCCCGATTTAGCTTTCTTCATTGCTTCCACAACTTCTATCCTACTGATTTCTTCCTGTCTTCTCACCTCCCTCCTTCTCCCAGCCATTCCCCAGCCACTTACACTCGCATTACTTCCATCCTCTACATTTAACAATTCCTTAAAGTGTTCTCTCCATCTGCTCACTTTTTCACCCTTCTCCACTAGTAATCTACCATTTTTATCTTTCACTCCCCTGCTAACTTCGCTTCCACCCTGTCTTACTCCTTTCACCTCTTTCCAGAACATTTTCTTAGTCCCTCCACTTTACACTGAAATTCCTTCCAAATTCCTCATCCGCTCTCTTTTTACACTCTCTTACTAATCTTTTCACCTCTCATTCTTTCTACATATAACTCTCTTCCGCCTCTCAACTACTTCCACGCCCCTATTTCTCATCCATCTTACGAATTATTGCAGTTTAATAGAGATTTTACTTAATTAAATGTGGCTTATGGTGTAACACGAACATTCCTAATGTGCGAAATTTTCTCTATTTTTAAAATAAAATCAGGAGGGTCATTGTAGCTTTAAAGTGCTTCTATTGTAGAAAAAACAGAAAAGAAAACCTCTCATTCGAAATTTCTCGCTTATTTCGGTGACCCATACATCAGGTGAAACTTATTGTGCTTAAACACATTAGATGCCAGCTCTTTTTAAGTGTCAATCGATTTATTGTTGTGTGATTATTTGTCCTTGAGAAATTTCTTTTGAATTTTGTGTATAATTTTGTCTTTCTCAATGAAATTTGAGAACATTTTTTGAAAATGCATTATTAGCGATTTCGCCCAAATATATGGTTGCACAGCCATCACTCAAGAATAATAGCCTTCAACTTCCCCAAAAAGCGTATACTATCAGCTGTTACTAGGTGATAATCGGCAGTACAATTTACCCTTAAAGTCATGATCATGATGAATTAAAAAAAAAAAAAAAATGAAGACTCCAGTTACTCTCAATACGACAACCACCACCATCATGAACAACAATACTGAATATATGAGGAAGGAATTTGCGTTTATAAATTGTATATCTTTGATCGGCTGTATTAATTTTTTCCTACTAACATTTACATATCTGATAATAAATGCCCAAACACTATTCTTTTAAACAATTTCTGCAGTTCATTTTTATTTTACCTTGGTGAATAGGTATAATGATATCTCGAACCGTCATACAGGGAAAATATTCCATGCTTTTAATTTGATCAGGAGGCTCAAGATGACACTTTACAGCCCTAGCATAGATTTAAAAAAATATATATCTGCTATATATCCAAATTGTTTTCAAGTCTCCAATCGATAGACATTCTTTTTCCTGAAACTGTTCCTTGTTGTTGGTTTTTTCTTCTTTTTTTTTTTCCCGGGCGGAGTTTTTCTACAACCAGAAATGTTTTCTGAATTTTAGATTCAGTTGCGAGCGTTTTCTAGCTAATTTAGACTTCATTTGTGGAAGTTGAATATTTAGTGTCTTTCCCCTCATATCTTATATATGTCTGTAATATAAGAGTTTTGAATTACTCCTGAAGCGGATGATAGCATTTCAAAACATCTTGTACCATTCTCTGTTTTGAAGTTACAACTGTAATTAAAAAAAAATTCGCAAATCTCCAACTTCATAACGTAAAAATCCAAACAACCTCCAGCCGACACTAATACAGTTCATCCAGTGCTTTTTCAACCTCCTTTTGGTTTTGTAGAAATGGCTACGGACGTGATGAATAAAGTTATAAATTGCAATTAAATATTTGTCTTGTTTTTGTGATAGTTTTTACTTTCTTCTGTTAATATTAAGTATAAGTGAAAACCTCATTAATATTTCTTCTTGCTAGTTATCACAACTTTGAGAGATTTTTCTCCAGGGATAACAAAAACCTTCATAATGTGCAATTATTCTCTCCCTCTTTTTAATAACATTAAATGAGGAGACTCGATGTAATTTTAAGGAGCTTCTAATGCAAATAGAAAAGAAAACTTTTCTCATACGAAATTTCTCGTTTGTTTCGGTGACCCCCACACCAACTGAAAGATAATGTTCTTAAATACACCAGATGCCAGCACTCTTCACGTGTCAATCGATTTCTTGCTGTGTGTTTCCTAAATGTGATTTATCACTCAGAAATTTCTTTTCATTTCTGGAAACGTATTTCTTTCCCAATCAATTTTGAATACGTTTGTGGAAGTTGATAATTTATCGATTTCTCCCAAAAATATATTTATTCAGCCATCACTGTTGTAAAATAGTTTTGAACTACCCACAAAGCGAATGCTATCATCAGTTACTATTTCAAAATTGAAAATATATTTTATCTTTGATATCACGGCGAGTAGGTATTAAAAAAAAAAATCAATAAAAAAAACAGTTAATGTCAAAACGTCTCTGACAACATTTCATGTCGGCGGTCAAAGAATCTATTTTTTTTGTTTTTACAAACTTCGTGAGCAATAAACCTTCCTATATTATTAAAATGCCCGCCGCCGGACCACCCACCCCTCCACCCCCCACCCCACCACCAGGCCGCCACCACTCCACCACCCCAGGAGGACACAACGGGGGGGGCTAGTGATCCAGGTCAAGAAGGTCACCGGGACACTACTGACCTGAGCCCCTTTTCCCCGCAACTACCCAGACACCAGGTGACCGATGAACGCCAACGACCTTGCAGGCGGGACAACCATCGCCAGAATAGGGGTGGGACTGAACATGCTTCAGTCCCAAGTAACGTCTTGGCGACGGCCATAGTTACACCCTCAAGGGCAGGAGGCCCTAGGCTACGGCCTAACGTATGCACCAGGGCGGTTGTGCCCTTAGCCACTTCAAGGGCAGGAGGCCCTAGGCTACGCCTAACGTGTGCACCAGGGCAGGAGGCCCAAGGCTACAGCCAGAAGAGTGCGCCAGGGCAAGGGGGCCCTTAGCCACTCCAAGGGCAGGAGGCCCTAGACTACAGCTAGAAGTGGGTAACAGGGTGAGAAGACCTTTAGCCACGGCTGTAGAAAACCCAGGAGAGAAAGTCGCCTCTGTGCTTCCCTCCCTCGGACTCTGTGGACCCTTTTCCTACCTCGTTCGCCTGTGGGAACCTTTCGTCACCACCCGTGAGTGTTGCCCCGGTGTCGCCAGAGTGGTGGCAAGGACCGAGACCGGGCCTGCCTCCCACGCCTGGGAAATCTCTGTTCTTTGTAGACACCAAACGGAGACGAGGCCGCAGCCCAACCCTGTCGGCGCTTCTCCCAGCAGACGATCGCACCCCCAGGACCCCCAGGCGAGACCAGCAAACTACCGGCGAGGGCAACCCAGACTCTCTCACCCCGTGGAGCCGTAGACGACAGGCCCGCCTCCTCCAGCTGTTTGGCCCCAGTCCCGAGGGCCACCTCTCAGGTCGAGGCCCCCAGACAGGAGGGCCTCCCTGCACCCCACCAACGAGGTCCCAGGGCAAGGGCCTCCACTCAGGTTGAGGCCCCCAGACAGGAGGGCCTCCCTGCGCCTCAACAACGACCAGGACCAGGGCAGTGACTCCCCTGCGACAGAGTGTACCCCACCCAGGAAACACGGGTAAATAAGTGACGCCTCTTATACCGAGAATAAGCCAGGGGAAAAAGAACAGTGAACAGTGACCGAGTGAGACCAATGTAAAACCAGTGACAATTGTTATTAACCTAAAAGAACGCCATACCCGGCAGAATAGAATAGTACTTGGATCGCCAATGAGAGAAGTTAGAGTAATTGTACAAGCCCCAGAATAAAAGAACTTTCAGTAATAGTGAACGGAGACCAGGGTGCGCGGGAGAATCAAAAGCCTGTGTGAAGTGCCGCCGTGACTAGGTAACTGTGTCAAGTGTCGCAATCCGCACCCTGTCTTCCTTATAGTACTATTTCCCCCACGGACTCTTAACCTTGTTTAGTCCCCTTGCTCTCAAGTGAATATATGTTTTGGCTTTAAATGAAATATGGGTATCTCCATATATAACTAAAGACATTGGTATACATGTACCATATCGTGTGTTAAGTGCAACCGTATCTTGTGGTATCAAAGTCTAACTCTGTGTTCCTGTCTCCTGTATCTTAAATATCACTCTGTGTTATATTGTAACAGTGTAGAATTAAGGCAATAGATGTGTTAAGGTATACTGCCTGGTTTTTGTCCTGTTCCTTTGTTGGTGCTTTACTTCCGGTCCGGAAAGAGGACCCCGCTCAGTCGCTAGTGTTTTTAGGATGAGAAGTCGACCTAAAAACACTCAGCATAACACTGGTGGCAAGCGGTAGTTCTGGATCCGAGTAAAAGCACGAAGGAACGAAAAAAGGAAACTTGCACAATGGCAGTCAAACCGCACATTCAGTTGCCGAAATTCAACCCGGACCAATGTGACATTGATGTGTATTTAGATATGGTTAAACCCCTCTTAGACATAGGGTTTGACTCGGACAAGGAGAAAATTGCAGTCACATTACCTAACCTGGGAAAAATAATCACCACTGTCGCACCAAAAGTCGTCCCAAAACTGACATGGGACCAGTTCTCACAAATTGTGAGACCGGCTTTCATGCCTTCCATGGGCAGAGCTCGACGCCTTCACCTACGACGGTAACCTAGATGACACTTTCGTCCAGGCTCGGCGCCTCGTCAGCGCCGCTTATCTCGAGGTAACCAATACCCGGGATATTCACACATTTAATGCCCTGCTTAGGATTCTCCCTAGCACAGTCAGGGAGCACTTCTCTCTATGATCCCTCAGGGGACATGGACCAGGACCTGCAACTCGTCCGACGTCTCCTCGCTGCCCGTGCCATACCACAACCTCTTCATGCAGTGACAAGATTCCCCACAAACCAGAACCCTCCACCAAAACCCAAGCCGCCGCCTCACTAGCCACCTACAGAGCCGCCCCCTACTGTGCCCAGGGCTTACCCGCAGAAGAAACGCCCCAGCCCCAAGGAGCAAGGCAACCTTATCACCATTAATCCTTGGGAGTTCACGGCCTGCAGTCGCACCTGCCCCTTGCACGACATAGAAGAGCAGCTCAAGGCAAACAGGAGCAGGAGCTTTCACCAAGGGTGCAAGAAAGTCTCCTCCTTAGACGATGATGCCCCGGAAGATGATGCGCCGCCACTACTCTACCCAGGACCGGACGACAAGGAACACGACGATCACACCCAACCTCAGCAGATGGATTTTCAGGACCACCCCCGCACCTCCCCACGGTGGTGGGAGCCACCTCACACAATTACAGACCCCCAGTCTATAACAAGATTTGGCTGAATGGGGTCAAGGCGAGACTACTGGTGGATACGGGAGCAGCCAGGTCATGCCTCTACTCCCACTTCTACTCCCGCCACACCTCAGCTTTTGGCCCACTCCTCCCCACCTCAGCCAACCTCGTAGACACGGGGGATGGCCCCCTACCCATCCGTGGGGAAACCCGGGCCCTTCAAACCAGCACTCACCAACGAGTGTCCACCAGCCACCCCTTCATCATATTTGATTTCACATGTAATCAATATGATGGATACCTTGGGTTGGACCTCCTCCAAATACTCCATGCGACCATCAATTGTCATCAGCGTCGCCTCCACTTCAGTCCAGCCCGCCCCAACCAAGCATCCATCAACAAGGAAAAAAAAATCTAGAAGAAAAAGGAAAAACAACACCACCTCCCCCACACGACCCCCACACACACTCCCCAGACACTCACCTGCCCCAACCCACCTGTACACTTGCCAGCACTTCCGCGTGTTACAGGGGCTCGCACGTTTTCTGAGATGTGGCACCACTGTGATGATCTAGCTGGAAACATTCAACGTGTGTGAGATGTAGTAGCCTCGATACAGTGGCGCATGAAGTGAATTTTGTTGCTTAAAGCTTCGAACCTCAAGGTATCATTACAGCCCGAATTGTGTTTAACCTAAATGCTCTACACATATATTATTCAATATTTGCCATTATATAACGCATTTTAACTGTCCTCAGCTTTGTGATTACGTTTCGTTCGTATCTAATCAACTTATCTGGATCCCCGTATCTGAGGTCAGAGAAAGGAGGGAGCTGTAAGCCTCGCACATAGCATGCTCAGATGAGACCACACTTGCTTGAAGAAACGAGTTTTCTTCACCTTGCCGGTGCAGTTAGTTTATTCATTCTAGCCAGAATATCGTCATGAACAGACAGGAGAACCTCATTGCTCAACGTGGGCGGATCATCGCCCTACGGGAAGCCGGCCACAGTGTTAGAGATATCGCCCGCCTCCTAGGACTCTCCCCAACTACAGTGGCGAAATGGATTAGAAGGTGGAATGATTCTGGAGACCTGAGGAAAGCGGGTAACTTTGCCTATGAATGTATGTAAGCGATTGTTGTAATAAAATAACTGAATACCATTAACAGCTACGTATTATAACATTATACAATAATGTTAAAATAATGTGTTCAAATAAAGCGTTGTTATTTCGTTGTTGCATATTAATTGACGATATTCATGAATTAACGGATCGGTGCCTGCATATTCATCCTTTGAGGGAAAGTATGAACTTTATTAAATAACCGATCCTTTCTGATGACCTCTAACGCTACTCAAACTTCAAATAACCTCTTTTAATAATCAGTACTTATAAACATTTAGTGATTCAGGTCCTGTCTTTCATTCTGTCAGGCTATTCTTTGAATCAGACTTGCAACAAATAAGTATGCTGCTGCTAAGAACTGGTGTTCCTAATAGTGGTCGTTTTTTTAATTCTCAATTTTATTTTTATGTTTTTATTGATATCTGTCTATCTATCTATCTATCAATCTATCTATCTATCTATCTATCTATCTATATATATATATAATTTTTTTTTTTTGGGTGGGAGGTGATATTTGTGAGGTAGAAGCAGCATAAGTAGCATAATGTTTTTATGATCACAGAGAGGAGGCCCCGTTCTCGAGTAACAACTGCTGAACAGGACGGCATGATTAGACAGGCAGCAGAAGAAACCCCCCTGACAACTGCAGTGGTCATTCGGCAGCAGCTGCAGCTACAGGTGTCTGTGGATGCCGTGCGGAGACATCTCCATGAGGCAGGTATTCATCATAGAATTCCTGCCCAGAAGGAAACCCTCACTGATCAACATCACGCTGCTCGACTAGCGTTTGCTGAAGGATACGTAGACAAAGACCTTCAATATTGGTCAAGAGTTGTTTTTTCCGATGAAAAAACATTTTGTTCCCATAACCATGGACGCCGCCATGTGTGGAGACGAAACAACTCAAGGTATTGTTTTACCTACGTTAGATAGTATTGCTTTGTGGACAAACCCTCATCAATTGCTATTTGGGAAATTATACTTGTTACTTGTATGAAAAATATGGCTGAAACGTTGTAGTACTCTCTCTTTTTTGCTTGGCCACTCGTTTGAGAGAGTGTGAAGAGTGTGAAGAGAGTGTGTGGGTGGGGTTGGAGGGTGTCCGACCTGGCGCTGGAGACACGATAATGATCAGTATGTTTGGAAATGTTTCTCTATAGTTAAATACTGAATACAGTTTATGATTTATACTTATTACGCAACGATATTATGTCACTTAGCAATATTTTTTTGGTTATTTACTTCTCTAGCATTCCCGTTGTCAGTATCCATTAATAATAATGATGATGATGATGATGATGATATCCTAAAATTAATATCCTAGGATTGCATTTTTCAGGTATGACCGTCAAAACATTAGCGAAGAGGCACTCAGCGGACACATCAGCTGCAATATGTGGGGTTACATGTCAATCCACGGAGTTGGCGACGTAACAAGAATTGAGGGAAGGTTTACGGCAGAAAAGTATATCGATATTCTGCAAAATATCTTCCTTCCGTCCCTCGAACATACGAATTTTCCATTTCCACCAGGCCCAATAGTTTTCCTGCACGATCGCTGCCCGATTCATACAGCCAGGGTAGTGAGGGAATGGTTCAACCAGCAGGAGAATTTGCAGCTTCTGGAGTTGCCTAGCAAGGGATGCGATTGCAGTCCCATTGAACATCTTTGGGCCAACATGGTTAACTGTTGGGAGCCCGACAGAGAGCGAACCCCGGAGCAGCTGATGCAACACACGAGGGAGCAGTGGGAGTTTTTCCGAGGCAAGCCAGAGCTCCTTCGCAGCCTCGTGACCAGCATGCCTGACCGATTAAGGGACGTTATTGAAAAAGACGGAAGGTGGACACATTACTGAGTGGTTATATGACACATCATTCATAATAAAACATTGTATTAACTGTGGCTGTTGTATACTAGGTCCATTTATGAGTTTGGTAATTGATTTTCTTCTGCCTCCTAGAAGACTACAATATTTGGAAACTTTTGTTTGCGCTATGAATGTGTTTCCTTTTGTTACAAATGGTCCAAGGTAATTGATCCGAGAAAAGGTTTCTGCAGGGCACTACCTTTCATTTATAAGTTAAAATGTATCCTATATGGAAGTGATGTTGATAATTTTATTTACCCAAATATAAAAGGTTGTTATACGGCAACCATGGTTGTCATAAAGCCAGAATTACAAACATGATCAGCATAGTTTCCATCCATACGTCTGTCTCAGTGTTCATTTGTTTATTCAGTTCATGGGTATCGCTTTCTGAGTATAACTTATACGGATTAACAATGTTAATAGATAGGTAGATATAGATAGATATTTTGTTGACCATAACAATGAATATTCTCACAACTTGCAATAAGTAAAAATGCATTAAATTCCCCGATGAGGGGTTCGGTCTACAGTATTTAATCCTTTAACTGTCCCTCCTTTCTTTGTTTCCCTCTTGCTTGCTGTCCCTTGTCTCTGACTCTACTGCGAATATTGAAGCAAGTGTGGTCTCGTCTGAGCATGCTATGTGCGAGGGTTACAGCTCCCTCCTTTCTCTGACCTCGGATACGGGGATCCAGATAAGGTGATAAGAGACGAACGAAAAGTAATCACAAATCTGAACTGAGGACAGTTAAAATGCGTTATATAATGGCAAGTATTGAATAATATATATGTAGAGCATTTAAGTTAAACAAAATTCGGGCTGTAATGATACCTTGAGGTTCGAAGCTTTAAGCAACAAAGTTCACTTCATGTATCGAGGTTACTCCATCTCACACACGTTGATTGTTTCCAGCTAAATCATCACAGTGGTGTCACATCTCAGAAAACGTGCGAGCCCCTGTAACACGCGGAAGTGCTGGCGAGTGTACATGTAACCCCACCCCGACCTCACTCAATGCCTCATTCATCCCCCTCCATCCCCATCTCCCATTCCACCTCTACTGCCCCCCTCTCCATCCTTCCCTGCCACTATCGCTTCCACAATTACCAGTCCACCTCACCACGAAGCTTGGGTGAAACTCAACAGACCCTCAGGTACATCCATCCTTTTCTCACCATCCATACCCACCGGACCCCTCTGATCCTGTCTAGTGTCCCCCACCTTCCTTCCCCCCCATGCCCAACAAATCCATATCGCAAACCTCGCCACAACACCTCTAACTCTACCACGAGGACTCATCATTGGCGACACGGAAGAACCCGAACCATGCCAAGCACCACCCCCCAATCACCCCATTCTCCCCGACCTACCATCACATATCTCCACTTCCCAAACCAACAGTCTCCGACAACTACTCCTGGACTTTCAGGACCTATTCTCCGCTGGCCCAACCGACCTTGGCCACACTACTTATCTCAGCCACGAGATGCGTACGACCGGACCTCCCCTTTGCCAACCATCACGCCGAAAAAAGCCCAAACAACGGGCAGAAGACCAGCAGGTCCAGGATATGCTTGATGCCGGTGTCATCTCCAACTCCACTAGCCAGTGGTCCTCGCCTGTTGTACTCGTGCGGAAAAAAGACGGAACCATGCGTTTCTGCATCGATTACCGCAGAGTGAACGACGTTACGATCAAAGACGCTATACCCCTACCCAGGATCGATGACTCTCTTGACTCCCTGCACGGATCGACATGGTTCTCTACCATAGACCTGCAATCATGCTATTGGCAGGTCCCAGTCCACCCAGACGACAAGCACAAGACCACCTTCTCAACATCGAACGGGAAGCACTACTAATTTAACGTCCTTCCCTTCGGACTCTGCAATGCCCCTGCCACATTTTCCCGCCTCATGGAATCTGTTCTGAGTGGGCTAACCTGGGAAACCTGTTTGGCCTACCTAGATGATGTCATCGTCTTCAGCCACACCTGGGCCGACCACCTCCACCACCTCAAACAGGTGTTCCAACGCATACGCCAGGCCGGGCTCAAACTCAAGCCCACAAAATGTGTTCTAGCCGAGCGTTCAGTCTCCTTCCTCGGACACCTAATCACTGCAGAAGGCATCTCTCCTGACCCTGACAAGCTACGTGCAATCACCGACATCCCCCTACCTCGCGATGTACACAAAACCAGAGCATTCCTAGGTCTAACCTCATATTACCGGCGTTTCGTAAAAGGCTTTGCGGACATCGCCAAACCTTTACACGCCCTGACAATGAAAGGCGAACCATTCATCTGGACAGAACCAAGAAAAATCGCATTCACCACCCTCAAGTCCAAGCTGACCTCCGCCCCCGTCGTCGCATTCTCAGACTACAACCTCCCCTTCCATCTATATACCGACGTCTCACTCATCGCCATAGGGGCTGTCCTTGCTCAAGTCCAAGATGGCCACGAACATATCATCGCCTGTGCCAGCCACACCCTAAACCCTGTGGAGAGGAATTATGCGGCCACCAAACGCGAGTGCCTGGGAATTATCTGGTCCCTCGATAACTTCCCTTCATATATCTCAGGCATCCACATGATTATCATTACTGACCACCAATCCCTACAGTGGTTACGCCAGTCCAACACCACCAACGCGCAACTCATACGATGGCGAGAAGCACTCGAGGAATATGACTTTGAAATATCATACCGACCAGGCAAGCTCCACACAAACGCCGACACCCTTTCCCGACTACCCATCAATGCCATTTCCGCAGAACCAGACCTTATCCAAATGTGGCACAATAAACAACGCCCTACCTGGATCCCGCCGAGCACGTTCGCCAAACTCCACCTGCATGGTGAGCACCTGTTCGACCCCAACGGCCACATCATCCTAAGCCCCACCACCGCCCATGACACTATGCTGCACCTTCACGCCAACAATGGCATCCACCTGGGGACTAAGAAACTCGTACAAGTCTTCAGTGACATGTACTGGACACCAAACCCATCCACCATCGCCAAGAACATTATACAATCCTGCCGCGCCTGTGCTTTGGGGAAAGACATCACTCACACACCCGGCCCTTCAGGAAAAATAACAGCAACGAAACCTTTGCAATTGCTTTCCCTCAACGTCATCGGCCCTCTCACACCAAAAACAGGGTAAAAATACATTATCACATTCGTGGACGTCAATTCCAAATTCATCATCACGTGCCCCGCCAAAGATCACAGCGCAGTATCTGTCGCCGACGCCTTAACTCGCCACGTCTTCCCATATTTTGGGATTCCCCAAGCACTGCACTCGGGTAATGCACCAGAATTCACGGGAAAAGTCTGGCAAGAGTTGGCAAAAATATTCGGGTTTCACATCTCCCACTCATCCCCCTACTGGCCCCAAGGTAACAGCATCTGTGAAAGAAGCCATAGCTCCCTCATGAATCAGGTCCGCACACGCATCATGCAAACAGGGAATGAAGATTGGCCTGCCCATGTCAAGATCGTCCAATGGGGCCTGAATACATGCCCACGAGAAGACGGCATAACGCCACACGAGCGAGTCTTCGAGGAAACCCCACTCCTCCTACCCTTCCGCCACCACCTTCAGCCACCCACCCCGCCCTCCACTACTGACCCTCTCCACCATCTCAAACGCCGCCTCCACCACCTACAAACACAACAGGACCTAACGCCTGACACCAACCACACCAACCCATACAAACCTGGCCAATCCGTTGTCGTGGCATACCTTCCTGCCCCCAATAAGATCTCACCCCGATCCATTGGCCCCTTCACAATAACCCGAGTCCCCAACCCCTATCAAGTAATCATAAACCAGCAAGGACAGCAATGCACGTACCGGAATCGCCACGTGCGACCATTCCTCCCACCCAACAATGACCACCCCCACACCCACGCGCCCCACACCTCTCCCCGCACTCCTGTCCACACTGAGCTTTCCGAGAATTACCCCCCAGACTTCTACTCCTACTCCTTCTCACCCCCACCCAGCACCTCACCGACAACCACACCACCCCCTACAACACCTGGTTCCGGCTCACCACCTCCACTGCCTACCTCTCCACCACCGCCCCACGCCGCCACCTCCTCACACCTAACCTCTCACCCCCCCTGCCACCTGCACACACACCGCTCCCCTACCCACCCCATCAAACACCCCCCCTTCCCCCACGACCATTCCCACTATACGCAACACACCGCACCCCCACCCACCTCACCCCCCAATGGCCGCACGCCCTCACCACCACCACGTGCACAACCACCCTCACCACCCACACCCACATTCACTACCACCACCACCAGATCAGGACGCCTTTCACGCCCACCCTCCAGATACACTCCAACACCACCTCCCAGTGCACGCCCGACCCGCCACCCACCACCACAAACCCCCCCTACCCCAAACACCTCCCCCATAACCCTCCCTCTCCACCAAGCACGATGGAATCCTCCCAAATCCCAATTCCCCAAAGTGCAATGCTCCTCCCACAGACCCATCCCTCATAAAAGCACCAACCCCCCATCACTCTCCAGCATACAGCTTCTGTCTCCTTACCAGGCACCAATCCCCGAGATGAAGGTTACCAGAGTCCACTGGCTCCCTCACGTCCACCCACCCGTCAGGATCCGGGAGACACACCACCTTCTCCGACACAACGGGGGGGGCTAGTGACCCAGGTCAAGAGGGTCACCCGTCCACTACTGACCTGAGCCCCTCTTCCCCGCAACTGCCTCGACACCAGGTGACTGAAGAACGCCAACGACCTTACAGGCGGGACAACCATCGTCAGAAGTGGGGTGGGACTGAACAGGATTCAGTCCCAAGTAACGTCTTGGCGACAGCCATAGTTACACCCTCAAGGGCAGGAGGCCCAAGGCTACGGTCTAACGTGTGCACCAGGGTGCTTGCGCCCTTAGCCACTTCAAGGGCAGGAGGCACTAGGCTTCGGCCTAACGTGTGCACCAGGGCGTCAGTGCCCTTAGCCACTTCAAGGACAGGAGGCCCTAGGCTTCGGCCTAATGTGTGCACCAGGGCATCAGTGCCCTTAGCCACTTCAAGGGCAGGAGGCCCGAGGCTTCGGCCTATCATGTGCACCAGGGCGTCAGTGCCCTTAGCCACTCCCAGGGCAGGATGCCCAAGGCTACGGCCAGAAGAGTGCACAAGGGCGAGAGGGCCCTTAGCCATTCCAAGGGCAGGAGGCCCTAAAATATAGCTAGTAGTGGGTCCCAGGGCGAGAAGACCTGGAGCCATGGCTGTAGCAAACCCAGGAGAGAGAGTCACCTCTGTGCTTCCCTCCCTGTATATAGGAGAGGACACGGGGTCCGTGGACCCTCTTCCTATCTCGTTCCCCTGTGGGAACTGTTCGTCACCACCCGGAGTGTTGCCCCGGAGGTGTCACCAGAGTGGTGGCAAAGTTCGAGACTGGACCTGCCTCCCACGCCTGGGAAATCTCTGTCTTTTACAGACACCAGACAGAGACGAGGCCGCAGTCCAACCCTGATGGCGCTTCTCCCAGCAGACGATCGCACCCCCAGGACCCCCAGGCGAGACCAGCAGACTACAGGCGAGGGCGACCCAGACTCCTCACCCCGCGGAGCCACAGATGCCAGGCCCATCTCCTCCAGCTGTTTGGCCCCAGTCCCGAGGGCCACCTCTCAGGTCGAGGCCCTGCACCCCACCAACAAGGCCCAGAGGTAAGGGCCTCCCCTCAGGTCGAGGCCCTCAGACAGGAGGGCCTCCCTGCACCTCACCGACGACCAGGACCCGGGCAGTGACTCCTCTGCGGGTAGTGTCTTGCCAATTGCAGGCAGAGTCCCCATAGGGCCCTCTTCTCACGCCCCGACGACAGAGTGTACCAAACCCAGGAAACACGGGTAAATGACACCCCTTATACCGAGAATAAGCCAGGGGAAAAAGAAGTGAACAGTGACAGAGTGCGACTCATGTAAAACCAGTGACAATTGTTATTAACCTAAAAGAACTCTAGACCCGGCAAAATGAAAAAGTACTTGGACCGCCAATCATAGAAAGTAGAGAAATCATAGATGCCCCAGAATAAAAGAACTTTCAGTAATTGTGAATGAAGACCAGGGTGTGCGGGAGAATCAAAAGCCTGTGTAAAGTGCCGCCATGACTAGGTGACTGTGTCAAGTGTCGCGATCCGCACCCTGTCTTCTTTATAGTAGTATTTCCCTCACGGACTCTTAACCTTGTTTATTCCCCTTGTTCTCAAGTGCATATATGTTTTGGCTTTAAATGAAATACGGGTCTCTCCATGCATATAACTAAAGACATTGGTATACATGTATGATATCGTGTGTTAAGTGCAACTGTATTTTGTGATATCAAAGTCTAACTCTGTGTCCCTGTATCCTGTATCTTAAATATCACTGTGTTATATTGTAACGGTTTAGAATTAAGGCAATAGATGTGTTAAGGTATACTGCCTGGTTTTCATGTCATGTTCCTTTGTTGGTGCTTTACTTCCGGTCCGGAAAGACGACCCCGCTCAGTCGCTAGTGTTTTTAGGACGAGGAGTCGACCTAAAAACTCTCAGCATAACAGTTTTAAACCCTTTAAATGGAAGCGTTCTTCACCTGTGAGTCTATTTCATCTTTCGAGTTAATTTAACATCCTACTGATTTTTTCCGATGCTGAATTTTTGGATCCTCAGCAATGTTTCCTGTACTTTAAATGCAAATGAGAGTGTTTCCCTGCTAATTCAGAGTAAATTTGTGGAATTTGAATATTTGGTGATTTCGGTCTCAGTTATCCGGATTTAGAATTCACTCAGGCATAGCAATTTTGAATAACTCCTGAATACGATGTTTTAACGTAACAAAAACGTAAAAAACCTTGTAACATTTATGATTTTGAAGTTACAACTTCAAATAAAAATAAAAGCTAAAAATCACCCTTTCCCTAATGCAATAACCCAAACAATCTCCTGACGACATTAATATAGTTCAATCAGTATTTCTTCAACCTCCAATTTTTGTAGCTAGGTCTACGTAGATCATGAATAAAGTAGTAAATGGTAATTAATTACATATCTCGGTTCTACGATATTTATCCTCTCTGGTATTATTTTTCATGTGAGAGTCAAATGCTCATGAATAATCCTTCTTACGAATTATCACAGTTTAATGGAGATTTTTCGTAATTAAAATGGGTTTATAGTGTTACACGAACCTTCATAATGTGTGAATTCTATATTTTTTTTAATACAATCAGGAGGGTTAATATAGCTTTAAAGTGCTTCTATTGCAGAATAAAAAAGAAACCTATTATTCGAAATTTCTCGTTTGTTTCGGTGACCGATAAATCAGGTGAGACATTGTGCTAAAACACCTTGGATGCCTGCTCTCTTTACGTGTCAATCGATTTCTTGCGTGATAATTTGTACTTCAGAAGTATCTTTTGAATTTTTATTTATTATTTTGTTTCTCAATGAAATTTGAGAACATTTTTTGAAAATGCATTATTAGCGATTTCGCCCAAATATATGGTTGCACAGCCATCACTCAAGAATAATAGTAAAATACCCGCTGCCGGACCACCCACCCCGCCACCCCCAACTCCACCACCGGGAAGCTACCACACCACCACCCCAGGAGGACACAACGGTGGGGCTAATGACCCAGGTCAAGAGGGTCACCGGGACACTACTGTCCTGAGTCCCTTTTCCCAGCAACTACCCCAACACCAGGTGACCAGAAAAAGCCAATGACCTTGTGGGCGGGACAGCCATCGCCAGAATTGGGATGGGACTGAACAAGATTCAGTCCCAGGTAACACCGTGTTGATGGCTATTGTTACACCCTCAAGGGCAGGAGGCCCAAGGCTACGGCCTAAAGTGTGTACCAGAGTAGTGAGACCCCCGGCTACGGACTTAGTGGACACCGGAGAGAGAGTTGCCTCTTTGCATCCCTCTCCTGCTCTTCTATCCTACGGGAGATACACCGCGCCGATGGCCACTGTACGTGGCGGGGAAGGAGCGGCCACTGTATGCCCTTCGGTTGCTTCTCTACGGGAAGATCAGCTCCCGGCTACGACCAAAGTACGTACCAGGGTAGAGAGGCCCTTGGCTACGGCCCCAGTATGTGCAGCTTTTCCCTACTACGGGAGCAACACCGCGCCGACGGCCACTGTACGTGGTGGGGAAGGAGCGGCCACTGTACGCCCTTCAGTTGCTTCTCGTAAGACAGGTAGGTCAACAGCCACAGCCGAAGCACGTACCAGGGTAGAGAGACCCTTGGCTACAGTCTCAGTACGTACCGGAGAGAGCGCGGCCCTTCTGGACCCCTCCCCATCTTTTCCTGCCACTATCGCTTCCACAATCACCATTCCACCCCACCACGAAGCTTGGGTGAAACTGAACAGACCCACAGGTACCTCCGTCCTTTTTTCACAATCCTTACCCACCGGACCCCTCTTGTCCTGTTTAATGTCCCCCACCTTCCTTCCCCCATATGCCCAAGAGATCCATATCGCAAACCTCGCCACAACACCACTAACTCTACCGTGAAGACACATCATTGGCGACACAGAAGAGGCCGAACCATGCCAAGCACCACCCCCTAATCACCCCACTCTCCCAAACCTACCATCACATCTATCCCCTTCCGAAACTAACAGCCTCTGACAACTCCTCCTGGACTTTCAGGACCTATTCTCCTCCGGCCCAACAGACCTTGGCCACACTACTTATCTCAGCCACGAGATACATACGACCGGACCTCCCATTCGCCATCCATCACGCCGAAAAAATCCTAAACAACGGGCAGAAGAAGACCAGCAGGTCCAGGATATGCTTGATGTCGGTGTCATCTCCAACTCCACTAGCCCGTGGTCCTCACCTGTTGTACTCGTGCGTAAAAAAGACGGAACCATGCGCTTTTGTGTTGATTACCACAGAGTGAACGACGTTACTATCAATGACGCTACGCCCCTACCCAGGATCGATGACTCTCTTGACTCCCTGCACGGATCGACTTTGTTCTCTATCCTAGGTCTGCAATCAGGCTATTGACAGGTCCCCGTCCACCCAGACGAAAAACACAAGACCGCCTTCTCAACATCGAACGGGAAGCATTACGAATTTAATGTCCTTCCTTTCGGACTCTGCAACGCCCCCGCCACATTTTCCCACCTCATGGAATCTGTTCTGAGTGGGCTGACCTAGGAGACCTGTTTGGCCTACCTAGATGACGTCATCGTCTTCAGTCACACCTGGGGCGACCACCTCCACCGCCTCAAACAGGTGTTCCAATGCATACGCCAGGCTGGGCTCAAACTCAAACCCACAAAGTGTGTTTTGGCCGAAAGATCAGTCTCCTTCCTTGACACCTGATCAATGCCGAAGGCATCTCCCCTGACCCCGACAAGCTACGTGCGATCGCCAACATCCCCCTACCTCGCGACATACACAAAACCAGAGCCTTCCTAGTCCTAACCTCATATTACAGGCAGTTCATAAAAGGATTTGCAGACATCGCCAAACCTCTACACGACCTGACAAAGAAAGGTGAACCATTCATATGGACAGAACCAAGGAAAACCTCATTCACCACCCTCAAGTCCAAGCTGACCTCTGCCCCCGTCGTCGCATTCCCAGATTACAACCTCCCATTCCGTCTATATACCGATATCTCACTCATCGCCATAGGGGTTGTCCTTGCCCAAGTGCAAGACGTCCGCGAGCATATCATCGCCTGTGCCAGTTGCACCCTAAATCCTGCGGAAAGGAATTATGCGGCCACAAAACATGAGTGCCTCGGAATCATCTAGTCAATCGATTACTTCCGTTCATATATCTCAGGCACCCACGTGATTGTCATTACTGACCACCAATCTCTACAGTGATTATGCCAGTCCAACACCACCTACACGCAACTCATACGATGGCGAGAAGCACTCGAGGAGTATGATTTCGAGATATCATACCGACCAGGCAAGCTCCACACAAACGCCGACGCCCTTTCCTGTATACCCATCAAGGCCATTTCCACTGAAGCAGACCTTATCCAAATGTGGCACAATAAACAACGCCCTACATGGATCCCGCCGAGCACATTCGCCAAACTCCACCTTCACGGCGATCACCTGTTCGATCCCAGCGGCCACATCGTCCTAAGCCCTACCACTGCCCATGACACGATTCTGCACCTTCACGCCAACAATGGCATCCACCTGGGGACTAAGAAACTCTTACAAGTCTTCAGTGACATGTACTGGACCCCTAACCCATCTACCATTGCCAAGAACATCATACAATCCTGCCGTGCCTGTGCTTTGGGGAAGGACATCACTCGCACACCCAACCCTTCAGGAAAATTAACAGCACAGAAACCTTGGCAATTGCTTTCCCTAGACATCGTTGGCCCCCTCACACCCAAAGCAGGGTACAAATACATTACCACATTCGTGGATGTGTATTCAAAGTTCATCATCCCATGCCCCGCCAAAGATCACAGCGCGGTATCGGTCGCCGACGCCCTATCTCGCCATGTCTTCCCGTATTTTGGCATTCCCCAAGCACTGCACTCAGATAATGCCCCAGAATTCACTGGCAAAGTCTGAGAAGAACTTGCGAATATATATTCGGGTATCATATCTCCCACTCATCCCCCAACAGGCCCCAAGGTAACAGCATCTGCGAGAGGAGCCATCGCTCACTCATGAAGCAGGTCCGCACATGCATCATGCAAACAGGGACCGACGATTGGCCTGCCCATGTCAAGATTGTCCAATGGGGTCTGAATACATGCCTACGAGAGGACGGGATAACACCCCATGAGTGAGTCTTCGGGGAAACCCCGCTCCTCCTACCCCTCCGCCACCACCACCACCCACCCAATCCGCCCTCCACTACCGACCCTCTCCACCACCTCAAACGCCGCCTCCACCACCTACACACCCAACAGGACCTGGCGCCTGACACCAACCACTCCAACCCATACAAACGTGGCCAGTTCGTCGTCGTAGCATATCTTCTCGCCCCCACCAAGACCTCCCCCCGGTTCAATGGCCCCTTCAAAATAATTCGAGTCCCTAACCCCTACCAAGTAATCATTGACCAACAAGGACAGCAACGCACATACCGAAATCGCCACGTGCGACCCTTCCACCCACCCAACAATGACTACCCCCACACCTGCGCGCCCCGCACCTCTTCCCGCACACCTGTCCACGCCGAGCCTTCCGAGAATTACCCCCCAGACTCCTACTCTTACTCCTTCTCACCCCCACCCTCCACCTTGCCGACGGCCACGCCACCTCCCAACACAGCCGATCCCGACACACCACCTTCACCGCCTACATCACCGCCACTGCCCAACGCCACCACCTCATCTCAGTCCACATCTCACCTCCCTACCACCTGTCCATCCACCACCTCCCACACCACACTGCCTCCACCGCCTACATCACCACCACCGCCCAACACCACCACCTACTCACAGCTCACCACTCACCCCCCTACCACTTGTACACCCCCCACCTCCCACACCACACCACAGTCTAGCCCACCACACACAGACACCACCCGCCCAACCTCCCCCCCCCTCCCCCATGACCATTCTCATTATACGCGCCACACCGCATCCCCACACGCCTCCCCCCGTAACGGACGCACACTCTCACCACCACCACAAGCACAACCACTTTCACCACCCACACCCACACTCACTACCAACACCACCAGGTCAGGACGCCTTTCAAGCCCACCCACCAGATACACTCCAACACCACCTCCCATCTCATGCCAACCCGCCACCCACCACTACAAACCCCCCCTATCCCAAACACCTCCCCCATAACCCTCCCTCTCCACCAAGCATGATGGAATCCTCCCAAATCCCAATTCCCCAAAGTACAGCACTCCTCCCACCGACCCATCCCCCATAAAAGCACCACTCTCCAGTCACTCTCCAGCATTCAGCTTCTGTCTCCTCACCAGGCACCATTCCCCGAGATGAAGGTTACCAGAGTGCACTGGCTACCCCACGACCGCCCACATGTCGGGATTCAGGGGACCCCCAACCTTCTCCGCCTCCTACGCCAGACCGACCACCCATCCTCCCTCCAGCTTACTCTGAACCCCGATCAGGAGCCTAACCCCATCACCTACCACTGGACCAGCCTCCTACAACACCTCACCCCGGCCCACCAGACATCCACCTCCACGACATACCACCTCCAGTCACAGGGTCGTTACTTTTCCACCATGGAGGGTGGTAAAATACCTGTCGCTGGACCGCCCACCCCGCCACCCCCCACACCACCACCAGGCAGCTACCATACCACCATCCCAGGAGGACACAACGGTGGGGCTAGTGACCCAGGTGAAGAGGGTCACCGGGACACTACTGTCCTGGGTCCTTTTTCCCCTGCAACTACCCCAACACCAGGTGACCAGAAAAACCAATGACCTTGTGGGCGGGACAGCCATCGCCAGAATTGGGGTGGGACTGAACAAGATTCAGTCCCAGGTAACACCGTGTTGACGGCTATTGTTACACCCTCAAGGGCAGGAGGCCCAACTCTACAGCCTAAAGTGTCTACCAGGGTAGTGAGACCCTCAGCTACGGTGTTGGTGCACACCGGAGAGAGAGTGTCCTCTGTGCATCCCTCTCCTGCTGTTCTATCCTACGGGAGCAACACCGCACCGACGGCCACTGTACGTAGCGGGGAAGGAGTGGCCACTGTATGCCCTTTGGTTGTTTCTCTACGGGAAGATCAGCTCCTGGCTACGGCCAACATACGTACCAGGGTAGAGAGGCCCTTGGCTACGGCCACAGTACGTGCAGCTTTTCCCTACTATGGGAGGAACACCGCACCAACGGCCACTGTACGTGGCATGGAAGGAGTGGCCACTGTACGCCCTTCAGTTGCTTTTCGTAAGATGGGTAGGTTAACGGCCGCAGCCGAAGCACATACCAGGGTAGAGAGACCCTTGGCTACAGTCTCATTATGTACTGAAGAGAGCACTGCCCCTTTGCACCCCTCTCCTGCTTTTCCCTACTATGGGAGGAACACCACACCGACGGCCACTGTACATGGTGGGGAAGGAGCGGCCACTGTATGCCCTTCAGTTGCTCCTCGTACAACGGGTAGGCTTACGGCCACAGCCACAGTAAGTACCAGGGTAAGGCGACCCGAGGCTCCGGCCTCAGTACGTACCGGAGAGGACACGGACTCTGTCAATCCTTCTCCTGCCTCTTCCCCCTGTGGGAGCCCTTCGTCACCATCCGGGAGTGTTGCCCCAGAGGTGTCGCCAGAGTGGTGGCAAGGCCCGATACCGTACCTACCTCCTACGCCTGGGAGATCTCTGTTCCTGCCAGACACCAGACAGAGATGGTGCCATATCCCAACCCTGTCAGCGCCTCTCCCTATAGACGACTGCAGTCCCAGGACCCCCAGGCCCAACCAGCAGACTCCAGACGAGGGCAACCCAGGCTCCCTCACCCCACGGAGCCAGAGACGACAGGCCTGCCTCCTCCAGCTGTTCTGCCCCAGTCCCGAGGGCCACCTCTTAGGTCGAGGCCCCCAGACAGGAAGGCCTCCCTGCGCCCCACCAACGAGGCTCCGATTCGAGGGCCAACTCTCAATGTCGAGGCCCCCAGGCAGGAGGGCCTCCCTGCACCTCACCAACGAGCAGGACCCGGGGAGTGACTCCCCTGCGGGTAGTGTATTGCTCTTTGCAGGCCGGGTCCCCCTAGGGCTCCCCCCTCACGCCCATACTACGGAGTGAACATTACCCAGGAAATACAGGTAAATAGTGACGCCCCTTGTACCGAGAACAAACCAGGGGAAATAACAGTGAACAGTGACCGAGTGAAGACCAGTGTAAAACCAGTGACAGTTACTATTAGTTTAAAAGAAGTCGATACCCGGCAGAACAGAAAATGACTTAAACTCTCAGTAAGAGAAGTCGATACCTGGCAGAACAGAAAATGACTTAAACTCTCAGTAAGAGAACTTACAGTAATTGTGCGAGTCCCCAAGTAAAAGAACTTTCAGTAACTATGAACGAAGACTAGGGTGCGCGGGCTAATCAAAAGTCTTTGTAAGTGCCGCCGCGACTAAGTGACTACGACTAGTATCGCGATCCATACCCTGTGTTATTTATAGAAGTATTTGCCCCACGGACTCTTAATCTTGTTTATTCTCCTTGTTTCCAACTAAGTATATATTCTGCCTAAAGGTGAAATACGGGTATCAATATATATACTTCAGGACATTAGTGTACATGCATTATACCGTGTATTAAGTGTGACTGCATTGTGGTGTCAAAGGCTAACTCTGTGTCCCTGTCTCCTGTATCTCAAATATCACTCTGCGTTGTATTGTAACGGTGTACTGTAGAATAAAAGCAATAGATGTGTTAAGGTATACTGCCTGGTTTTTATGTCCTGTTCCTTTGTGGGTGCTTTACTTCCAGTCCGGAAAGAGGACCCCGCTCAGTCGCCAGTGTTTTCAGGACGAGAAGTCGACCTAAAAACACTCAGCATAACAAATAGTTTTCAACTTCCTCTAAAAGCGGGTACTATCAGCTGTTACTAGGTGAAAATTGGAAGTACATTTTATCCTTGAAGGCATGATCATGATGAACTAAAAATAATCTAATAGAGTCATCGAAAAAGAAAAATCCAATTACTCTTAACACGATAACCACCACCATCATGAAAAACAAAACTGCATATATGAGGAAGGAAGTTTCGTTTATAAATTGTATATATTTGTTCGGCTATGCATAAATTTTTAAGAATATACATATCAATATATACTGAAACACTTCTTTTAAACGATTTGGTGCCGTTCTTATTTATTTTACCTTGGTGAATAGGGATATTGATATCACAAGAACCATCATACTGGGAAAATATTCTGTTATGCTGAGTGTTTTTACTTCGACTTCTCGTCCTAAAAACACTAGCGATTGAGCGGGGTCCTCTTTCCGGACCGGAAGTAAAGCACCCACAAAGGAACAGGACATAAAAACCAGGCACTATACCTTAACACATCTATTGCCTTAATTCTACATCGTTACAGTACAACACAGAGTGATATTTGAGATTCAGGAGAGAGGGACACAGAATTAGCCTTTGACACCACAATGCACAGTCACAATACACGGTATAATGCATGTACACTAATGTCCTGAACCATATATATTGATACCCGTATTTCACCTTTAGGCAGAATATATACTTAGTTGAAAACAAGGGGAATGAACAAGATTAAGAGTCCGTGGGGGAAATACTACCATAAATAAGACAGGGTTCGGATCGCGACACTGGTCGTAGTCATTTAGTCGCGGCGGCACTTACACACAGAATTTTGATTCGTCCGCACACCCTAATCTCCGTTCATAGTTACTGAAAGTTCTTTTACTTGAGGACTCGCACAATTACTATAAGTTCTCTTACTGAGGGTTTAAGTTATTTTCTGTTCTGCCGGGTATCGAGTTCTTTTAGACTAATAATAACTGTCACTGGTCTTACACTAATCTTCACTCGGTCACTGTTCACTGTTATTTCGTCTGGTTTGTTCTCGGTACAAGGGACGTCACTATTTACCTGTATTTCCTGGGTAATGTTCACTCCGTAGTATTAGCGTGAGGGGGGAGCCCTAGGGGGACCCGGCCTGCAAAGGGCAATACACTACCCGCAGGGGAGACACTCCCCGGGTCCTGCTCGTCAGAGAGGTGCAGGGAGGCCCTCCCGTCTGGGGGCCTCGACCTGAGAGGTGGCCCTCGAATCGGAGCCTCATTGCTGGGGTGCAGGGAGGCCCTCCTGTCTGGAGGCCTCGACCTGAGAGGTGGCCCTCGGGACTGGGGCAGAACAGCTGGAGGAGGCGGGCCTGTCGTCTCTGGCTCCGTGGGGTGAGGGAGCCTGGGTTGCCCTCGTCTGGAGTCTGCTGGTCAGGCCTGGGGGTCCTGGGACTGTGGTCGCCTATAGGTATAGGCGCCGACATGGTTGGGCTGCGGCACGGTCTCCGTCTGGTGTCTGCAAGGAACAGAGATCTCCCAGGCGTAGGGGGTAGGTACAGTATCGGGCCTAGCCACCACTCTGGCGACACCTCTGGGCCAACACTCCCGGATGGTGACGAAGGGCTCCCACAGGGGGAAGAGACAGGAGAAGGATTCACGGAGTCCGTGTCCTCTCCGGTACGTACTGAAGCCGGAGCCTCAGGTCACCTTACCCTGGTACGTACCGCGGCTGTGGTCGTAAGCCTACCTGTCGTACGAGGTGCAACTGAAGGGCATACAGTGGCAGCTCCTTCCCCGTCACGTACAGTGGCCGTCGGCGCGGTCTTGCTCCCGTAGTAGGGAAAAGCAGGAGAGGGGTGCACAGGGGCCGCGCTGTCTCCGGTACATACTAAGACTGTAGCCAAAGGTCTCTCTACCCTGATACATCCTTCGGCTGTCGCTGTTAACCTACCCGTCTTACAAGAAGCAACTGAAGGGCATACAGTGGCCGCTCCTTCCCCGCCAAGTACAGTGGCCGTCGGCATGGTGTTGCTCTCGTAGTAGGGAAAAGCTGCACGTACTGAGGCCATAGCCAAGGGCCTCTCTGCCCTGGTATGTACTTTGGCCATAGCCGGGAGCTGATCTTACCGTAGAGAAGCAACTGAAGGGCATAAAGTGGCCGCTCCTTCCCCGCCACGTACAGTGGCCGTCGGCATGGTGTTGCTCCCGTAGGATAGAACAGCAGGAGAGGGATGCACAGACGTAACTCTCTCCCCGGTGTGCACTAAGGCCATAGCCGAGGGTCTCACTACCCTGGTACACACTTTAGGCCGTACCCTTGGGCCTCCTGCCCTTGAGGGTGTAACAATAGCCATCAACACGGTGTTACCTGGGACTGAATCTTGTTCAGTCCCACCCCAATTCTGGCGATGGCTGTCCCGCCCGCAAGGTCGTTGGCTTTTTCCGGTCACCTTGTGTTGGGGTAGTTGCGGGGAAAAGGGACTCAGGACAGTAGTGTCTCAGTGACCCTCTTGACCTGGGTCACTAGCCCCATCGTTGTGTCCTCCTAAGGTGGTGGTGCGGTAGCAGCCCGGAGGTGGGGTGGTGGTTGGCGGGGTGGGTGGTCCAGCAGAGAGTATTTTACCACCCTCCATTGCGGAAAAGTCACAACCCAGTGACTGGAGGTGGTATGTCGTGGAGGTGGATGTCTGGTGGGCCGGGGTGAGGTGTTGTAGGAGGCTGGTCCAGTGGTAGGTGATGGGGTTAGGCTCCTGACGGGGGTTGAGAGTGAGCCGGAGGGAGGATGGGTGGTCGGTCCGGCGTAGGAGGCAGAGAAGGTGGGGGGTCCCCCGAATCCTGACATGTGGGCGGTCGTGGGGTAGCCACTGTACTCTGGTAACCTTCATCTCGGGGAATGGTGCCTGGTGAGGAGACAGAAGCTGAATGCTGGAGAGTGACGGGAGAGTGATGCTTTAATGGGGGATGGGTCGGTGGGAGGAGCGCTGTACTTTGGGGAATTGGGATTTAGGAGGATTCCATCGTGCTTGGTGGAGAGGGAGGGTTATGAGGGAGGTGTCTGGGGTAGGCGGGGTTTGTGGTGGTGGGTGGCAGGTTGGGAGTGCGATGGGAGGTGGTGTTGGAGTGTATCTGGAGGGTGGGCGTGAAAGGTGTCCTGAGCTGGTGGTGGTGGTAGTGAGTGTGAGTGTGGGTGGTGAGGGTGATTGTGCATGTGGTGGTGGTGAGGGCGTGCGGCCGTTAGGGCGGGAGGCGAGTGGGGATGCGGTGTGGCGCGTATAATGAGAATGATCATGGAGGAGGGGGGGTGAGGTTGGGCGGGTGGTGTCTGTGCGTGGTGGGCTGGAGTGTGGTGTGGTGTGGGGGGTGGTGGGTGTACAGGTGGTAGGGGGGTGAGTGGTGAGCTGTGAGGAGGTGGTGGCACTGGGCAATGGTGGTGATGGAGGCGGTGTGGTGTTGGAGGTGGTGGGTGGACAGGTGGTAGGGAGGTGAGTTGTGGGCTGTGATGAGGTGGTGGCATTGGGCGGTGACGGTGATGTAGGCGGTGGAGGTGGTGTGTCGGGATCGGGTGTGTTGGGAGGTGGCGTGGCCATCGGTGAGGTGGAGGGTGGGGGTGAGAAGGAGTAAGAGTAGGAGTCTGGGGGGTAATTCTTGGAAGGCTCGGTGTGGACAGGTGTGCGGGAAGAGGTGCAGGGCGCGCAGGTGTGGGGTGTAGTCATTGTTGGGTGGGTGGAAGGGTCGCACGTGGCAATTTCAGTACATGCGTTGCTGTCCTTGTTGGTCAATGATTACTTGGTAGGGGTTAGGGACTCGGATTATTTTGAAGGGGCCATTGAACCGGGGGGGAGGTCTTGGTGAGGGCGAGAAGATGTGCTACGACGACGAACTGGCCATGTTTGTATGGGTTGAAGTGGTTGGTGTCGGGCGCCAGGTCCTGTTGGGTGTGTAGGTGGTGGAGGCGGCGTTTGAGGTGGTGGAGAGGGTCGGTAGTGGAGAGCGGATTGGGTGGGTGGAGGTGGTGGTCGAGGGGGAGGAGGAGCGGGGTTTCCCCGAGAACTCACTCATGGGGTGTTATCCTGTCCTCTCGTGGGCATGTATTCAGACCCCATTGGACAATCTTGACATGGGCAGGCCAATCGTCGTTCCCTGTTTGCATGATGCGTGTGCGGACCTGATTCATGAGGGAGCGATGGCTACTCTCGCAGATGCTGTTACCTTAGGGCCAGTAGGGGGATGAGTGGGAGATATGATTCCCGAATATATATTCGCCAGTTCTTTCCAGACTTTGCCAGTGAATTCTGGGGCATTATCTGAGTGCAGTGCTTGGGGAATGCCAAAATACGGGAAAACGTGACGAGTTAGGGCGTTGGCGACCGATACCGCGCTGTGATCTTTGGCGGAGCATGCAATGATGAACTTTGAATATACATCCATGAATGTGATAATGTATTTCTACCTTGCTTTGGGTGTGAGGGGGCCAATGACATCTAGGGAAAGCAATTGCCAAGATTTCTGTGCTGTTAATTTTCCTGAAGAGCCAGGTGTGCGAGTGATGTCCTTCCCCAAAGCACAGGTGCTGCAGGATTGTATGATGTTCTTGGCAGTGGTAGATGGGTTAGGGGTCCAGTACATGTCACTGAAGACTTGTAAGAGTTTCTTAGTCCCCAGGTGGATGCCATTGTTGGCGTGAAGGTGCAGGATCGTGTCGTGGGCGGTGGTAGGGCTTAGGACGATGTGGCCGTTGGGATCGAACAGGTGATTGCAGTGAAGGTGGAGTTGGTGAATGTGCTCGGCAGGATCCAGTTAGGGTGTTGTTTATTGTGCCACATTTGGATAAGGTCTGCTTCCATGGAAATGGCCTTGATGGGTAGACGGGAAAGGGCGTCGGTGTTTGTGTGGGGCTTGCCTGGTCAGTATGATATCTCGAAATCATACTCCTCGAGTGCTTCTCGCCATCGTATGAGTTACGAGTTGGTGGTGTTGGACTGGCGAAACCACTGTAGAGATTGATGGTCAGTAATGACAATCACGTGGGTGCCTGAGATATATGAACGGAAGTAATCAAGGGACCAGATGATTCCGAGGCACTCGCGTTTGGTGGCCACGTAATTCCTTTCCGCAGGATTTAGGGTGCGGTTGGCACAGGCGATGATATGCTCGTGGCCGTCTTGCACTTGGGCAAGGACAACCCCTATGGCGATCAGTGAGACGTCGGTATATAGACGGAATGGGAGGTTGTAATCTGGGAATGCAACGACAGGGGCAGAGGTCAGCTTGAACTTGAGCGTGGTGAATGCGGTTTTCCTTGGTTCTGTCCATATGAATGGTTCGCCTTTTTTTGTCAGGTCGTGTAGGGGTTTGGCGATGTCTGCAAATCCTTCTACAAACAACCTGTAATATGAGGTTAGGCCTATGAAGGCTCTGGTTTCGTGTACGTTGCGAGGTAGGGGGATGTCAGCGATCGAACATAGCTTGTCGGGGTCAGGGGAGATGCCTTAGGCATTGATCAGGTATCCAAGGAAGGAGACTGATCTTTCGGCCAAAACACAATTTGTGGGTTTGAG
Source organism: Coenobita brevimanus (assembly GCF_032717465.1). Classification (NCBI taxonomy): domain Eukaryota; kingdom Metazoa; phylum Arthropoda; class Malacostraca; order Decapoda; family Coenobitidae; genus Coenobita; species Coenobita brevimanus. The sequence goes on along the minus strand of NC_136991.1, from coordinate 21,813,777 downwards.
TTTGAGCCCAGCCTGGCGTATGCATTGGAACACCTGTTTGAGGCGGTGGAGGTGGTTGGCCCAGGTGTGACTGAAGATGATGACGTCATCTAGGTAGGCCAAACAGGTCTCCCAGGTCAGCCCACTCAGAACAGATTCCATGAGGTGGGAAAATGTGGCGGGGGCGTTGCAGAGTCCGAAGGGAAGGACGTTAAATTCGTAATGCTTCCCGTTCGATGTTGAGAAGACAGTCTTGTGTTTGTTGTCTGGGTGGACGGGGACCTGCCAATAGCCTGATTGCAGATCTAGGGTAGAGAACCAAGTCGATCCTTGCAGGGAGTCAAGAGAGTCATCGATCCTGGGTAGGGGCATAACGTCTTTGATAGTAACGTCGTTCACTCTGTGGTAATCGACGCAAAAGCGAATGGTTCCGTCTTTTTTACGCACGAGTAAAAACAGGTGAGGACCACGGACTAGAGGAGTTGGAGATGACACCGGCATCAAGCATATCCTGGACCTACCGGTCTTCTTCTGCCCGTTGTTTAGGATTTTTCCAGCGTGATGGTTGGCGAATGGGAGGTCCGGTCGTATGTATGTCGTGGCTGAGATAAGTAGTGTTGCCAAGGTGCGTTGGGCCGGAGGAGAATAGGTCCTGAAAGTCCAGGAGGAGTTGTCAGAGGCTGTTGGTTTGGGAAGGGGATAGATGTGATGGTAGGTCGGGGAGAGTGGGGAGATTAGGGGGTGGTGCTTGGCATGGTTCGGCTTCTTCCGTGTCGCCAATGATGAGTCCTCGCGGTAGAATTAGTGGTGTCGTGGCGAGGTTTGCGATACGGATCTCTTGGGCATATGGGGGAAGGAAGGTGGGGGACACTAAACAGTACGATAGGGGTCTGGTGGGTAAGGATGGTGAAAAAAGGACGGACGTACCTGAGGGTCGGTTCAGTTTCACCTAAACTTCGTGGTGGGGTGGAATGGTCATTGTGGAAGCGATAGTGGCAGGAAAAGATGGGGAGGGGTCCGAAAGAAGTGGAGTGGGGGGTGGGGATGGAGGGGGATGAAGTGAGGGATTGAGTGAGGTTGGGGTGGGGTTACATGTACAGGTGTGTTGGGGCAGGTGAGTGTCTAGGGAGTTTGTGTGTGGGGGTGGTTTGGGGGAGGTGGGTTTGTTTTTCTTTTTTCTTCTAGTTTTTTTTTTCCTTTGTTGATTGAGGCTTGGTTGAGGCGGGCTGGACTGAAGTGGAGGTGATGCTGATGACAATCAATGGTTGCGTGGAGTTTCTGGAGGAGGTCCAGCCCAAGGTATCCATCATATTGATTGCATGTGGAATCAAATATGATGAAGGGGTGGTTGGTGGACACTCGTTGGTGAGTGCTGGTTTGAAGGGCACGGGTTTCCCCACGGATGGGTTGGGGGATATTCCCCGCGTCTACGAGGTTGGCTGAGGTGGGGAGAAGAGGGCCGAAAGCAGAGGTGTGGGGGGAGTAGAAGTGGGAGTAGAGGCATGACCTGGCTGCTCCTGTGTCTACCAGTAGTCTCACCTTGACCCCGTTCAGCCAAATCTTGCCATAGACTGGGGGTCTGTAGTTGTGTGAGATGGCCCCCGCCACTGTGGGGAGGTGCGGGGGCGGGCCTAAAAATCCATCTGCTGAGGTTGGACGTGGTCATCGAGTTCCTCGTCGTCCGGTCCTGGGTAGGCTAGTGGCGGCGCGTCATCTTCCGAGGCGTTGACGTCCAAGGAGGAGACCTTCTTACGCCCTTGGAGAAAGTTCCTGTGTGTGCTTGCCTTGAGCTGCTCTCTTATGTCATGCAGGGGGCAGGTGCGACTGCAGGCCGTGAACTCCCAAGGATTAACGGTGACGAAGTTGCCTTGATCCCTGGGGTTGGGGCGTTTCTTCTGCGGGTACGCCCTGGGCACAGTAGGAGGCGGGCTCTGTGGGTGACTGGTGCGGCGGCGGTTTTGGTTTTGGTGGGGGGTTCTGGTTTCTAGGAAATCTTGTCACCACGTGAAGAGGTTCTGGCATGGGACGGGCGGCGAGGAGACGTCGGACGAGTTGCAGGTCCTGGTCCATGTTCCCCGAGGGATCATAGATGGAGAAATGCTCCCTGACTGTGCTAGGGAGAATACTCAGTAGGGCATTGAATGTGTGTATATCCCGAGTATTTGTGGCTGCCTCAGGATAAGCGGCACTGAGGAGGTGCCGAACCTGGACGAAAGTGTTGTCTAGGTTACCGTCGTAGGTGAGGGCGTCGAGTTGAGAGAGAGCGACAACTCTGCCTATGGAAGGTATGTAAGCCTGTCTCAAAATTTGTGAGAAATGGTCCCATGTCAGTTCTGGGACGATTTTTGGTGCGACAGTGGCGATTATTTTACCCACGTTAGGCAATGTGACTGCAATCTTTTCTTTGTCCGAGTCGAACCCTATGTCTAAGAGGAGTTTAACCATATCTAAATACACATCAATGTCACATTGGTCCGGGTTGAATTTCTGCAACTGAATGTGCGGTTTGGCTGCCATTGTGCAAGTTTCCCTGTACCGTTCCTCCGTGCTTTATTCGGATCCAGAACCACCGCTTGCCACCAGTGTTATGCTGAGTGTTTTTAGGTCAACTTCTCGTCCTAAAAATACTAGCGACTGAGCGGGGTCCTCTTTCTGGACCGGAAGTAAAGCACCCACAAAGGAACAGGACATAAAAACCAGGCAGTATACCTTAACACATCTATTGCCTTAATTCTACACCGTTACAATACAACACAGAGTGATATTTGAGATACAGGAGACAGGGACACAGAGTTAGCCTTTGACACAACAATGCACAGTCACACTTAATACATGGTATAATGCGTGTACACTATTGTCCTGAACTATATATATTGATACCCGTATTTCACCTTTAGGTAGAATATATACTTAGTTGGAAAGAAGGAGAATAAACAAAATTAAGAGTCCGTGGAGGAAATACTACTATAAATAAGACAGGGTGCGGATCGCGACACTGGTCATGGTCACTCAGGTGCAGCAGCACTTACACACAGACTTTTGATTCGCCCACGCACCCTAGTCTCCGTTCACAGTTACTGAAAGTTCTTTTACTTGTGGACTCACACAATTACTATAAGTTCTCTTACTGAGAGTTTAAGTCATTTTCTGTTCTGCTGGGTATAGAGTTCTTTTAGACTAATAGTAATTGTCACTGGTTTTACACTGGTCTTCACTCGGTCACTGTTCACTATTATTTCCTCTGGTTTGTTCTCGGTACAAGGGGCGTCACTATTTACCTGTATATCCTGGGTAATGTTCACTCCATAGTATGGGCATGAGGGGGGAGCCCTAGGGGGACCAGGCCTTCAAAGGGAAATACTCTACCCGCAGGGGAGTCACTCCCCGGGTCCTGCTCGTCGATGAGGTACAGGGAGGCCCGCCTGTCTGGGGGCCTCGACCTGAGAGGTGGCCCTCGGGACGGGCTGAACAGCTGGAGGAGGCGGGCCTGTCGTCTCTGGCTCCGTGGGGTGAGGGAGCCTGGGTTGCCCTCGTCTGGAGTCTCCTGGTCGGGCCTGGGGGTCCTGGGACTGCGGTCGCCTATAGGGAGAGACACCGACAGGGTTCGGCTGCGGCACCGTCTTCGTCTGGTGTCTGGCAGGAACAGAGATCTCCCAGGCGTATTAGGAAGGTCCGGTATCGGGCCTTGCCACCTCCGGGGCAACACTCCCGGATGGTGACGAAGGGCTCCCACAGGGGGAAGAGGTAGGACAAGGATTCACAGAGTCCGTGTCCTCTCCGGTACGTACTGAAGCCGGAGCCTCAGGTCGCCTTACCCTGGTACATACTGCGGCTGTGGCCATAAACGTACCCGTCGTCCAAGGAGCAACTGAAGGGCGTACAGTGGCCGCTCCTTCCCCGCCACGTACAGTGGCCGTCGGCGAGGTGTTGCTCCCTTAGTAGGGAAAAGCAGGAGAAGGGTGCACAGGGGCCGCGCTCTCTCCGGTACGTACTGAGACTGTAGCCAAGGGTCTCTCTACCCTGGTACGTGCTTCGGCTGTGGCCGTTGACCTATCCATCTTTCGAGAAGCAACTGAAGGGCGTACAGTGGCCGCATCTTCCCCGCCACGTACAGTGCCAGTCAGCGCGGCGTTCCTCCCGTAGTAGAGAAAAGCTGCATGTACTGAGGCCGTAGCCAAGGGCCTCACTACCCTGGTACGTACTTTGGCCGTAGCCGGGAGCTGATCTTCCCGTAGAGAAGGAACCGAAGGGTGTACAGTGGCCGCTCCTTCCCCGCCACGTACAGTGGCCGTCGGAGTGGTGTTGCTCCCATAGGATAGAACAGCAGGAGAGGGATGCACAGAGGCAACTCTCTCTCCGGTGTGCACTAAGGCCTTAGCCGAGGGTCTCACTACCCTGGTACACACTTTAGGCCGTAGTCTCGGGCCTGCTGCCCTTCAGGGTGTAACAATAGCCTTCAACACGGTGTTACCTGGGACTGAATCCAAGTAGTTTTCAAGTCTCCAATCGCTGGAGATTCATTTTGCTGAAACTGTTTCTTGTTGCTGATTTTTTTTCCCGACGGAATTTTTCTACCACCACAAACGTATTCTGAATTGTAGATTCAGTGTCGAGTGTTTTCCAGCTAATTTAGACTTCATTTTTGGATGTTTCATATTTAGTATCTTCCCCCTCATTTTTTTTTTTTTTTTTTAATCTCTTATGATGAGTGTTTTTAGCTCGACTTCTCGTTCTTAAAGCACTAGCGACTGAGCAGGGTCCTCTTTCCGGACCGGAAGTAAAGCACCCACAAAGGAACAGGACATAAAAACCAGGCAGTAAACCTTAACACATCTATTGCCTTAATTCTACACCGTTACAACATAACACAGAGTGATATTTGAGATACAGGAGATAGGGACAGAGTTAGCCTTCGACACCACAAGGTACAGTCACACTTAATACAAAATACAATACATATACATTAATGTCCTGAACTATATATGTTGTTACCCGAATTTCACTTTTTGCAAGAATATATACTTAGTTGAAAACAAGGGGGATAAACAAGATTAAGAGTCCGTGGGGGAAGTACTACTATAAACAAGACAGGGTGCGGATCGCAAAACTTGATGCAGTCACTTAGTCGCTGCGGCACTTACACACAGGCTTTTGATTTACCCGCGCAACCTAGTCTCTATTCACAGTCACAGAAAGTTCTTTAACTGGGGGACTCATACAATTACTCTAATGTTCATTCTCTGTTCTGCTGGGTACTGAGTTCTTTTAGACTAATAGTAACTGTCACTGGTTTTACACTGGTCTTCACTCGGTCACTGTTCACTGTTATTTCCCCTGGTTTGTTCTCGGCACAAGGGGCATCACTGTTTACCTGTATCTCCTGGGTAATGTTCACTCCGTAGCATGGGCGTGAGGGGAGAACACAAGGGGGACCAGACCTGCAAAGGGTAATACACTACCCGCAGGGGAGTCACTGCCCGGGTCCTGCTCGTCGGTGAGGTGCAGGGAGGCCCTCCGGTCTGGGGGCCTCGACCTGAGAGGTGGCCCTCTAATCGGAGCCTCATTGGTGGGGTGCAGGGAGGCCCTCCTGTCTGAGGGCTTCGACCTGAGAGGTGGCCCTCGGGACTGGGGTCAAACAGCTGGAGGAGTCGGGCCTGTCGTCTCTGGCTCCATGGAGTGAGGGAGCCTGGGTTGCCCTTGTCGGGAGCCTGTTGGTCGGGCCTGGGGGTCCTGGGACTGCGGGCGCCTATGGGGAGAGGCACCGACAGGGCTGGGCTGCAGCACCGCCTCCGTCGGGTGTCTAGCAGGAACAGAGATCTCCCAGGCGTAGAAGGTAGGTCCGGTATCGGGCCTTGCCACCACTCTAGTGACACCTCCTGTGCAACACTCCCGGATGGTGACAAAGGGCTCCCACAGGGGGAAGAGGCAGGAAAAGGATTGACAGAGTCCGTGTCCTCTCTGGTACGTACTGAGGCCGGAGCCTCGTGTCGCCTTACCCTGGTACGTACTTTGACTGTGGCCGTGAGCCTAACCTTCGTACAAGGAGAAATTGAATTGCGTACAGTGGTTGCTCCTTCCCCACCACGTACAGTGGCCATCGGCGCGGTGTTGCTCCCGTAGTAGGGAAAAGCTGCACGTACTATAGCCAATGGCGTCTCTACCCTGGTACGTACTTTGGTCGTAGCAGGGAGCTGATCTTCTCGTCGAGAAGCAACTGAAGGGCGTACAGTGGCCACTTCTTCCCCGCAATGTACAGTGGCCGTCGGCGTGGTGTTGCTCCCGTATGAGAGAACAGCAGGAGAGGGATGCACAGGGGCAACTCTCTCTCCGGAGTGTACTAAGGCCATAGCCGAGGGTCTCTCTACCCTGGTACACTCTTTAGGCTGTAGCCTTAGGCCTCCTGCCCTTGAGGGTGTAACAATAGCAGTCAACACGGTGTTACCTGGGAATGAAACTTGTTCAGTCCCACCCCAATTCTGACGATGGTTGTCCCGCCCGCAAGGTCGTTGGCTTTCTCCGATCACCTGGTGTTGGGGCAGTTGCGGGGAAAAGGAACTCAGGACAGTAGTGTCTCAGTGACCCTCTTGACCTGGGTCACTAGCCCCACCGTTGTGTCCTCCTGGGGTGGTGGTGAGGTAGCGGCCCGGTGGTGGGGTGGGGGTTGGCGAGGTGGGAGGTCCGGCGGCGGGCATTTTACCACCCTCTGTGGTGGAAAAGTCATGACCCCGTGACTGGATGTGGTATGTCGTGGAGGTGGATGTCTGGTGGGCCGGGGTGAGGTGTTGTAGGAACCTGATCCAGTGGTAGGTGATGGGGTTAGGCTCTTCATGGGGGTTGAGAGTGAGCTGGAGGGAGGATCGGTGGTCGGTCCGGTGTAGGAGGCGGAGAAGGTGGGGGGTCCCTCGAATTCTGACATGTGAGCAGTCTTGGGGTAGCCAGTGCACTCTGGTGACTTTCATCTCGGGGAATGGTGCCTGGTGAGGAGATAGAAGCTGAATGCTGGAGAGTGACAGGAGATTGGTGCTTTTACGGGGGATGGGTCGGTGGGAGGAGCGTTGTACTTTGGGGAATTGGGACTTGGGAGGATTCCATCATGCTTGGTGGAGGGGGAGGGTTATGGGGGAGGTGTATGGGGTAGGGGGGGTTTGTGGTGGTGGGTGGCGGGATGGGCGTGCGATGGGAGGTGGTGTTGGAGTGTATCTGGAGGGTGGGCATGAAAGGCATCCTGATCTGGTGGTGGTGGTGGTGAGTGTGGGTGTGGGTGGTGAGGGTGGTTGTGCGCGTGGTGGTGGTGAGGGCGTGCGGCCGTTAGGGGGGGAGGCGAGTGCGGATGCAGTGTGGCGCGTATTATGAGAATGGTCATGGGGGAGGGGGGGTGACGTTGGGCGGGTGGTGTCTGTGCGTGATTTGCTGGAGTGTGGTGTGGTGTGCTGGGTGGCGGGTGTATAGGTGGTAGGGGGGTGAGTGGTGAGCTGTGAGGAGGTGGTGGCATTGGGCGGTGGTGGTGATGTAGGCAGTGGAGGCGGTGTGGTGTGGGAGGTGGTGGGTAGACAGGTGGTAGGGAGGTGAGTTCTAGGCTGTGAGGAGGTGGCAGTGTTGGGCGGTGACGGTGATGTAGTCGGTGGTGGTGGTGTGTCGGGTGTTTTGGGAGGTGGACTGGCCGTCGGTGAGGTGGAGGGTGGGGGTGAGAAGGAGTAAGAGTAGGAGTCTGGGGGGTAATTCTCATAAGGCTCGAGGTGGACAGGTGTGCGGGAAGAGGTGCGAGGCGGGTGAGTGCGGGGGTGGTCATTGTTGGGTGGGTGGAAGGGTCACACGTGGCGATTTTGGTATGTGCGGTGTTGTCCTTGTTGGTCAATGATTACTTGGTAGGGGTTAGGGACTCGAATTATTTTGAAGGGGCCATTGAACCGGGGGAAGGTCTTGGTGGGGGCAGGAAGGTGCGCTACGACGACGGACTGACCAGGTTTGTATGGATTGGAGTGGTTGGTGTCGGGCGCCAGGTCCTGTTGGGTGTGTAGGTGGTGGAGGCGGCATTTAAGGTGGTGGAGAGGGAGGGTAGTGGAGGGCGGATTGGGTGGGTGGAGGTGGTGATGGAGGGGTAGGAGGAGTGGGGTTTCCCCAAAAACTCGCTCATGGGGTGTTATCCTGTCTTCTCGTGGGCATGTATTCAGGCCCCATTGGATAATCTTCACATGGGCAGGCCAATTGTTGTTCCCTGTTTGCATGATGCGTGTGCAGAACTGATTTATGAGGGAGCGATGGCTCCTCTCGCAGATGCTGTTACCTTGGGGCCAGTAGGGGGATGAGTGGGAGATATGGTATCCAAATATATTCGCCAGTTCTTCTCAGACTTTGCCAGTGAATTCCGGGGCATTATCCGAGTGTAGTGCTTGGGGAAAGCCAAAATACGGGAAGGCATGGCAAGTTTGGGCGTCGGCGACCGATACCGCACTGTGATCTTTGGCGGGTCATGCGATGATGAACTTTGAATACGCATCCAAAAATGTGATAATGTATTTGTACCCTGCTTTGGGTGTGAGGGGGCTGACGACGTCTAGGGAAAGCAATTGCCAAGGTTTCTGCGCTGTTAATTTTCCTGAAGGGCCAGGTGTGTGAGTGATGTTCTTCCCCAAAGCACAGGCGCGGCAGGATTGTATGATGTTCTTGGCAATGGTGGATGGGTTAGGGGTCCAGTACATGTCACTGAAGACTTGTAAGAGTTTCTTAGTCCCCAGGTGGATGCCATTGTTGGCGTGGAGGTGCAGCATAGTGTCGTGGATGGTGGTAGGGCATAGGACGATGTGTCCGTTGGGATGAAACAGGTGATCACCATGAGGGTGGAGTTTGGCGAATGTGCTCGGCGGGATCCAGGTAGGGCGTTGTTTATTGTGCCACATTTGGATAAGATCTGCCTCTGTGGAAATTGCATTGATGGGTAGACTGGAAAGGGCGTCGGGGTTTGTGTGGAGCTTGCCTGGTCAGTATGATATCTCGAAATCATACTCCTCGAGTGCTTCTCGCCATCGTATGAGTTGCGCATTGGTTGTGTTGGACTAGCATAACCACTGTAGAGGTTGGTGATCAGTAATGACAATCACGTGGGTGCCTGAGATATATGAACAGAAGCAATCGAGGGACCAGACGATTCTGAGGTACTCGCGTTTGGTGGCCGCGTAATTCCTTTCCGCAGGATTTAAGGTGCAGCTGGCACAGGCGATGATATGCTCGTGGCTGTTTTGCACTTGGGCAAGGACAGCCCCTATGGCGATGAGTGACACGTCGGTATATAGACGGAATGGGAGGTTGTAATCTGGGATGGCGACGACAGGGGCAGAGGTCAGCTTGGACTTGAGGGTGGTTAATGCGGTTTTCCTTGGTTCTGTCCATATGAATGGTTCGCCTTTCTTTGTCAGGTCGTGTAGGGGTTTGGCGATGTCTGCAAATCCTTTTACAAGCCGCCTGTAATATGAGGTTAGGCCTATGAAGGCTCTAGTTTTTTGTACGTCGCAAGGTAGGGGGATGTCGTCGATCGCACGTAGCTTGTCAGGGTCAGGGGAGATGCCTTCGGCGTTAATCAGGTGTCCAAGGAAGGAGACTGATCTTTCGGCCAAAACACACTTTGTGGGTTTTAGTTTGAGCCCAGCCTGGCGTATGCATTGGAAAACCTGTTTGAGGCGGTGGAGGTGGTCGGCCCAGGTGTGACTGAAGACGATGACGTCGTCTAGGTCCGCCAAACAAGTCTCCCAGGTTAGCCCACTCAGAACAAATTCCATGTGGCGGGAAAATGTGGCGGGGGCGTTGCAGAGTCCTAAGGGAAGGACGTTAAATTCGTAATGCTTCCCGTTCGATGTTGAGGAGCCGATCTTGTGTTTGTTGTCTGGGTGAACGGGGACTTGCCAATAGCCTGATTGCAGATCTAGGTACAGAACCAAGTCGATCTGTGCAGGGAGTCAAGAGAGTCATCAATCCTGGGTAGGGGCGTAGCATCTTTGATAGTAACGTCGTTCACTCTGCGGTAATCGACGTAAAAGCGCATGGTTCCGTCTTTCTTTCACACGAGTACAACAGGTGAGGACCATGGGCAAGTGGAGTTGGAGATGACACTGGCATCAAGCATATCCTGGACCTGTCGGTCTTCTTCTGCCCGTTGTTTCGGATTTTTCCAGCGTGATGGTTGGCAAATGGGAGGTCCAGTCATATGTATCTCGTGGGTGAGATAAGTAGTGTGGCCAAGGTGTGTTGGGCCGGAGGAGAATAGGTCCTGAAAGTCCAGGAGGAGTTGTCAGAGGCTGTTGGTTTGGGAAGGGGATAGATGTGATGGTAAGTCGGGGAGAGTGGGATGATTAGGGGGTGGTACTTGGTATGGTTCGGCTTCTTCCGTGTCGTCAGTGATGAGTCCTCGCGGTAGAGTCAGTGGTGTTACGGCGAGGTTTGCGATACGGATCTCCTGAGCATGTGGGGGAAGGAAGGTGGGGGACACTAAACAGGACAAGAGTGGTCTGGTGGGTATGGATGGTGAAAAAAGGACGGAGGTACCTGAGGGTCCGTTCAGTTTCACCTAGGCTTCTTGGTGGGGTGGAATGGTGATTGTGGAAGCAATAGTGGCAGGAGAAGATGGGGAGAGGTCTAGAAGATGTGGAGTGGGGGATGTGGATGGAGGGGGATGAAGTGAGGCGTTGAGTGAGGGTGGGGTGGGGTTACATGTACATGTTGGTTGGGGCAGGTGAGTGTCCGGGGAGTGTGTGTGTGTGAGTGTGAGTGGTGTGGGGGAGGTGGTGTTGTTCTTCTTTTTTCTTCCAGATTATTTTTTCTTATTGATTGGTGCTTGGTTGGGGCAGGCTGGACTGAAGTGGAGGCGACGCTGATGACAATCAATGGTCGTGTGGAGTTTTTGGAGGAGGTCCAGCCCAAGGTATCCATCATATTGATTGCATGTGGAATCAAATGTGATGAATGGGTGGTTGGTGGATACTCGTTGGTGAGTGCTGGTTTGAAGGGCCTGGGTTTCCCCACGGATGGGTAGGGGGCCTTCCTCTGCATCTACGAGGTTGGCTGAGGTGGGGAGAAGAGGGCCGAAAGCAGAGGTGTGGCGGGAGTAAAAGTGGGAGTAGAGGCATGACCTGGCTGCTCCAGTGTTTACCAGTAGTCTCGCCTTGACCGCGTTCAGCCAAATCTTGTTGTAGACTGGGGATCTGTAGCTATGTGAGGTGGCCCCTGCTACCGTGGGGAGGTGCAGGGGCGGGCCTAAAAACCATCTGCTGAGGTTTTACGTGGTCGTCTAGTTCCTCGTCGTCCGGTCCTGGGTAGGCTAGTGGTGGCGCGTCGTTTTCTGGGACGGCGGCGTCCAAGGAGGAGACCTTCTTACGCCCTTGGTGAAAGTTCCTGCGCCTGCTTGCCTTGAGCTGCTCTCTTATGTCGTGCAGGGGGCAGTTGCGACTGCAGGCCGTAAACTCCCAAGGATTTATGATGATGAGGTTGCCTTGATCCCTGGGGTTGGTACGTTTCTTCTGTGGGTAAGCCCTGGGCACAGTAGGATGCGGCTCCGTGGGTGACTGGTGAGGCGGCGGTTTTGGTTTTGGTGGGGGATTCTGGTTTGTGGGGAATCTTGTCACCGAGTGAAGAGGTTGTGGTATGGGACGGGCGGCGAGGAGACATCGGACGAGTTGCAGGTCCTGGTCCATGTTCTCCGAGGGATCATAGATGGAGAAATGCTCCCTGACTGTGCTAGGGAGAATCCTCAGCAGGGCATTGAATGTGTGTATATGCCGAGTATTTATGGTTGCCTCGGGATAAACGGCGCTGAAGAGGCGCCGAGCCTGGACGAATGTGTTGTCTAGGTTACCGTCATAGGTGAGGGCGTCGAGTTGAGAGAGAACGACAACTCTGCCTATGGAAAGCATGAAAGCCTGTCTCACAATTTCTGAGAATTGGTCCCATGTCAGTTCTGGGACGATTTTTGGTGCGACAGTGACGATTATTTTACCCAGGTGCTGCAATCTTTTCTTTGTCCGAGTCGAACCCTATATCTAAGAGGGGTTTAACCATATCTAAATACACATCAATGTCACACTGGTCCGGGTTGAATTTCGGCAACTGAATGTGCGGTTTGGCTCCCATTGTGCAAGTTTCCCGTTATTGTTCCTCTGTGCTTTATTTGGATCCAGAACCACTGCTTGCCACCAGTGTTATGCTGATTGTTTTTAGGTCGACATCTCGTCCTAAAAGCACTAGCGACTGAGCGGGGTGCTCTTTCCGGACCGGAAGTAAAGCACCCACAAAGGAACAGGACATAAGAACCAGGCAGTATACCTTAACACATCTATTGCCTTAATTCTACACTGTTACAACATAACTGTTATGCTGAGTGTTTTTAGGTCGACTTCTCGTCCTAAAAACACTAGCGACTGAGCGGGGTCATCTTTCCGGACCGGAAGTAAAGCACCAACAAAGGAACAGGACATAAAAACCAGGCAGTATACCTTAACACATCTATTGCCTTAATTCTACACCGTTACAATATAACATAGAGTGATAGTTGAGATACAGGAGACAGGGACACAGAGTTAGAGTTTGACACCGCAAGGTACAGTTACACTTAATACACGAGATAATGAGTGTACACTAATGTCCTGAATTATATATGTGGATACCCATACTTCGCTTGAAGGCAAAACATATACTTAATTGGAAACAAGGGGAATAAACAAGATTAAGAGTCCGTTGGGGAATTACTACTATAAATAAGATAGGGTGCGGATCGCGACACTTGACACAGTCACTTAGTTGCGGCGGCACTAACACACAGGCTTTTGATCCACCCGCGCACCCTAGTCTCCATTCACAGTCACTGAAAGTTCTTTTACTTGGGGACTCGTACAATTACTCTAAGTTCTCACGCTGGGGGTTCAAGTCATTTTCTGTTCTGCCGGGTATTGAGTTCTTTTAGACTAATTGCAACTGTCACTGGTTTTACACTGGTCACTGTTCACTGTTCTTTCCCCTGGTTTGTTCTCGGTACGAGGGGCGTCACTTATTTACCCGTGTTTCCTGGGTGGAGTGCACTCTGTTGTATGGGCGTGAGGAGAGGGCCCTAGGGGGTCTCTGCCTACAAAGGGCAACACACTACCCGCAGGGGAGTCACTGCCCCGGTCCTGGTCGTCGGTGAGGTGCAGGGAGGCCCTCCTGTCTGGGGGTCTCGACCTGAGAGGAGACCCTCATATTGGGGCCTCGTTGGAGGGGGGGGCAGGAAGGCCCTCCTGTCTGAGGGCCTCGACCTGAGAGGTGGCCCTCGGGACTTGGGCCAAACAGCTGGAGGAGGCGGGCCTGTTGTTTACGGCTTCGCAGGGTGAGGGAGTCTGGGTTACCCTCGTCTGGAGTCTGCTGGTCTCGCCTTGGGGTCCTGGGGTTGCGGTCGTCTGCTGGGAGAGGCGCCGACAGGGTTGGGCTGTGGCCTCATCTCCGTCTGGTGTCTGGAAGGAACAGAGATATCCCAGGCGTGGGAGGTAGGCCCGGTTTCGGGCTTTGCCACCACTCTGGCGACACCTCTGGGGCAACACTCCCGGATGGTGATGAAGGGTTCCCACAGGGGGACGAGGTAGGAGAAGGATTGACGGAGTCCGTGTCCTCTCTGATACGTGGAGAGGGAAGAACACAGGCGACTCTCTCTCCTGGGTATACTACAGCTATGGCTAAGGGTCCTCTCACCCTGGTGCACACCTCTTGCTGTAGTCTTGGGCTTCCTGCCCTTGGAGTGGCTAATGGCCCACTCGCCCTGGTGCACACTTCTGGCCGTAGCCTTGGGCTTCTTGCCCTTGGAGTGGCTAAGGGCACAGCTGTCCTGTTGCACTCTTCTGGCCATAGCCTTGGGCTTCTTGCCCTTGGAGTGGCTAAGGGCACAGCTGCCCTGGTGCACACTTCTGGCCATAGCCTTGGGCCTCTTGCCCTTGGAGTAGCTAAGGGCACAGCCACCCTGGTGCACACTTCTGGCTGTAGGCTTGGGCCTCCTGCCCTTGACGTTATAACAATGGCCGTCTCCAAGACGTTACTTGGGACTGAAACTTGTTCAGTCCCACCCCAATTCTGGTGATGGTTGTCCCGCCCACAAGGTCGTAGGCTGTTTCCGGTCACTTGGTGTCGGGGTAGTTGCGGGGAAAAGGGACTCAGGACAGTAGTGTCCTGGTGACCCTCTTGACCCAGGTCACTAGCCCCTCCGTTGTGTCCTCCTGGGGTGGTGGTGTGGTAGCGGCCCGGTGGTGGGGTGGGGGGTGGCGGGGTGGGTGGTCCGGCGGCGGGTATTTTACCACCCCCCGTGGTAGAAAAGTCACGACCCTGTGACTGGAGGTGGTATGTCGTGGAGGTGGATGTCTGGTGGGCTGGGGTGAGGTGTTGTAGGAGGCTGGTCCAGTGGTAGGTGATGGGGTTAAGCTCCCGATAAGGGTTGAGAGTTAGCCAGATTGAGGACGGGTGGTCAGTCCGGCATAGGAAGCGGAGAAGGTGGTGGGTGTCCCGAATCCTGACAGGTGGGCGGTCGTGGGGTAGCCAGTGCACTCTGGTGATCTTCATCTCTGGTTGTGAAGTGGGAAGTTTCCACGATGCCTGATGAAGGAGGAGGGTGATGGGAGTGGTGTTTGGGGTGTGGGTGGCATGTGTTGGGGAATGGGGAGGAGGATGGGGAGGAGATGGAGGTGTGGGGGTGTATCTAGATGGTGGATGGGAGAGGCGTTGTGATCTGGTGGTCGTGGTGGTGAGGGTGGGTGTAGACGGTGATGGTGGTTGGGCACGTGGCAGCATGGGCTTCCCGTCATGGTTGTGGGTGGTTGTTGGTGGTGGTGTGGGGTGTCTTGTATAGTGGGCATGGTCGATGGGTAATGGGTGGCCAGGAGTGGATGAGTGGGTGGAGTTGGTGGTAGGTGGGGTTGGTGCACGTGGGGAGTTGGTGGGTGGTGTGTTGCGTAGGGTGGTGCGTGGTGGGGTGTGGTGGGAGTTGTGGTGGTACGGTGGTGGTGGTTGTTTCCGCGGCAGTGAAGGTGGGAGTTGGTGATGGGTGGTGTGGTGTGGTGTTGGTGGTGGGCGTAGTGGGCGATGATTGAGAGTGGTGGGTTGGAGGAGGTAGGGTAGCCAGAGGAGATGCAGGCGGAGGTGAGGTTGGTGAAGGATCAGAATCGGAGGAAGGTGGTGGTGGGTCAGGTAAGGGTGAAGTGGGGGAAGGGGTTTGTGGGTATGGTGAGGTTGAGGGTGGAGTGGGGGAGGTGAGCGAGGAAAGAGAGGCGGGTGAGAGTGAGGAGGAGGATGGTGTGATAGGGAAGGCGAATGAGTTGGCTGTGTTGGCGGGGAAGATGAGTGGCGGGGAAGTGATGGTGGTGGGTGGTGCGGGGTGGTAGGTGGGAGGGAGTAGACAAGAGGAGGCGGTTTTAGGAAGTAGGTTAGGGGAAGATGAGGTAAGGGTTCTAGGAGGCCTGTGAAGGGGGAGGCAGGCTTTGTGTTGGGGAGGAATAGGAAGGGGGAAGTCGGTAGTAGTGGAGAAAGTGGTGTGTGAGGTGGGAAGGTTAGGAATAGGGGTAGGAACAGGGGAGGGAAAAATAGAAGAGATAGTGAGAGGAGAGGAAGAGGAAAGATGACGTTCCCCCTGTTGAAGACTGGGGGAGATGTGAGGTGGCCCCCATCACTACGGTGGGATGCGGGGGCAGTGGGGGGTGCCTTCTGTGCCTTCCTCGTCTTATTTGCCTTCTTTGAGGCTTGGGGCAATCGACGTATGGTGGGTAGGCTTGTAGGCGCTCTTGTGTTGTTTTGCTGTGCAGGGCAGCTTTTAGCTGTTCACGAATGTCGTGGATTGGGCACTCAGGGCAGCAAGGAGAAAATTCCCACGGATTTACGGCGATGAGATCCGTGGGGAATTGCTTGATGTCGCCGATGTGTTTGGGGGAGGAGTGGACGGCTAGAAGGCGCCTTATTGAGTTGATTACTTCATCCAGGTCTCCTGTCGGTTCATGTATTATGAAGTGTTCTTTAATGAAACCGGGGAGGATCCTGAGGAGTTTGTGGAATATGAGCTGTTCCCGGGTTTTTGCGTCTGTGCCCGGGTACGCAGCGGTGATGAGCCGCCTAGCCTGGATGAAGGTGTCATTGAGGCTTCCGTCGTATGTGATGGCGTCTAGTTGCGATAAGGCTACAACTGTGCCCAGAGATGGCGTCTCTGCCTGTTTCACAATTCGTTTGAATTGATCCCATTTTAGACTCGGGACGATTTTCGGTGCGACAGTGGCGATTATTTTACGAAGGTTAGGTACTGTGACTGCAATCTTTTCTTTGTCCGAGTCGAACCCTATGTCAAAGAGGGGTTTAATCAGATCTAAATACACATCAATGTCACATTGGTTCGGGTTGAATTCCGGCAACTGAATGTGCAGTTTGGCTACCATTGTGGAAGTTTCCCTTTTTCGTTCCTCCGTGCTTTATTCGGATCCAGAACCACCGCTTGCCACCAGTGTTATGCTGAGTGTTTTTAGGTCGACTTCTCGTCCTAAAAACACTAGCGACTGAGCAGGGTCCTCTTTCCGGACCGGAAGTAAAGCACCAACAAAGGAACAGGACATAAAAACCAGGCAGTATACCTTAACACATCTATTGCCTTAATTCTACACCGTTACAATATAACAGAGTGATATTTGAGATACAGGAGACAGGGACACAGAGTTAGACTTTGACAGCACAAGGTAAAGTTACACTTCTTACACGGTATAATGCATGTACACTAATGTCCTGAATTATATATGTGGATACCTGTATTTTGCTTGAAGGCAAAACATATACTTAATTGGAAACAAGGGGAATAAACAAGATTAAGAGTCCGTGGGGGAAATACTACTATAAATAAGATAGGGTGCGGATCGCGACACTTGATGCAGTCAATTAGTCGCAGCGGCACTTACACACAGGCTTTTGATCCACCCACGCACCCTAGTCTCCATTCACAGTCACTGAAAGTTCTTTTACTTGGGGACTCGTACAATTACTCTAAGTTCTCTTACTGGTGGTTAAAGTCATTTTCTCTTCTGCCGGGTATTGAGTTCTTTTAGACTAATAGCAACTCTCACTGGTTTTACACTGGTCTTTACTCGGTCACTGTTCACTGTTCTTTCCCCTGGTTTGTTCTCGGTACAAGGGGCGTCACTTATTTACCCGTGTTTCCTGGGTGGAGTGCACTCTGTCGTATGGGCATGAGGAGAGGGCCTTAGGGGGACTGCCTGCAAGGGGCAACACACTACCAGCAGGGGAGTCACTGCCCAGGTCCTGGTCGTCGGTGAGGTGCAGGGAGGCCTTCCTGTCTGGGGGTCTCGACCTGAGAGGAGGCCCTCATATTGGGGCCTAGTTGGTGGGGTGCAGGGAGGCACTCCTGTCTGAGGGCCTCGACCTGAGAGGTGGCCCTTGGGACTGGGGCCAAACAGCTGGAGGAGGCGGGCCTGTCGTCTACGGCTCCGCGGGGTGAGGGAGCCTGGGTTACCCTCGTCTGGAGTCTGCTGGTCACGCCTGGGGGGTCATGGGGTTGCGGTCGTCTGCTGGGAGAGGCGCCGATAGGGTCGGGCTATGGCCTTGTCTCCGTCTGGCGTCTGGAAGGAACAGAGATTTCCCAGGCGTGGGAGGTAGGCCCGGTTTCGGGTTTTACCACCACTCTGGCGACACCTCTGGGGCAACACTCCCGGATGGTGATGAAGGGTTCCCACAGGGGGACGAGGTAGGAGAAGGATTCACGGAGTCCGTGTCCTCTCCGATACATGGAGAGGGAAGCACAGAGGCGACTCTCTCTCCTGGGTATACTACAGCCATGGCTAAGGGTCCTCTTACCCTGGTGCACACCTCTTGCTGTAGTCTTGGGCCTCCTGCCCTTGGAGTGGCTAAGGGCCCCCTCGCCTTGGTGCACACTTCTGGCCATAGCCTTGGGCTTCTTGCCCTTGGAGTGGCTAAGGGTACAGCCGCCCAGGTGCACACTTCTGGCCATAGCCTTGGGCTTCTTGCCCTTGGAGTGGCTAAGGGCACAGCCGCCCTGGTGCACACTTCTGGCCGTAGCCTTGGGCCTCCTGCCCTTGGAGTGGCTAAGGGCACAGCCGTCCTGGTGCACACTTCTGGCCATAGCCTTGGGCCTCTTGATCTTGGAGTGGCTAAGGGCACAGCTGCCCAGGTGCACACTTCTGGCAGTACCCTTGGTCCTCCTGCCCTTGATGTTGTAACAATGGCCATCGCCAAGACGTTACTTGGGACTGAAACTTGTTCAGTCCCACCCCAATTCTGGCGATGGTTGTCCTGCCCTCTAGGTCGTTGGCTGTTTCCGGTCACCTGGTGTCGGGGTAGTTGCGGGGAAAAGGGACTCAGGACAGTAGTGTCCTGGTAACCCTCTTGACCTGGGTCACTAGCCCCACCGTTGTGTCCTCCTGGGGTGGTGGTGTGGTAGAGGTCAGGTGGTGGGGTGTGGGGTGGCGGGGTGGGTGGTCCAGCGGCGGGCATTTTAATAACACAGTGATATTTGAGATACAGGAGACAGGGACACAGAGTTAGCCGTCGATACCACAAGGTACAGTCACACTTAATACACAATACAATACATATACATTAATGTCCTGAACTATATATGTTGTTACCCGTATTTCACTTTTTGGCAGAATATATACTTAGTTGAAAACAAGGGGGATAAACAAGATTAAGAGTCCGTGGGGGAAATACTACTATAAACTAGACAGGGTGTGGATCACGACACTTGATGCAGTCACTTAGTCACGGCGGCATTTACACACAGGCTTTTGATTTACCCGCACACCCTAGTCTCTATTCACAGTCACAGAAAGTTCTTTTACTGGGGGACTCATACAATTACTCTAATGTTCATTCTCTGTTCTGCTGGGTACTGAGTTCTTTTAGACTAATAGTAACTGTCACTGGTTTTACACTGGTCTTCACTCGGTCACTGTTCACTGTTATTTCCCCTGGTTTGTTCTCGGCATAAGGGGAGTCACTATTTACCTGTATCTCCTGGGTAATGTTCACTCCGTAGCATGGGCGTGAGGGGAGAACCCTAGGGAGACCCGGCCTGCAAAGGGCAATACACTACCCGCAGGGGAGTCACTGCCCGGGTCCTGCTCGTCGGTGAGGTGCAGGGAGGCCCTCTGCTCTGGGGGCCTCGATGTGAGAGGTGGCCCTTGAATCGGAGCCTCGTTGGTGGGGTGCAGGGAGGCCCTCCTGTCTGGGGGCCTCGCCCTGACATGAGAGGTGGTCCTCAGGACTGGGGCTAAACATCTGGAGGAGTTGGAGCTGTCGTCTCTGGCTCTGTGGGGTGAGGGAGCCTGGGTTGCCTTTCTTGGAAGCCTGTTGGTCAGGCCTGGGGGTCCTGGGACTGCGGGCGCCTATGGGGAGAGGCGGCGACAGAGCTGGGCTGCGGTACTGTCTTCGTCGGGTGTCTGGCAGGAACAGAGATCTCCCGGGCATAGGAGGTAGGTCCGGTATCGGGCCTTGCCACCACTCTAGCGACACCTCCGTGACAACACTCCCGGATGGTGACGAAGGGCTCCCACAGGGGGAAGAGGCAGGAGAAGGATTCACGGAGTCCGTGTCCTCTCCAGTACGTACTGAGGCCGGAGCCTCGCTTCGCCATACCCTGGTACGTACTTTGACTGTGGCCGTGAGCCTAACCGTCGTACAAGGAGCAACTGAAGGGCATACAGTGGCCGCTCCTTCCCCGATACATACAGTGGCCGTCGGCGCAGTGTTGCTCCCATAGTAGGGAAAAGCAGGAGAGGGGTACACAGGGGCTGCGCTCTCACCGGTACGTACTGATGTTATAGTCAAGGGCCTCTCTACCCTGGTACGTGCTTTGGCCATGGCCGTTAACCTACCCGCCTTACAAGGAGCAACTAAAAGGCGTACAGTGGCCACTCCTTCCAGGCCATGTACAGTGGCCATCGGTGCGGTGTTACTCCCGTAGTAGGGAAAAGCTGCACGAACTATAGCCAAGGGCCTCTCTACCCTGGTAGGTACTTTGGCTGTAGCCAGGAGCTAATCTTTCCGTCGAGCAGCAACCGAAGGGCGTACAGTGGCCGCTCCTTCCCCGCCACGTACAGTGGCCGTCGGCGCGGTGTTGCTCCCGTAGGATAGAACAGCAGTAGAGGGATGCACAGGGGCAACTCTCTCTCCGGTGTGTACTAAGGCCGTAGCCAAGGGTCTCACTACCCTGGTACAGTCTTTAGGCCATAGCCTTGGGCGTCCTGCCCTTGAGGGTATAACAATAGCCATCAACACGGTGTTACCTGGGACTGAATCTTGTTCAGTCCCACCCCAGTTCTGATGATGGTTGTCCCACCCACAAGGTCATTGGCTTTTTTCAGTCACCTGGTGTTGGGGTAGTTGCGGGGAAAAGGGACTCAGGACAGTAGTGTCCCAGTGACCCTCTTGACCTTGGTCACTAGCCCCACCATTGTGTCCTCCTGGGGTGGAGGTATGGTAGCGGCCAGGTGGTGGGGTGGGGGGTGGCGGGGTGGGTGATCTGGAGGCGGGTATTTTAGTTTTAGCCTTCAATTATACTAAAATGCCCGCCGCTAGACCACCCACCCAGCCACCCCCCACACCACCACCGGGCAAATACCACACCACCATCCCAGGAGGACACAACTGTGGGGCTAGTGACTCAGGTCAAGAGGGTCACTAGGACACTACTGTCCTGAGTCCCTTTTCCCTGCAACTACCCCAACACCAGGTGACCGGAAAAAGCAAACGACCTTGCGGGCAGGACAACCATCACCAAAATTGGGGTGGGACTGAACAAGCTTCAGTCCCAGGTAACACCGTGTTGACGGCTATTGTTACCACCTCAAGGGCAGGAGGCCCAAGGCTACGGCAAGAAGTGTGCAGCAGGGTAAGGGGACCTTTAGCCACTCCAAGGGCAGGAAGCCCAAGGCTATGGCCAGAAGTGTGCACCAGGGTAAGGGAACCCTTAGCCACTCCAAGGGCAGGAAGACCAAGGCTATGGCCAGAAGTGTGCACCAGGGTAAGGGGACCCTTAGCCACTCCAAGGGCAGGAAACCCAAGGCTACGGCCAGAAATGTGCACCAGGGTAAGGGGACCCTTAGCCACTTCAAGGGCAGGAGGCCCAAGACTATGGCCAGAAGTGTACACCAGGGTAGGGGGACCCTTAGCCACAGCCTTAGTATACACCGGAGAGAGCATTGCCTCTGTGCATCCCTCTCTACGTACCGGAGAGAACGCGGACTCCGTGAATCCTTCTCCTGCCTCTTGCCCCTGTGGGACCTTTTGTCACCGTCCGGGCGTGTTGCCCCGGAGGTGTCGCCAGAGTGGTGGCAAAGCCCGATACCGGACCTACCTCCAACACCTGGGAGATCTCTGTTCTTGCCAGAAACCAGACGGAGACGGTGCCGCAGCCCAACCCTGTCGGTGCCTCTCCCTATAGGCGACCGCAGTCCCAGGACCCCCAGGCCCAACCAGCAGACTCCAGACGAGGGCAACCCAGGCTCCCTCACTCCACGGACCCAGAGACGACAGGCCCGCCTCCTCCAGCTGTTCGGCCCCAGTCCCGAGGGCCACCTCTCAGGTCGAGGAC
The DNA here is from genome assembly GCF_032717465.1 of Coenobita brevimanus. Lineage (NCBI taxonomy): Eukaryota > Metazoa > Arthropoda > Malacostraca > Decapoda > Coenobitidae > Coenobita > Coenobita brevimanus. Next base: position 21,792,200 of record NC_136991.1, on the reverse strand, counting down.
CCCAGACAGGAGGGCCTCCCTGCAACACACGAACAAGGCTTCGATTTGAGGGCCACATCTCAGGTCGAGGCCCCCAGACCGGAGGGCCTCCCTGCACCTCACCAATGAGCAGGACCCGGGCACTGACTCCCCTGCTGATAGTGTATTGCCCTTTGCAGGCCAGGTCCCCCTAGGGCTCCCCCCTCATGCCCATACTACAGAGTGAACATTACCCAGGAAATACAGGTAAATAGTGATGCCCCTAGTACCGAGGACAAACCAGGGGATATAACAGTGAACAGTGACCGAGTGAAAACCAGTGTAAAACCAGTGACAGTTACTATTAGTCTAAAAGAACTCAATAGCCAGCAGAACAGAAAATGACTTAAACTCTCAGTAAGAGAACTTATAGTAATTGTGTGAGTTCCCAAGTAAAAGAACTTTCAGTAACTGTGAACGGAGACTAGGGTGTGTGGGTGAATCAAAAGTCTGTGTGTAAGTGCCGCCGCGAATAAGTGACTACGACAAGTGTCGCGATCCGCACCCTGTCTTATTTATAGAAGTATTTCCCCCATGGACTCATAATCTTGTTTATTCCCCTTGTTTCCAACTAAGTATATATTCTGCCTAAAGGTGAAATACGGGTATCAATATAATATAGTTCAGGACATTAGTGTACATGCATTATACCATGTATTAAGTGTGACTGTGCATTGTGGTGTCAAAGGCTAACTCTGTGTCCCTGTCTCCTGTATCTCAAATATCACTCTGTGTTGTATTGTAACGGTGTAGAATTAAGGCAATAGATGTGCTAAGGTATACTGCCTGGTTTTTATGTCCTATTCCTTTGTGGGTGCTTTACTTCCGGTCCGGAAAGAGCACCCCGCTCAGTCGCTAGTGTTTTTAGGACGAGAAGTCGACCTAAAAACACTCAGCATAACACTGGTGGCAAGGAGAGGTTCTGGATCCGAATAAATCACGGAGGAACGATAAAGGGAAACTTGAACAATGGCAGCCAAACCGCACATTCAGTTGCCGAAATTCAACCCGGACCAATGTGACATTGATATGTATTTAGATATGGTTAAACTCCTCTTAGACATAAGGTTCGACTCGGACAAAGAAAAGATTGCAGTCACATTGCCTATCCTGGGTAAAATAATCGCCACTGTCGCACCAAAAGTCGTCCCAAAACTGACATGGGACCAATTCTCACAAATTGTGAGACAGGATTTCATGCCTTCCATAGGCAGAGTTGTCGCTCTCTCTCAACTCGACGCCCTCACTTACGACGGTAACCTAGACGACACTTTCGTCCAGGCTCGGCGCCTTGTCAGCACCGCTTATCCCGTGGCAGCCACAAATACTCGGGATACACACACATTCAATGCCCTGCTGAGTATTCTTAATAGCACAGTCAGGGAGCATTTCTCCATCTATGATCCCTCAGGGAACATGGACCAAGACCTGCAACTCGTCCGACGTCACCTCGCCGCCCGTCCCATGCCACAACCTCTTCACGTGGTGACAAGATTTCCCACAAACCAGAACCCCGAACCAAAACCAAAACTGCCGCCGCACCAGTCACCCACAGAGCCGCATCCTACTGTGTCCAGGACGTACCCGCAGAAGAAACGCCCCAACCCCAGGGATCAAGACAACGTCATCACCATTAGTCCCTGGGAGTTCACGGCCTGCAGTCGCACCTGCCCCCTGCACGACATAAGAGAGCAGCTCAAGGCAAGCAGGCGCAGGAACTTTCGCCAAGGGCGTAAGAAGGTCTCCTCCTTGGACGACGACGCCCTGGAAGACGACGCTACACCACTAGCCTACCCAGGACCAGACGATGAGGAACTCGACGACCATGGCCAACCTTAGCAGATGGATTTTTAGGCCTGCCCCCACACCTCCCCACGGTGGCAGGGGCCACCTCACACAACTACAGACTCTCAGTCTATGACAAAATTTGGCTGAACGGGGTCAAGGTGAGACTACTGGTAGACACGGGAGCAGCCAGATCATGCCTCTACTCCCACTTCTACTACCGCCGCACCTCTGCTTTCGGCCCTCTTCTCCCCACCTCAGCCAACCTCGTAGACGCGGGGTATGGCCCCCTACCCATCCGTGGGGAAACCCGGGCCCTTCAAACCAGCACTAACCAACGAGTGTCCACCAACCACCCTTTCATCATATTTGATTCCACATGCAATCAATATGATGGATACCCTGGGCTGGACCTCCTCCAGAAACTCCACACGACCATCAATTGTTATCAGCGTCGCCTCCACTTCAGGCCAGCCTGCCCCAACAAAGCCTCAATCAACAAAGAAAAAAAAAATCTAGAAGAAAAAAGAAAAACAAAACCACCTCCCCCACAGCACCCTCACACACACATTCCCCGGACACTCACCTACCCCAACACACCTGTACATGTAACCAAACCCAACCTCACTCAACACCTCACTTCATCCCCCTCCATCCCCTCCCCCCACTCCACTTCTGGACCCCTCCTCATATTTTCCTGCCACTATCGCTTCCACAATCACCATTCCACCCCACCACGAAGCTTGGGTGAAAATGAACAGACCCTGGGGTACCTCAGTCCGTTTTTCACCATCCTTACCCACCGGACCCCTCTCATCCTGTTTAGTGTCCCCCACCTTCCTTCCCTCATATGCCCAAGAGATCCGTATCGCAAACCTCGCCACAACACCACTAACTCTACCGCGAGGACTCATCATTGGCGACACGGAAGAAGCTGAACCATGCCAAGCACCACCCCCTAATCACCCCACTCTCCCCGACCTACCATTACATCTATCCCCTTCCCAAACCAACAGCCTCTGACAACTCCTCCTGGACTTACAGGACCTATTTTCCTCCAGCCCAACAGACCTTGGCCACACTACTTATCTCAGCCATGAGATACATACGACCAGACCTCCCATTCGCCAACCATCACGCCGGAAAAATCCTAAACAACAGACAGAAGAAGACCGGCAGGTCCAGGATATGCTTTTGCCGGTGTCACTCCAACTCCACTAGCCCGTGGTCCTCACCTGTTGTACTCGTGTGTAAAAAAGATGGAACCATGTGCTTTTGCGTCGATTACCGCAGAGTGAACGACGTTACTATCAAAGATGCTACGCCCCTACAAGGGATCGACGACTCTCTTGACTCCCTGCACTTATTGACTTGGTTCTCTACTCTAGATCTGCAATCAGGCTATTGGCAGGTCCCCGTCCAACCAGAAAAAACACAAGACCACTTTCTCAACATCGAACGGGAAGCAGTACGAATTTAACGTCCTTCTCTGCAGACTTTGCAATGCCCCCGCCACTTTTTCCCACCGCATGGAATCTGTTCCGAGCGGGCTGACCTGCAAGACCTGTTTGGCCTACCTAGATGACATCATCATCTTCAGTCACACCTGGGCTGACCACCTCCACCGCCTCAAACAGGTGTTCCAACGCATACGCCAGGCTGGGCTCAAACTCAAACCCACAAAGTGTGTTTTGGCCGAAAGATCAGTCTCCTTCCTTGGACACCTGATCAATGCCTAAGGCATCTCCCCTGACCCCGACAAGCTACATGCGATCCCCAACATCCCCCTACCTCACAACGTACACGAAACCAGAGCCTTCCCTGGCCTAACCTCATATTACAGGCGGTTCATAAAAAGATTTGCAGACATCGCCAAAACCTTACACGACCTGACAAAAAAAGGCGAACCATTCATTTAGACAGACCCAAGGAAAACCGCATTCACCACCCTCAAGTCCAAACTAACTTATGCCCCCGTCATCGCATTCCCAGATTTCAACCTCCCATTCCGTCTATATACCGACGTCTCACTCATCGCCATAGGGGCTGTCCTTGCCCAAGTGCAAGACGGCCGCGAGCATATCATCGCCTGTGCCAGCCGCACCCAAAATCCTGCGGAAAGGAATTATGCGGCCACCAAACGCGAGCGCCTTGGAATCATCTGGTCCCTCAATTACTTCCATTCATATATCTCAGGCACCCACGTGACTGTCGTTACTGACCACCAATCTCTACAGTGGTTACGCCAGTCCAACACCACCAACGCACAACGCATACGATGGCGAGAAGCACTTGAGGAGTATGATTTCGAGATATCATACCGACCAGGCAAGCTCCACACAAACCCCGACGCCCTTTCCCCTCTACCCATCAAGGCCATTTCCACAGAACCAGACCTTATCCAAATGTGGCACAATAAACAAAGCCCTACCTGGATCCCGCCGAGCACATTCGCCAAACTCCACCTTCACAGCGATCACCTGTTCGATCCCAACGGACACATCGTCCTAAGCCCTTCCACCGCCCGCGTCACGATGCTGCACCTTCACGCCAATAATGGCACCCACCTGGGGACTAAGAAACTCTTACAAGTCTTCAGTGACATGTACTAGACCCCTAACCTATCTACCATTGCCAAGAATATCATACAATCCTGCCGCGCCTGTGCTTGGGGGAAGGTCATCACTTGCACACCCGGCCCTTCAGGAAAGTTAGCAGCACACAAACCTTGGCAATTGCCTTCCCTAGATGTCGTCGGCCCCCTCACACCCAAAACAGGGTACAATTACATTTTCACATTAGTGGATGTGTCTTCAAAGTTCATCATCACATGCCCCGCCAAAGATCACAGTGCGTTATTGGTCGCCAACATCCTAACTCGCCATGTCTTCCCGTATTTTGGCATTCCCCAAGCACTACACTCGGATAATGCCCCAGAATTCACTGGCAAAGTCTGGGAAGAACTGGCGAATATATTCGGGTATCACATCTCCCACTCATCCCCCTACTGGCCCCATGGTAACAGCATCTGCGAGAGGAGCCATCGCTCCCTCATGAACTAGGTCCGCACATGCATCATGCAAACAGGGAATGACGATTGGCCTGCCCATGTCAAGATTGTCCAATGGGGCCTGAATACATGACCACGAGAGGACAGGATAACACCCCATGAGCGAGTTTTCGGGGAAACCCCGCTTCTCCTACCCCTCCGCCACCACCTCCACCCACCCACCCCGCCCTCCACTACCGACCCTCTCCACCACCTCAAACACCACCTCCACCACCTACACACACAACATAATCTGGCGCCCGACACCAACCACTCCAACCCATACAAAACTGACCAGTTCATCGTCGTAGCACACCTTCCTGCCCCCACCAAGACCTCCTCCTGGTTCAATGGCCCCATCAAAATAATCCGAGTCCCTAACCTTTACCAAGTAATCATTGACCAACAAGGACAGCAACGCATGTACCGAAATCGCCACGTGCGACCCTTCCACCCACCCAACAATGACCACCCCCACACACGCGCGCCCCGCACCTCTTCCCGCACACCTGTCCACACCGATCCTTCCGAGAATTACCTCCCAGACTCCTACTCTTAAACTTTCTCACCCCCACCCTCCACCTCACCGAAGGCCACGCCACCTCCCAACACACCAAATCCCGACACACCACCTCCACCGCCTACGTCACCGCCACCACCCAATGCCACTCCTCATCACAACCCACAACTCACCTCCCTACCACCTGTCCACCCGCCACCTCCCACACCACTCCAACGCCTACATCACCACCACCCCCCAGTGCCACCACCTCCTCACAGCTCACCACTCACCCCCCTACCAACTGTACACCCACCACCCCCCACACCACACCACATTCCAGCCCACCACGCACAGACACCACCCACCCAACCTCACCCCCCTCCCCCATGACCATTCTCATTTTACATGCCACACCGCATCCCCACTCGCCTCTCACCCTAACGGCCGCACGCCCTCACCACCACCCCGTGCACAACCACCCTCACCACCCACACCCACACTCACTTCCACCACCACCAAGTCAGGACGCCTTTCAAGCCCACCCTCCAGATACACTCCATCACCACCTCCCATCGCACGCCCAACTCACCACCCACCACCACAAACCCCCCATACCCCAAACACCTCCCCCATAACTCTCCCTCTCCACCAAGAACAATGTAATTCTCCCAAATCCCAATTCCCCAAAGTACAGCGCTCCTCCCACCGACCCATCCCCCATAAAAGCACCACTCTCCCGTCACTCTCCAGCATTCAGCTTCTATCTCCTCACCAGGCACCATTCCCCGAGATGAAGGTTACCAGAGTGCACTGGCTACCCCACGACTGCCCACATGTCAGGATTCGGGGGACCCCCCCACCTTCTCCGCCTCCTACAATGGACCGACCACCCATCCTCCCTCCGGCTCATTCTCAACCCCCATCGGGAGCGTAACCCCATCACCTACCACTGGACCAGCCTCCTACAACACCTCATCCAGGCCCACCAGACATCCACCTCCACGACATACCACCTCCAGTCACGGGGTCGTGACTTTTCAACCACGGAGGGTGGTAAAATACCCGCCGCCGGACCACCCACCCAGCCACCCCTCACCCCACCACTGGGCCACTAACACACCACCACCCCAAGAGGACACAATGGTGGGGCTTGTGACCCAGGTCAAGACGGTCACTGGGACACTACTGTCCTTAGTCTCTTTTCCCTGCAACTACCCAAACACCAGGTGACCGGAAAAAGCCAACGACCTTGCTTGCGGGACAGCCATCGCCAGAACTGGGGTTGGACTGAACAAGATTCAGTCCCAGGTAACACCATGTTGATGGCTATTGTTACACCCTGAAGAACAGGAGGCCCAAGGCTACGGCCTAAAGTGTGTACCAGGGTAGTGAGACCCTTGGCTATGGCCTTAGTGCACACCGGAGTGAGAGTTGCCTCTGTGCATCCCTCTCCTGCTGTTCTATCCTACAGAAGGAACACCGCACCGATGGCCACTGTACGTGGTGGGGAAGGAGTGGCCACTGTACGCCCTTCGGTTGCTTCTCTACGGGAAGATCAGCTCCCGGCTATGGCCAAAGTAAGTACCAGGGTAGAGAGACCCTTGGCTACAGCCTCAGTACATGCAGCTTTTCCCTACTACGGGAGCAACAGTGCGCTGACGGCCACTGTACATGGCGGGGAAGGAGCGGCCACCGTACGCCCTTCAATCGCTTCTCGTAAGACGGGTAGGTTAACAGCCACAGCCAAAGTACGTACCAGGGTAAAGAGACCCCTGGCTACAGTCTCAGTATGTACCGGAGAGAGCGCGGCCCCTGTGCACCCCTCTCCTGCTTTTCCCTACTACGGGAGCAACACCGTGCCGATGGCCACTGTATGTGGCGGGGAAGGAGCGGCCACTGTACACCCTTCAGGTGCTCCTCGTACGATGGGTAGGCTTACGGCCACAGCCGCAGTACGTACCAGGGTAAGGTGACCCAAGGCTCCGGCTTCAGTACGTACCGGAGTGGACATGGACTCCATGAATCCTTCTCCTGCCTCTTCCCCCTGTGGGAGCCCTTCGTCACCATCCGAGAGTGTTGCCCCGGAGGTGTCGCCAGAGTGGTGGCAAGTCCCAATACCGGACCTACCTCCTATGCCTGGGAGATCTCTGTTCCTGCCAGACACCAGACGGAGATGGTGCCACAGCCCAACCCTGTCGGTGCCTCTCCCTATAGGCGACCGCAGTCCCAGGACTCCCAGGCCTGACCAGCAGACTCCAGACGAGGGCAACCCAGGCTCCCTCACCTCATGGAGCCAGAGACGGCAGGCCCGCCTCCTCCATCTATTCAGCCCCAGTCCCGAGGGCCACCTCTCAGGTCAAGGCCCCCAGACAGGAGGGCCTCCCTGCACCTCACCGACGAGCAGGACTGGGGCAGTGACTCCCCTGCGGGTAGTGTATTGCCCTTTGCAGGCCGGGTCCCCCTAGGGCTCCCCCCTCACGCCCATACTACGGAGTGAACATTACCCAGGAAATACAGGTAAATAGTGATTGTCCTTGTATCGAGGACAAACCAGGGGAAAAAACAGTGAACAGTGACCAAGTGAAGACCAGTGTAAAACCAGTGACAGTTACTATTAGTCTAAAAGAACTTAATAGCCAGCAGAACAGGAAATGACTTAAACCCTCAGTAAGAGAACTTATAGTAATTATATGAGTCCCCAAGTAAAAGAACTTTCAGTAACTGTGAACGGAGACTAGGGTGCACGGGCAAATCGAAAGTCTGTGTGTAAGTGTCGCAGCAAATAAGTGACTGCGACAAGTGTCGCGATCTGCACCCTGTCTTATTTATAGTAGTATTATCCCCACGGACTCTTAATCTTTTTTATTCCCCTTGTTTCCAACTAAGTATATATTCTGTGTTATACTGAGTGTTTTTAGGCCGACTTCTCGTACTAAAAACACTAGCGACTGAGCGGGGTCCTCTTTCCGGACCGGAAGTAAAGCACCAACAAAGGAACACGACATAAAAACTAGGCAGTCCACCATTAACACATCTATTACCTTAATTCTAACACCGTGACAATATTACATAGAATGATATTCTGGACAAGGGATACAGATATAGAAAGTTACGTTAAGATAGCACGGGATATTTAGCATACACTGTAATTACACTTTACAATGGGTTGGGGTTCTATAAGTGGATGTGACTGTCTTTCATCAAAGCCCAAAAGGTCTTAGTTCACTGGCACAAGAGGAATATATAGGTTTAATGGTCCAGGGGAGGAATATTACTATAAAAGGACAGGGGGAGCAGATCACTACAATTGACTTGTTGGGCTCAGCGCGGGGACACTCGCCCGCGCATATACTGGCAAGGGGGAACTCCTCTCTTCTGGGCTGGGGGAACAACACTAAACTCACGGTTTCGGAATTATTGTCTTTAATAAAGGGCAAGTAATCATGGGCACTTATAGGTGGGATCCCTCTTATTCACACTGTCACTGTATCAATGTCCCTGTTTCATTTTCTCGGATATAGGAGGGGATGTCACTGATCTTGCTCGTTTTTCTGGGGCGATATCACTCTGTCACCTTAAGGGGACCTCCGGGGGCTCTACCCGTGGCAGGAATCACCGTACCCACTGGGGGGAGACTCGACCCGGGTCCAATCCACTGAGGCGTTGCAGGGAGACCCTCTTGCCTGGGGTCTCGACCTGATGTAGACCCTCCTCTCTGGTCTTGTCGTCGCGGTGCAGGGAGGCCTGCCTATGTGGAGCCTCGACCTGATGTAGACCCTCCTCTCAGGGTCTCGTCGTCTTGGTGCAGGGAGGCCCGCCTATGTGGGGCCTCGGCCTGGTGTGGTGGCCCTCGGGACTGGAGCCAAACAGGTGGAGAAGTCGTGTCTGGCGTCGGAGGCTCTGAGGCAGGAGGAGGACAGCGTTGGTAGGCTGCTGGGCTCGCCTGGGGGTCCGGGGACTGTGGAGGTCTGTCAGGGGACGCGCCGTCAGGTGTGGCCTGCGGCCTCGTCTCCTGCTGGTGCCTGGGGGAGACAAGAATCTCCCGGGAGTGGGAGGTAGGTCCCGACTGGGACTTCGTCTTTGCTCGGGGGACACCTTTGGGTCAACTCTCCCGGGTGGTGTCCAGCTACTCCTGCAGGAGTTGGCTGAAGATAGAGGACACACAGAGGTAGTGTTCTCTTTCTTACACAGGGAGGGTAGCACAGAGGCGACTCTCTTGTCTCCGACACAGCCGTGGCGTCAGGTCGATCGGCCCTGGGACCCACTTGTGACTTTATACAAGGGGCTCTTACCCTTGGGGTGGCTAGGGGTGTTGGTCCCTTATAGCTCACTATTGGGGCTCCTGCCCTGTTTGTGATAGAGGGTATTTCTCCCTCACAGTTCACTAAAGGACCTCCTGTCCTGGTAGTGGCAGAGGGTATTTCTCCCTCGTGGCTCACTGTGGCAGAGGGTACTGGCCCCTCGTGGCTCACCAGAGTTGTGGCAGAGGGTGGTGTTCCCTCGTGGCTCTGTGGCAGAGGTGCGAACACCTCGTGGCTCACCAAGGGACCTCCTGCCCTTCTGGGGTGAAGCTGTTGTCGTCACCACAATACTACTAGGGACTGATTTTATATCAGTCCCACCCCACTGCTGTCGATGGTCAACCCGCCGTTGAAGTTGTTGCGGCTCTAGGCTCACCTGGCGTTGGGGCAGTTGCGGGGAGAAGGGGCACAGGTCAGTGGTGGTTGGGTGACCCTTTTGCCCTGGGTCATTAACCTCCCCGTTATCTCTTCCTCGGGTGGTGGGGTGGTGGTGGCCCGGTGGTGGAGTGGGGGGTGGCGGGGCGGAAGGCCCGGAGGTGGGCATTTTATTCTGCCTAAAGGTGAAATACGGGTATCAATATATATAGTTCAGAACATTAGTGTACATGCATTATACCGTGTATTAAGTGTGACTGTGCATTGTGGTGTCAAAGGCTAACTCTGTGTCCCTATCTCCTGTATCTCAAATATCACTCTGTGTTGTATTGTAACGGTGTAGAATTAAGGCAATAGATGTGCTAAGGTATACTGCCTGGTTTTTATGTCCTATTCCTTTGTGGGTGCTTTACTTCCGGTCCGGAAAGAGCACCCCGCTCAGTCGCTAGTGTTTTTAGGACGAGAAGTCGACCTAAAAACACTCAGCATAACAATTATTTTATGTACCCAATAGAGTTCGAATACATTTGTTGAAGTTGCATATTTAGCAATGTCGCCCCAAAATATATTTATGCACCAATCTCTCTACTTAAATAGTTTTGAACTACCCCCAAAGCAGATGCAATCAGTCCTAACCAGTTCACATCTGAAACTTCTTTATATCCTTGAAATCAACTCATATATATATATATATATATATATATATATATATATATATATATATATATACCGGTATATAATTTTCCTCATCGAAAATAAAAAATCCAATTAATATAGGCTCCATTAACAAAATAATTAAGGGAGACCCTCCAAAAATCTGATTTTATTTTAGACCCATCATGAACCATAAATCTGAATATATGAGGAACCAAGTAATATTTATCAATTATTGATTTCAATATTGCTCTTTACTTTCTCGGTATATAATTGATAATGTGTAAAGAAAAAAAATTTTCTTTTAAACGATTTAATAGCTTTCGGACTCATATCACCTAGTTAAATATGAGTAATGATATCACACGAAGTCATACCAGGGAAATATTCCATTTCTCAAATATGATCATGAGGCTCTCGATGCCATTCTAAAACCCTAGTTGTACAGATAAAAATAATACCCGTATTATCTCTAATGTTAACATTTCTTTACACGTCTCTAAGGAAACGAATTCCTTTGGTCTTTGTCATGCTGAGTGTTTTTAGGTCGACTCCTCGCCCTAAAAACACTAGCGACTGAGCGGGGTCCTCTTTCCGGACCGGAAGTAAAGCACCAACAAAGGAACAGGACATAAAAACTAGGCAGTATACCTTAACACATCTATTACCTTAATTCTAAAACCGTTACAATATGATACATAGTGATATTTAGGATATAGGATACAGAGACACAGTTACGTTAGGATGACACGGGATACCATTGTACTCAACACATAATATGATCACATATAACAATGGCTTGTGGTTCTATGAGTGGGGGTGGTTGTCTTTCATTAAAGCCCAAAATATCTATAAACTCACAGTAGTAAAAGGAATACACAAGGTTAAGGTCTAGGGGAGGAGTATTACTATAAGAAAGGCAGGGTGCGGATCATGACACTCGACTCGGTTAACTAGACGCGGCGACACCCTCCTTGGGGTTTCAGGTTTCCCGCGCACCCGACTGCCGTTCACACTGATGGGGAAACTCCTATATTCTGGGAGGGGGACAACACTTTACTTACTATTGTTGAATTACTTTCTTTTAAGGGGCATGTGAGTTTATTGGGATTAATTAACACTTATCTGTTGACTTCCTCTGGATCGCACTATGTCACTCTGTCACTGTTCCTGTTCCTCTTTCTCGGGTATATTTAGGTCGAAGGGGGCGTCACTGATCTACCCGTTTTTCCTGGGTTAATTCACTCTGTCACTCTGGTCGAGGGGGAGGACCTCAGGGGACTCTACCCGTGGCGGGCGACACACTACCCGCAGGGGGGTCACTACCCGGGTGCGGTCCGTCGGTGAGTTGCAGGGAGGCCCTCCTATCTAGGGCCTCGACCTGGGGTAGACCCTTAGCTCAGTGTCTCGTCGGTGTGGTGCAGGGAGGCCCGCCTGTCTGGGGCCTCGACCTGGGGTGGTGGCCCTCGGGGCTGGGGCCAAACAGTTGGAGGAGGCGGGTCTGGCGTCGGAGGCTCCATGGTGTGAGGGGGTCAGCGTTACTCACGCTGGCAGGCTGCTGGGCTCGCCTGGGGGTCCTGGGGCTGTGGAGGTCTGCCAGGATTGGGCTGCGGCCTCGTCTCCTGCTGGTGCCTGGAGAAGACAAGAATTTCCCAGGAGTAGGAGGCAGGTCCAGACTGGGACCTGCCTCCTACTCCGGTGACACCTTTGGGGCAACTCTCCCGAGTGGTGTCCAGCTATTCCCACAGGGGAATGCTGAAGGTAGAGTGCACACGGAGACCGTGTTCTCTCTTCTATACAGGGAGGGCAGCACGGAGGCGACTCTCTCTCTCCCGTCTCTGTCACAGCCGTGGCTCCAGGTTGCTTTACCCTGGGACCCACTTTTGGCTTTCTGCTTGGGATTCTTACCCTTGGGGTGGCAGAGGGTACTGGCCCCTCGTAGCTCACTGTTGGGCCTCCTGCCCTGTATGTGGCAGAGGGTATTTCTCCCTCGTGGCTCACTGTGGCAGAGGGTACTGGCCCCTCGTGGCTCACTATTGGGTGTGTGGCAGAGGGTGTTGTTCCCTCGTGGCTCACTGTGGCAGAGGGTACTGGCCCCTCGTGGCTCACTACTGGGCCTCCTGCCCTGTTTGTGGCAGAGGGTATTTCTCCCTCGTGGCTCACTGTGGCAGAGGGTACTGGCCCCTCTTGGCTCACTATTGGGTGTGTGGCAGAGGGTGGTGTTCCCTCGTGGCTCACTATTGGGTGTGTGGCAGAGGGTGGTGTTCCCTCGTGGCTCACTGTGGCAGAGGGTACTGGCCCCTCGTGGCTCACTGTGGCAGAGGGTACTGGCCCCTCGTGGCTCACTATTGGGCCTCCTGCCCTGTTTGTGGCAGAGGGTATTTCTCCCTCGTGGCTCACTGTGGCAGAGGGTACTGGCCCCTCGTGGCTCACTATTGGGTGTGTGGCAGAGGGTGGTGCTCCCTCGTGGCTCGCTGTGGCAGAGGGTACTGGCCCCTCGTGGCTCACTATTGATGTGGCAGAGGGTATTGCTCCCTCGTGGCTCACTGTGGCAGAGGTGGGGACACCTCGTGGCTCACTGTGGCAGAGGTGGGGACACCTTGTGGCTCACCAAAGGGCCTCCTGCCCTTGAGGGGTGTAACTATGGCCGTCGCCAAAAAGCTACTAGGGACTGACTTTTTATCAGTCTCACCCCACTGCTCTCGATGGTTAGCCCACCGGTGAGGTTGTCTTGGATCCAGGCTCACCTGGCATCGGGGCAGTTGCGGAGGGAAGGGGCACAGGTCAGTGGTGGTTGGGTGACCCTCTTGCCCTGGGTCATTAGCCCCCCCATTGTCCCTTCCTGGGTTGGTGGGGTGGTGGTGGCCCGGTGGTGGGGTGGGGGGTGGCGGGGTGGAAGGTCCGGCATTTTACCACCGTCGTCTGTGAAAAAGTCACGACCCCGTAACTGCAGGTGGTAGGTGGTGGTAGTGAACGTCTTGTTGATCGGGGTGAGGTGTTGCAGGAGGTTCATTCAGTGGTTGGTCATGGTGTTTGGTTCTTGGGCTGGGTTGAAAAAGAGGCGGATGGAGGATGGGCGGTTTGTGTGGTGCAGGCGGCGAAGAAGCTGGGGTGTCTGTCGGATCTTGATGGGTGGCTGGTTGTAGGATAGCCAGTGGACTCGGGTGATCCTCATCTTGGTGGTTGGTGCCTGGTGTGAAGGCAGTAGCTGAATGCTGGCGAGTGTTGGTGGGTAGGTGCTTTTATGGGGAATGGGTCTGTGGGTGGAGGATTTCACTTTAGGGAATTGGGATTTGGGGGTTTTCCATCGTGCTTGGTGGAGAGGGAGGTTGATGGGGGAGGTTTTTGGGGGAGGGGGGGTTTGTGGTGGTGGGTGGTGGGCTGGGCGTTCACTGGGGGGTGGTGTTGGGGTGTATCTGGATGGTGGGCGTGAGGCGACCAGACCTGGTAGTGGTGGTGGTGAGTGTGGGTGTGGGTGGTGAGGGTGGTTGTGCACGTGGTGGTGTTGAGGGTGTGCGGCTGTTGGGGGCTGAGGTGGGTGGCAGTGCGGTGTGGCGGGTATAGTGGGCATGGTCGCAGGGGAGGGGGGGAGTGTTTGATGGGGTAGGTATGGGCGTGGTGCGGGTGCAGGTGGCAGGGGGTTGAGGAGTGCAGTGTGAGGAGGTAGTGGCTTGGGTCGGCGGTGGTGAGGCAGGTGGTGGATGCGATGTTGTGTTGGGGGTGGTATGGGGATGGGTGGTAGAGAGAGGGGTGGGAGGCGGTGAGTGGATGGTGGTGCTGGGCGGGGGTGGCGATGGGGGCGGTGGATGTGGTGAGTCAGGATCAGGTGTGATGGGGGGTGATGTAGTTGTAGATGAGGTGCTGGGTGGGGGGTGAGAAGTAGTAGGAGTAGGAGTTTGGGGTGTAATTCTCGGAAGTGTCGGTGTGGCCAGGTGGTCGGGCAGAGGTGCGGGGCACGCGGGTGTGGGGGTGGTCATTGTTGGGTGGGTGGAAGGGTTGCACGTGGCGATTCCGATATGTGCGTTGTTGGCCTTGCTGATTGATGATTACTTGATAGGGGTTGGGGACTTGGGTTATGGTGAAGGGTCCGATGAATCGGGGCTAGATCTTATTTGGGGTAGGCGTTTGCAGGTGGTTTGAGGTGGTGTTTATTCACCAATCCCTCTAGTCAAATAGTTTTGAACTACCCCCAAAGCGGATGCTATCAGTCGTAACCAGTTCACAACTGAAAATTCTTTTTATCTTTAAAATCAGGTTAGAGATATCTTTAAAAAAAAATAAAAAAGCATTTTATCCATAGAAAATAAAAAATCAAATTAATATCGGCTCGACTAACACAACAGTTTAGGTGGACCCTCCAAGAATCTGATTTAATTTAGACCCATCATGAACAATAAATCTGAATATATGAGAAATCAAGTAATATTTATAAATTATTTACCTGGGGGTAGGGGGGTTTCAAGAATACTCCCCCAGTATCCCTGCTTGTCGTACGAGGCGACTAAAAGGGTTGGTGGTGGGTTAGTGCCCCACCCCGTAAAAAGAACTAACTAAAAAAGCAAATAAAGCGCCTCGGACCCGGACGGACCATACGTTGACGACTAAGGAACGGACAAAGGACATTCTGAGGGTAGGAACGTGGAATGTGAGAGGAGTGAATGATGAAGTGAAAGAGAGAGAGATTGTCCAGGTGCTTGAGGATGCAAAAGTGGATATATGTGGATTGACTGAAACTAAATGGAAAGGTGAAAGGATGAGAGAATGGGAATACGGTGTAGGTTTATGTGCGGGAGTCAGTGAGAATGAGAGGGCAAGAGAGGGAGTATGTCTGATGATAAGCAAGAAGTGGAAGGAGAATATAAGAGAGTATGGAACAGTGGGTGCAAGGATTGTATGGGTGAGGATGAAAGTAGGTATACAAGCATGGGCGATTGTATGTGTGTATGCTCCAACGGAGGATGGAGTGGCAATAGTGAAAGATGAGTTTTGGGCGAGAGTAGAAGCATGTATGGATAAGTTTGAGAGGAGCAAAAGAGTGCTGTTGATTGGAGACATGAATGGCAAAGTTGGGAATGTACGAGTGGATGGAGTGGTTGGTCAGTGGGGAGTGCCAGCTGAAGTAGATGGGAATGGTAGTGCTTTGGTGGACATCTGTGCTGGTAAGGGGTTGGCAATAGCCAACACCTACTTTCGTCATAAGATGATCCACCGGTATACATGGAGAGTAATGAGGAGGATGGATGGTGAACTTGTTGAACGAAAGGCAATGATAGACTACGTGTGTGTGGATGAGCGAATGAGAAGACAAGTGTTGGATGCAAGGGTGTGGAGAGGGTGGGGGAATGGAGTCTCGGACCATCACTTAGTGATGGCCAAGGTAGAGCTGCAAAGAAAGTGGTTGAGGAGACGAAGGGGAAGACAGGAGGAAGCAGCTCCTGTGAGAAGTGGAGAAATTGCAAGATAGTGAGAAAAGGACAGAGTATAAGAGCATAGTGGAAGAAAGATTGGGAAGGTATGAGCTAGAGCAGATGGAAGGGGTGGAAGACGTATGTAAGATATTCATGGAAGAGATAAGCGCAGCATGTGAGGCGGTTTGTGGAGTGAGGAGGAGATGCAAGGGTGTGCAAGGGACAGCATGGTGGAATGATGAGGTGAAACGAGCTGTGGAACAAAAGAAGAAGGCATATGGTGAATGGTTGGCGAGTAGAGGTAGGGGAGAAGATGAGAGAGAGAAGAGAGAGGTATATGTGAGCAGGAGAAGGGAGGTTAAGAGACTGGTGAAGGAGAGTATGAAGAAAGTGGATGAAGAGTTTGGGAGGAATCTGAGTGTGAAATGGAGGGAGAGTAAGAAATTGTTTTGGAAGGAGGTAAAGAAAGTAAGGCAGTGTGAAAGAGGAAATAGTAGGGGAGTGAAAGATAGGAATAATAGATTGTTGGTGGAGAAGAGAGAGAAATTGAGGAGATGGAAGGAGCACTTTGAGGATTTGTTGAATGCAGAGAGTGAGAGCAGTGTGAGTATAAGTGGTTGGGGAATGTCTGGGAGAAGAAGAGATGAGAGGAGGGAGGAAGAGATCAGTAGGTCGGAAGTAGTGGCAGCGATGAAGAAGATTAAGCTGGGAAAGGCCCCAGGAATTGATGGAGTGTGTGGTGAAATGCTTAGGTATGGGGGTGAGATTGTTGTGGAGTGGATATGGAAGTTGTGTAGATTGGCTTGGGAAGAGGGAAGGGTTCCAGAGGACTGGAAATCAGGTATAATTATTCCTCTGTACAAAGGAAAAGGGGAGAGAGAAGTATGTGGTAACCATAGGGGTATTTGCTTTCTTAGTGTGACTGGTAAAATATATGGTAGAATACTCATTGATAGGGTTAGGCATATGACAGAGGAGCTAGTTGGAGAAGAACAAGGGGGATTTAGGAAAGGAAAAGGGTGTGTAGATCAGATATTTGTTCTAAGATGTTTAGTGGAGAAGTATCTAGAGAAGGGAAGGAAAGTGTATGCTGCCTTCATGGACTTGGAGAAAGCTTATGACAGAATAGATAGGCAAGGTATGTGGAAGGTATTAAGAATAAATGGAGTGGAGGGGAAATTGTTGAGTGCTGTGAAGAGTATGTACGAGGGAGCTAGGGCTACGGTGCGAGTGGATGGCGAGCTGAGTTCTTTGATCTCAATGTGGGACTGAAACAGGGGTGTGTGATGTCTCCATGGCTGTTTAATATATATATGGATGGGGTTGTAAAGGAGGTGCAAGGTAGGGCAGTGGATGTGGGGGTGACCCTAATGAATGAGGGTGAGATTTGGAAGCTTCCGGTGTTGCTGTTTGCTGATGATACAGTATTGTTGAGTGAAGATGAATGGGAGTTGCAAGGTTTGGTGAATGAATTTGGGACAGTGTGTAGGAGGAGGAAGCTGAAAGTTAATGTCAACAAAAGTAAAGTTATGGTGTTTGAGAGGAATGAAGTCACAGAGTGTGCAGAGAGGTTGGATGGTGAGGATATGGAGAATGTGAGTGCATTCAAGTACTTGGGTAGTGTGATGAGTAAGGATGGAACTTTGGGGGATGAAGTACGTGAAAGGGTACAGCAGGGAAGGAAGGTTGTTGGTACACTGAAAGCAGTGATGAGAAATAGGGAGGTGAGTATGGAAGTTAAGAAGTCACTGCATGATGGTATTGTGATCCCTACCCTGACGTATGGAAGCGAGGCGTGGACCTTGCAAGAGGGGAACAAGTCAAGAGTGAGAGCAGTGGAAATGAGTTACTTGAGAGGAGCATGTGGAGTGACGTGGAGGGACAGGTTGACGAATGAAGAAGTGAAGGAACGTTGTGGGGTAGATGTGGATGTGATTGAAAAGATTAGGAGAAATACACTGAGGTGGTTTGGACATGTGGAGAGAATGGAGAATGAAAGACTGACTAAGAGGGTGTATGTAGGTGAGGTGGAGGGAGGGAGAGGGAGGGGTAGACCGAGGATGAGGTGGAGGGATGGAGTTGAGAGGTATATGAGGGAGGGGGGGTGAGTTGGGGGGAGGGGAGTCAAATGGTGGGTGACAGAGTGACTTGGAGGCGTTTTGTCTGCGGCCACCCTTTGCGGGATTAGGGCGTCGGGCTATAGATAGATAGATAGAATATTGCTCTTTACTTTTTCGGTATATATCTGATAATCAATATCTAAAAAAATTTCTTTTAAACGATTTATTAGCTTTCGGGCTGATATCACCTTGTTAAAAATGCATAATGATATAACCCGAAGCCACACTGTGGAAATATTCCATTTCTCAAATATGTGGGAAATATTATCCCCCAGAGCAGTTGCGCTCTATTTTCATCATAGTTATCCCTGGTTAAAGCCAGAGGAAAAATTGAGACCGTTGTTAATTGTTCAAGCGGATTTAATAACCCAGAAATTACGTTCTCTTTAATAATTCTTGTTATTGATAAATTAAATGCTACTGCATTTAACCCCCGTGGACAACTATACATTGTAAATACATGTAATTATGTGGTA
This sequence comes from Coenobita brevimanus, assembly GCF_032717465.1. Lineage (NCBI taxonomy): Eukaryota > Metazoa > Arthropoda > Malacostraca > Decapoda > Coenobitidae > Coenobita > Coenobita brevimanus. The sequence continues at coordinate 21,773,512 of NC_136991.1, read as the reverse complement.
TTTTCCACTGACCTAAACTGCGTCTGCGCGTTAGATGATGTGGCAAGAAGGGAAAGATTCTCCTGTTTAGCAGATGTGGAATTAAGATATTTACACAGTTAAAGGGAATATTTGGTCTAACTTTAGTTTAAGTAAAACTAAGATTAATTTGTTAGATTTACCCTGTACATATCATGATGTAATTTAACTGTATTTAGTACTGTAAATAATTAAAAGTTGGCAACCTACCATTCCATGAGGGAGGTAGAACTGCCGCACACCACACTCTGCTCCCAGACCTTGTGGAGTTAACACTCTGTTGCTAGTCACTCTCAAGCTAACACGGTTGTATATACGCACCATAAGGACGCTTTCTTGCTCAAGCAATTACACTAAGCAGCCTAATCGTCATCGGTTAACCATCACTCCCTCTTCACTAGCTAAGTAACCTTTACGAATTGACCAATTCAAGGGGGGGATTAGCTATGAGATAGAAAAGAAATAGTTATTGTAGGTGAGTTAAGGTTAAGTTACGTTTCGGTTAACTCTATGAGACTTTGATTTACTTAACAACTTTATAGTCGAGTAACGACCTAAGAGTTGTTTATTAGTAAATACCAGAAATTTCTTACATAGCGGTGCCCCGGCGAGGATACCGACTTGTATACATTAAATATTTTTCACATTTTGGTGCCCAGAAAGAGGGCCCGATTTGTTTACTAGAACTATTAAACATTTTTCACAAAATATGATCAGGAGGCTCACGATGTCATTCTAAAACCCTAGTTGTACAGATAAAAATAATACCCGTATTATCTCTAATGTTAACATTTCTTTACACGTCTCTAAGGAAACATCCCTTTGATCTTAAACCCCTTAAATGGCAGCCGTCTTTACCTGTGAATCCATTTCATCGTAGGAGTTACTTAATTTAACATCCTTACTGATTTTTTCCCATCCTGAATTTTTGGATCCTCAGCAATGTTTCCTAAATTTTAAATGCAAATGAGTGTTTCTCTGCTAATTCAGAGTAAATTTGTGGAAGTTGCATATTCAGTGATTTCGGCCTCAGTTATTCGGATTTTTGTATCACAGGTATAAGAATTTTGAAGAACTCATGAATAGGATGTTTCAACGTTACAAGAAGGTAAAAAAAACCTTGGCACATTTATGATTTTGAAGTTACTCCTTCAAATAAAAATAAAATCTACAAATCTTCCTCTTCCTAACGTAATAATCCATTCTCCAGGCGACGTTAATATAGTTCATAGGGTGTCTCTTCAACCTCCATTTTTTGTAGCAAGGTCTACGTAGATTAAAATGCCCGCGACCGGACCTTCCGCCCCGCCACCCCCCACACCACCACCGGGCCACCACCACCCCACCACCCGAGGAGGAGATAACGGTCAGATTAGTGACCCGGGACAAGAGGGTCATCCGACCACCTCTGACCTGGGCCCCTTCTCCCCGCAACTACCTCAACACCAGGTGAGCCCAGACCCGCAACAAGTTATACGGCGGGTTAACCCTCGACAGCAGTGGGGTGGGACTGATACGTCAGTCCCTCGTAGTCTTGTGGTGACGACCACAACTTCACCCCAACGGGACAGGAGGTCCCTAGGTGAGCCACGGGGTGTTTCCACCTACTGCCACCGCGAGCCACGAGGAAGTCCCTTCCTCTGCCGCAGTAACCCACGTGAGCCACGAGGGGCTTGTCTCCTCTGCCACAGTGAGCCACGAGGGCGTAATACCCTCTGCCACTATCAGGACAGGAGGTCCTTTGACGAGGGAAGAGAGCCCTCTATAACAAATAGGGCAGGAGGCCCAATAGTGGATTGTACGGGGCTCACGCGCCTAGCCACTCTAAGGGTAAGAGACCCTCACACACCGCCACAAGTGGGTCCCAGTACCGATCAACCTGGTGCCACGGCAATTATAAAGACAAGAGAGAGAGTCGCCTCTGTGCTACCCTCCATAAGTGTAAGACAGACCACGGCCTCCGTGTGTCCTCTAGAGCCAGCTAACTCCTGCAGGAGTAGCCGGACACCACCCGGGGGAGTTACCCCTAAAGTGTCACCTGAACAGAGGCCTGGTCCCAGTCGGGACCTACCTCCTACCCCCGGGAAATTCTTGTCTTCCCCAGGTACCAGCGGGAGACGAGGCCGCAGCCCACACCTGACGGCGCGTTCCCCGGTAGACTTCAGCAGTCCTCGGACCCCTAGGCGAGCCAGGCAACCCGTCAACGCCGACCTCCCCCTGCCGCAGACCCTACGACGTCAGGCCCGTCTGCTACACCTGTTTGGCCCCAGTCCCTAGGGCCAACACAGACAGGCCTCCCTTCACAGTGACCAGAGGAGGGCCTATAACAGGTCGAGACCCCAGGCAAGAGGGTCTCCCTGCACCGTGACCAGAGGAGGACCTACAACAGGTCGAGACCCCAGGCAAGAGGGTCTCCCTGCACCGTGACCAGAGTGGGGACCTACACCTTACAGTGACAAAGTGATATCGCCCCAGAAACTCGGGCAAGAATAGTGACTTCCCCTTCCCTGTACTGATCCAGTGACAGAGTGAACCAGCGGGAATACACCAAAAAGTGTCCGTAAATACCTTCCCCTAACAAAGACTATAAGTTCTGGGTTCATCCGAACAGTGCTATCCCAAAGTCCAATCTAGAGTAGTGGCCCCCCCATTGTCAGTGTACGCACGGGCGAGAGTTGCCGCGCCGAGCCTAAACAGTGAACTCTAGTGCTCTACCTCCCTTGCTAACTTATAGTAATAATCCCTCCTCGGCTCATCAAGCCCAGACATCTCCATTGCCCCGACACGCTAAGACCTTTTGGACTTTGATACAAGTGAATCCCATCCACTTACGGACTCTTAACCTATTATAAAGCATAATTAAGGAGTGTGTGAATATCCCATATTACATTAACGTAACTCTGTATGTCTGTATCCTCTGTTTATAATACCATCCTATGTGATATTGTTAAGGTGTTGTAATTAAGGTAATAGATGTGTTAAAGGTGGACTGCCTAGTTTTTATGTCCTGTTCCCTTGTTAGTGCATTACTTCCGGTCCGGAAAAAGGACCCCGTTCAGTAGCTAGTGTCTTTAGTACGAGGAGTCGGCCTAAAAACACTCAGCATAACACTGGTGGCAAGCGGTGGTTCTGGATCCGAGTAACGCACGGGGGAACGTTAAAGGAAACCTTGCACAATGGCAGCTAAACCGCACATTCAATTACCAAAATTCAACCCGGACCAATGTGACATAGATGTTTATTTGGACATGATCAAACCCCTTTTAGACATAGGATTTGAATCAGATAAGGAGAAAATTGCAGTCACACTACCGAATCTGGGAAAAATCATCACAAATGTCGCACCCAAAATAGTCCCAGAACTGTCATGGGACCAGTTCACTCAGATAGTGAAACAGGCTTTCATGCCTTCCATGGGCAGAGTTGTCGCATTCTCACAACTCGACGCCCTCACCTATGACGGTAACCTGGATGATACTTTCACCCAGGCTCGGCGCCTCGTCACCGCCGCTTATCCCGAAGCTGAAGTACATACTCGGGACACTCATACCTTAAACGCCCTGCTGAGGATCCTCCCGAACATAGTCAGGGAACATTTCTCCATATATGATCCCTCAGGAAATATGGACCAAGACCTGCAGCTCGTCAGGCACCTTCTCGCCGCCCGTCCCACACCACAACTGCTTCACGCAGTGACAAAGTTCCCCACAAACCACAATCTCCCACCAAAAGCCAAGCCGACGCCCCACCAGACGCCTGCAGACCCGCCCCCCACAGTACCCCGGGCTTACCCGCACAGGAAGCGCCACAACCCCAGGGAACAAGGGAACTTAATCAGTATAAACCCTTGGGAGTTCACGGCTTGCAGCCGCACCTGCCCCCTTCATGACATAAGGGAACAACTCAAGGCGAATCGGCGAAAGAACCCTCAACAAAACCGTAGAAAAGTTTCCTCCCTTGAAGACGACGCCCAGGAGGACGACATACCACCACTGCTCTACCAAGGACCGGAAGAAGACGAGCACGACGACTACCCCCATCCTCAGCAGATGGATTTTTAGGCCCGCCCCCGCACCTCCCCACGGTGGCGGGGGCCACCTCAAATACCTACAAACCCCCAGTCTACAACAATATATGGCTGAATGGGGTCAAGACAAGATTACTGGTGGACACGGGAGCAGCCAGATCTTGTCTCTACTCCCACTTCTACTCCCGCCACATCGCAGCATTCGGCCCACTTCTTCCCACTTCAGCCAACCTCGTAGACGCCGGGGATGGCCCCCTACCCATCCGTGGGGAAACCAGGGCCTTACAAACTACCACCCACCAACGAGTCTCCACCAACCACCCATTCATCATTTTTGACTCCTCCTGCAGCCAATATGATGGTTACCTTGGCCTGGACCTGCTGCAGAAACTCCACGCGACCATTGATTGCTATCAACGTCGCCTCCACTTCGGTCCAGCCCAACCCAACCAAGCATTCACCGACAAGAAAAAAAAAAAAGAAAAAAAAAACACCATCACCACCCCCACACCTCCCACCCACACAACACACCACCACACGCTCCACCTCCAGCCCACCTGTTCCTGTAACCCAAGCTTACACTCCCCAAGGACCTCAGTAACTTCCCTCCCACCACCACCCCCCACTCCACCCTTGCCATCACAAAACCCCTCATTCCCTGCCACTATTGCCTCCACCATTACCATTCCACCCCACCACGAAGCATGGGTGACGCTCACCAGACCCTCAAGTACATCAGTCCTTTTTTCACCATCCATCCCCAACGGGCCCTTATCATCCTGCCTAGTCTCCCCCACTTTCCTCCCTCCCAACGCCCACCAGATACGTATTGCTAATCTCGCCACAACACCTTTAACCCTGCCCCGAGGCCTCATAATCGGCGACACAGAAGAGGCAGAACCATGCCCAACACCACCCCCCAATCACCCCACCCTCCCCAACATACCACCACATCTCTCCCCTGCCCAGTCAAACAGCCTCCACCAACTACTCCTGGACTTCCAGGACTTATTCTCCGTCGGCCCCACTGATCTCGGCCATACCACCTACCTCAGCCACGAAATTCACACTACAGGACCTCCCATTCGCCAACCATCTCGCAGAAAAAATCCTAAACAACGGGCTGAAGAAGACCGGCAGGTTCAAGAAATGCTAGATGCCGGTGTCATATCAAACTCCACCAGCCCATGGTCATCACCTGTAGTACTCGTGCGGAAAAAAGACGGAACCATGCGGTTCTGCGTCGATTACCGAAAATTAAATGACGTTACCATCAAAGACGCTACGCCACTACCCAGGATCGACGACTCCCTAGATACTACATGGATGCACCTGGTTCTCTACCTTAGACCTCCAATCAGGCTATTGGCAGGTTCCAGTTCACCACGACGACAAGCACAAAACCGCTTTTTCTACATCAAACGGGAAGCACTACGAATTCAACGTCCTCCCCTTTGGACTCTGCAACGCCCCTGCGACCTTCTCCTGCCTAATGGAATCAGTGCTGAGCGGACTCACCTGGGAAACCTGTTTAGCCTACCTGGATGACGTAATTGTCTTCAGCCATACCTGGGCCGACCATCTCCACCGCCTCAAACAGGTTTTCCACCGCATACGACAGGCCGGATTGAAGCTAAAACCCAGCAAATGTGTGTTAGCTGAAAGATCAGTCTCCTTTCTCGGACACCTGATCAACGCAGAAGGCATCTCCCCCGACCCCGACAAGCTGCGTGCAATCGCCAACATTCCACCACCCCGCGATGTGCATGAAACCAGGGCCTTCCTAGGACTAACATCCTATTATCGGCGGTTCGTCAAAGGCTTCGCGAACATCGCAAAACCCTTGCACGATCTGACAAAGAAGGGAGAACCTTTCGCCTGGACTGAACCCCGACACATCGCATTCACCACTCTCAAAGCCAAACTCACCTCCGCCCCAGTCGTCGCCTTTCCGGACTACAACCTACCATTCCGCCTGTACACGGACGTCTCCCTCCACGCAATAGGGGCAGTCCTTGCACAAGTACAGGACGGCCGCGAACACATCATCGCCTGTGCCAGCCGCACCCTCAACTCGGCGGAAAAAAATTACGCGGCCACCAAACGTGAATGCCTAGGGATAATATGGTCACTGGAGTACTTCCGCTCATACATCTCAGGCACCCATGTGATCATCATCACGGACCACCAGTCCCTACAATGGTTGCGCCAGTCCAACACCACGAACGCCCAGCTCACTAGGTGGCGCGAAACCTTAGAAGAATACGATTTTGAAATATCGTACCGTCCAGGCAAGCTCCACACGAACGCCGACGCCCTATCAAGTCTACCCATTAATGCCATCACACCAGAACCCGACCTGATTAAGATGTGGCAAGACAACCAACGCCCTACCTGGATTCCGCCTCATATTTTCAGCAAGCTCCACCTGCATGGCGAACACTTGTTTGACCCTAACGGCCACATAGTCCTAAGCCCCACAGCCGCCCGTGACACCATGCTCCACCTCCATGCCAACAACAGAATCCACTTGGGCACCAAGAAACTCACCCAAGTGTTCAACGACATATACTGGACACCGAACCCCACCACCATCGCCAAAACCATCGTGCAATCCTGCCGAGCCTGTGCGCTAGGAAAAGATATCACCCGCACACCAGGCCCATCCGGAAAACTTATGGCCACTAAACCTTGGCAACTGCTATCCCTTGACGTCGTCGGACCACTCACCCCCAAGGCAGGATATAAATATATTATCACCTTCGTCGACGTCTACTCAAAATTCATCATAGCTTGTCCTGCTAAAGATCACAGTGCAGTATCTGTCGCTGATGCTTTGACTCGCCACGTGTTCCCATATTTTGGCATTCCCCAGGCATTGCATTCCGACAATGCACCAGAATTCACCGGAAAAGTCTGGCAGGAATTAGCTAAAATATTCGGATTCCACATCTCCCACTCATCCCCCTACTGGCACAAGGCAACAGCATTTGTGAAAGAAGCCATCGCTCCCTCCTAAATCAAGTCCGCACTCGCATCACACAAACAGGAAATGAAGACTGGCCTGCCCACGTCAAAATAGTTCAATGGGGCTTGAACACATGCCCGCGAGAAGACGGCATAACACCACACGAGCGAGTATTCGGGAAACCCCGCTCCTCCTCCCGCTCCGCCACCACCTCCAGCCACCCTCCCCACCCTCCCCCACTGACCCCCTCCACCATCTCAAATGACGCCTCCACCACCTACAAGCACAACAAGACCTGACACCCGATACCATCCACACCAACCCCTACAAAACAGGACAATCCGTCGTCGTCGCCCAACTACCTACTCCTAACAAAATGGCACCACGATTCATCGGACCCTTCACCATAACTCAAGTCCCCAACCCGTATCAAGTCATCATCAATCAACACGGCCAGCAGCGCACGTATCGCAACCGCCACGTGCGACCCTTCTACCCATCCAACAATAACCACACGCCCAGCACCCCTACCCGACCACCTGGCCATGACGACACTTCCGGAAATTACCACGCCTACTACTTCTCACCCCCACCCAGTACCTCACCTACCACCTCACTACCCCCCACCACCCCAGACCTTGACCCGACTCAACCGCCGCCCTCACCACCACCCCCACCCAGCACCTCACCTACAATCACACCACCCCCCACCACCCCAGATCCTGACTCACCTCAGCCGCCGCCTACACCACCACCACCACCCACCACCACCACATGCTCAACAACGCCCACACCACACTCCCCCCCCCCATCACGCACCACCCCGCACACCACACCTCCTCCATCCCCTACCTCTCCATCAACCCAAATCACTGCCTCCTCAAACTATACTCCTCCACCTTCGCCCACCTGCGCCCGCACCACGCCCAGAACCACCCAAGCAAACGCACCCGCCCTACCCAGCGACCATGCTCACTATACCCGCCACACAACCAGGCCACCCCCCTCACCTCCCACCACCCGTACACCCTCACCAACACCACGTGCTCAGCCACCCTCACCACCCACACCCACCCTTACCACCACCACTACTAGATCAGGCCGCCTTTCACACCCACCACCCAGATATACACCAACACCACCCCCCGGTAACCAGCCAACCAACCATACCCCCCCACAAAGACCCCCTACCCCCAACACCTCCCCCATCACTCTCCCTCTCCACCAAGCACGATGGAAAAACCCCAAGTCCCAATTCCCCAAAGTCAAATCCCCTAACCACCGACCCATCCCCCATATAAGCACCAACCCGCCAACCCTAGCCAGCATTCAGCTACAGCCGCCCCACCAAGCAGCAACCACCAGCATGAAAATCACCCGCGTCCAGTGGCTATCTCACGGCCAGCCGCCCATCAGAATCCGACAGACGCACCAGCTTCTTCGCCGTCTACGCCGCATGAACCACCCATCCTCCATCAGGCTGTTCATCAACCCAGCCCACGAAACAACCAGAATGACCAACCACTGGACCAACCTCCTGCATCACCTCACCCCAGTCAACATGACACCAAACACCATCACCTACCACCTGCAGTCACGGGGTCGTGACTTTTTCACGAATGACGGTGGTAAAATGCCCGCGACCGGACCTTCCGCCCCGCCACCCCCCACACCACCACCGGGCCACCACCACCCCACCACCCGAGGAGGAGATAACGGTCAGATTAGTGACCCGGGACAAGAGGGTCATCCGACCACCTCTGACCTGGGCCCCTTCTCCCCGCAACTACCTCAACACCAGGTGAGCCCAGACCCGCAACAAGTTATACGGCGGGTTAACCCTCGACAGCAGTGGGGTGGGACTGATACGTCAGTCCCTCGTAGTCTTGTGGTGACGACCACAACTTCACCCCAACGGGACAGGAGGTCCCTAGGTGAGCCACGGGGTGTTTCCACCTACTGCCACCGCGAGCCACGAGGAAGTCCCTTCCTCTGCCGCAGTAACCCACGTGAGCCACGAGGGCTTGTCTCCTCTGCCACAGTGAGCCACGAGGGCGTAATACCCTCTGCCACTATCAGGACAGGAGGTCCTTTGACGAGGGAAGAGAGCCCTCTATAACAAATAGGGCAGGAGGCCCAATAGTGGATTGTACGGGGCTCACGCCCCTAGCCACTCTAAGGGTAAGAGACCCTCACACACCGCCACAAGTGGGTCCCAGTACCGATCAACCTGGTGCCACGGCAATTATAAAGACAAGAGAGAGAGTCGCCTCTGTGCTACCCTCCATAAGTGTAAGACAGACCATGGCCTCCGTGTGTCCTCTAGAGCCAGCTAACTCCTGCAGGAGTAGCCGGACACCACCCGGGGGAGTTACCCCTAAAGTGTCACCTGAACAGAGGCCTGGTCCCAGTCGGGACCTACCTCCTACCCCCGGGAAATTCTTGTCTTCCCCAGGTACCAGCGGGAGACGAGGCCGCAGCCCACACCTGACGGCGCGTTCCCTGGTAGACTTCCGCAGTCCTCGGACCCCTAGGCGAGCCCGGCAACCCGTCAACGCCGACCTCCCCCTGCCGCAGACCCTACGACGTCAGGCCCGTCTGCTACACCTGTTTGGCCCCAGTCCCTAGGGCCAACACAGACAGGCCTCCCTTCACAGTGACCAGAGGAGGGCCGATAACAGGTCGAGACCCCAGGCAAGAGGGTCTCCCTGCACCGTGACCAGAGGAGGACCTACAACAGGTCGAGACCCCAGGCAAGAGGGTCTCCCTGCACCGTGACCAGAGTGGGGACCTACACCTTACAGTGACAAAGTGATATCGCCCCAGAAACTCGGGCAAGAATAGTGACTTCCCCTTCCCTGTACTGATCCAGTGACAGAGTGAACCAGCGGGAATACACCAAAAAGTGTCCGTAAATACCTTCCCCTAACAAAGACTATAAGTTCTGGGTTCATCCGAACAGTGCTATCCCAAAGTCCAATCTAGAGTAGTCCCCCCATTGTCAGTGTACGCACGGGCGAGAGTTGCCGCGCCGAGCCTAAACAGTGAACTCTAGTGCTCTACCTCCCTTGCTAACTTATAGTAATAATCCCTCCTCGGCTCATCAAGCCCAGACATCTCCATTGCCCCGACACGCTAAGACCTTTTGGACTTTGATACAAGTGAATCCCATCCACTTACGGACTCTTAACCTATTATAAAGCATAATTAAGGAGTGTGTGAATATCCCATATTACATTAACGTAACTCTGTATGTCTGTATCCTCTGTTTATAATACCATCCTATGTGATATTGTTAAGGTGGTGTAATTAAGGTAATAGATGTGTTAAAGGTGGACTGCCTAGTTTTTATGTCCTGTTCCCTTGTTAGTGCATTACTTCCGGTCCGGAAAAAGGACCCCGTTCAGTAGCTAGTGTCTTTAGTACGAGGAGTCGGCCTAAAAACACTCAGCATAACATAGATCATGAATAAAGTAGTAAGTGGTAATTAATTGTATATCTCGGTTCTACGATAGTTTATTCTCTCTGGTATTTTTTTTATGAGTCAAATCCTCATCAATAATCCTTCTTACGAATTATTACAGTTTAATAGAGATTTTACATAATTAAATGTGGCTTATGGTGTAACACGAACTTTCATTATGTGCGAAATTTTCTTTTTTTTTTAATACACTCAGGAGTGTCATTGTAGCATTAAAGTGATTCTATTGCAGAAAAAAGAAGAAAACCTCTCATTCGAAATTTCTCGCTTGTTTCGGTGACCCATACATCAGGTGAAACTTATTGTGCTTAAACACCTTAGATGCCAGCTATTTTTAAGTGTCAATTGATTTCTTGTGTGATTATTTGTCCTTCACAAATTTCTTTTGAATTTTGGGTATAATTTTGTTTCTCAATGAAATTTGAGAACATTTTTTGAAAATGCATTATTAGCGATTTCGCCCAAATATATGGTTGCACAGCCATCACTCAAGAATAATAGCCTTCAACTTCCCCAAAAAGCGTATACTATCAGCTGTTACTAGGTGATAATCGGCAGTACAATTTACCCTTAAAGTCATGATCATGATGAATTAAAAAATAAAAATAAAAAATGAATCCAATTACTTTCAGTACGACAACCACCACCATCATGATGTTGTTGTTGATGATTCTCTCCTCAAATCGAGGAGACCGGGCCTTGCTGTAGCCCGGTTGCTGGTGGTTGTCTTGAGTAAAGGTAAGGGGGAAGACAGGGCCTGGGGAATGCCCAGCACACACGCCCTGTCTCCTGGCTGAGTTGCGGTGTGTGTGACCATTATGAACAACAAAACTGCATATATAAGGAAGTTGCGTTTATAAATTGTATATCTTTGTTCGGCTATATAATATTTTTTTCCTACTAACATATTTACATATCTGGTAATCAATACCCAAACACTTTTAAACGATTGTTGCCGTTCTTACTGATTTTACCTTGGTGAATAGGGGTAATGATATCACACGAACTGTAATGCTGTGTTTTTAGGGCGACTTCTCGTCGTAAAAACACGAGCACTGGAACGGGGTCCTTTTACTAGACCGGATGTAATGCACTAACAAAGGAACAGGGCATAAAAAGAGACAGTACACCGAATCACATCTATTGCTTAAGTTCTACTCCTTACAGTGTACATACAACAATATTTGACACATAATAGAACAGAGATACAATAATACACTCGTTTACACAACCTGATCCAATATACATTAACACAGGGCACAGGGCAGTCGTGGATATGTGTTACTGTTACTTAGAGGAGATATCACTTCACTGCGGTTGTCAGTTTGGATTAATTATCGTGTCACTGGTGGATAATAATAAACGGGGGAGTCTCACTTTGGTTCACTGTGATCGGGAGTCTGTGGGGGAGATATTACTATAATAGAGGTAGGGTGCGTATGGCGACATCCGACACTGTCACCTAGTCGCGGGGGAGCATTTCACTTGCCTTTCGGCTCACTCACGCATCTACCTCTAGTTCTACAGAAAACTCCCCGCTTCCTTCCTATAGAGGGGGACTGAACTGTTTAACGTTTGCGCACGACTTACTATGATACCACTATTTAATATATCTTTTATTAGACACTGCCACTGTGCATTGGATCACTGTCACTGTATTCGGGGTCACTGTCACTGTCACTGTTTTACCCTTGTTTCTTGGGTGGTTAAGTCACTGGTACTTACTGTCAGGGAGGCTCCCTTGTTTAGGGCCTCGACCTGAGGGGCGGCTCCTTCCTAGGGCCGCGCTGGTGGGGTGCAGGGAGGCCCTGTGGTCTGGGGGCCTCGACCTGATCGGGGGCCCTCGGGACTAGGACCGACTAGTCGGAGGATTCGGGCCTGCTTCCTCTGCTTCCGAGCGTGAGGGAGCCTGGGTCTCCGTCGTCGGGGACCGCGGTGGAAGGCCTGGGCGTCCGGGGACTGCAGGTGCTCAGGGGGAGAGGCGCCGTCAGGGATGGGCTGCGGCAGCGTCTCCTGTAGGGCTCCGACAGTGCTAAGGAGCGTCCGGGTGTGGGCGGTAAATCAGCTATCGGGCCTTGCCACCACTCTAACGCCTCCGGTTGGCCAAGAAGCCTGGATGGCGACGAAGGGCTCCCCGAAGGGAAAGAGGCTAGAGGGAGGCTCACGCTCTTCGTGGTTCCCTGAGTGTGTTCATAGGGCTGAGTTGGGGCTCTACTTCCCCTAGTGTGGACCTTGGCTGGAGCCGTGAACTTGCCCGGCGTGCGAGGGACACCTATAGGGTGATCGAGGTCGCCCTTTCGCCGAGGCAAGAGGCCGTCGACGTGGTGTTCCTCCCGCAGTAGGAGACAAGCCGGAGGCGAAATTTTTTTTCCTGCCCAGTTCCGTCACTTTGCACATATGGCAACGTTGCCCTGTGTTTAGTTTGGCATCGCCGCGCAGCATGAGCCATATCGGATGCCAGGTTTAGTATTCATCACAATTATTTACTTTTTTTATGCTTGACTATAAATATAATACCTGACTATATTTTACATGGATTGAAAGAATAATAGAGACATAGAGGTCATATAGTTTTCGCTGCCTTAGCTTAAATAAATATAAAAAGGGGCCATACCACTGTCTTTACTTCGTCACTCGTCTGCTGAGAGAGAGAGAGAGAGAGAGAGAAGATACTCTCTACACTTTGCTAAAATTAGTCATATGTTGATTTAATGAAAATGCGGTACGTCTTAGGGGTGGTACATGACTGCTCGTTGAGAACACTTATCAGTAACATATGTTGTAGGCCTATACTACTTTCCCTGTCATTTCTTGTCATTGCTCCCAGACGTACGATTCAATCAGCTGTGTTTACAATCGGCAATGGCGCATCACAGTGAGTTTATTTTTTTAATTCCTTGTTTCTCTTGATTTACTTATTTTGCACACAATGGTCTATAATGTCTCATGTCTGACCCAATGCCTGTCATCAGCACATTGGAAATAGCATATGGTGCCTGGTGCTGTGTAATATTTAATAAAGATTATACCGTAACAAATAAAGCTTTGCATTTCATCAAATACAAAAACCCTTCAAGCATACTTAACATGAAATAAAGGACATGAGAACATGAAAATAATCTGAAATGTAACCTGACATATGATTTTACTAATATACCTAAGAAAAACAAGAAAATAATATGAAATCTAACCTGACAAATGATTTTACTAATATACCTAAGAAAAAAAAGAAAATAATCTGAAATCTAACCTGACATATATACCTAAGAAAATGTCTAATGAAACATTGATATTCAGGCATCATTGATACCAATATTTCCCAGCTTGCAGCAGAAATTACCAAGGTTAACCCTTACGAATGATCATGAAAAGCGTTTTAGGTGATATAATATTATGGGTCATTAACCTCTCTCTCTCTCTCTCTCTCTCTCTCTCTCTCTCTCTCTCCTGTAAACACAGCTGATTGAATCGTACGTCTGGGAGCAATGACAAGAAATGACAGGTAAAGTAGTATAGGCCTACAACATATGTTACTGATAAGTGTTCTCAACGAACAGTCATGTACCACCCCTAAGACGTACCGCATTTTCATTTAATCAACATATAACTAATTTTAGCAAAGTGTAGAGAGTATCTTCCTTGCATAATCACTTTTTATTGATGACCCTGCATGTTATTATTTTATACTGTTTCAAGCTCTCTCTCTCTCTCTCTCTCTCTCTCTCTCTCTCTCTCTCTCTCCCAGCAGACGAGTGACGAAGTAAAGACAGTGGTATGGCCCCTTTTTGTATTTATTTAAGCTAAGGCAGCGAAAACTATATGGCCTCTATGTCTCTATTATTCTTTCAATCCATGTAAAATATAAATAGTCAGGTATTATATTTATAGTCAAGCATAAAAAAGTTAAATAATTGTGATGATGGCTCACTGCTGCGCGGCGATGCCAAACTAAACACAGGGCAACGTTGCCATATGTGCAAAGTGACGGAACTGGGCAGGAAAAAAAATTTCGCAAGCCGGAGTGAGGGGCTCAAGAGCCGCACTCTCTCCAATACGGACAGATCCTACCGTCAGGGAATTCTCCACCCTGGTACGTGCCCCGGCCGGAGCCGAGTGTCTGCCCGTACGGGAAACGACTAACGGAGAAACGGGATCACCCGTCTGCTCCGGCGAGAGGCCGGCTCCGAGTCGCCGCTTCCGTAATTGGGTAGCGCTACACGTACGGTAGCAGGGTCTCTCTACCCTGGACCGTATTCTGGCCGCAGCCAAAGTACAACTGGAGAGGGATGCACACAGGCAACTCTCCTCAGCGTGTTAAGGCCTGAGCCTGGGGTCACCTTCCCCTTTACACACTCTGTCAGGCCGTAGCCTGTGTCTATTTCTCCCTTATGGCCGTAACCTTGGGCCTCTTCCTGCCCTAGAGGGTGTAACAAGACCGTCAAGACGGTGTTACCTGGGACTGACCTCTTTTCAGTCCCACCCCTGGTCTGACGGTCTTTTTTTTTTTTTTTTTTTTTTTTTTTTTTTTAGGAAGGGAGAAAGTAGGAGAAGAGAGGAAGAGAACAGTTGGGGAAAAACAGAAGGAAAGTTGGAGAGTAACAGTTGGTGGGCTGACCACCTAGCTATTTTTTTTTTTTTTTTTTTTTTTTTTTGGTAGAAGTTTATCTGGGTAATGAGTTTTATTTGTTTTTTCTTCTTTTAAAATGATAGTGTTTGATAATTATACTGTTGGTATTTATAGGTTCGTTGGAATATTTGTGTTTTTTGGTTCTTTAATTTTAATTCTTTATGTAGTCTCTCTGACTTTCGTTGACATTGGTGTTATTTTATTTATTTATTTTATTTATTTATTTATTGTTTTATTTTATTTATTTATTTTGTATTATTTTATTTATTTATTTATTATTATTATTATTTTTTTTTTTATTTTTTTTTTTCCGGGTTATTAACCCTCTTACTGTCGGTCTGTGGGTATATGTGGTATTTTGTTATGTTGTAAGCTAGCTAGCTAAGTGTATAGTGGTTGTGGTTCGACGTTGATTAGATTTAGACTGCTGGGAAAGTTTCTGTTTATATTTCTGGTGTTGTTAAGTTGTTGCTGTATTCTGTTAAAGGCCTCATTGTCCCGGTTCTCTATTTTTCTCCAAATTTTCTTTGCCTGTTTATGCAGTCGTATATTAACTGGGTCTATTTTTGTCATTGCGTGTAGCTCCTGGGTGTTGTGTGTGTAGGGGTATCTTGTGTTTGTTGCGAATCTTATTGCTTTGTTTTGTATTCTTTGTAACTGCAGCAGCTGTGTTTTACTGAGTGTGTGTGTAGGAATTGGTGGGTAATCTAGAACCGGGAGAACTAGGGCCTTTATTAGGTGTATTTTTAGTCTTATGGTTAATTCTTTAAATCTGAATAGTTTTGTTAGTGCATGGCTGGCTTTCCCTATTCTTTCTTTGATCTGTGCAGTGTATCCATTTTTTGTTATTTTGAGACCTAATATTTTCCCAACATTACTGAATTCAGTTGGCTCATTGTTGATGACGAGTGGGGGGTTAAACCTTGAGCCCAGTGCAATGATGGTAAATTTGTAAGTGTTGGTTTTAATTTTCCATTTGCATTCATAATCATTAATTATTTCAATTTCTCTTTTTGTTTGTCTGTTTATCATATTTTTGGATTTTCCCCTGTAGGGGATTATTTGCGTGATATCATCTGCGTAACTTATGTTTAGGCCTTTGTTAGGAGGGGGAGTGTCTCTTGTGTATAGTGTGAATAGTGTTGGGGACAGGACACTGCCCTGGGGGACCCCACAGCTAAGACCGAATCTGTCACCCAGGAAGGAACCAACTCTTACCCTTGCACCCCTGCCATCAAGGAAGTTGCAGAGCAACTTCTCCAGAATGACAGGAAGTCCCAAGTGCAGGATCTTGTACTTTATGCCTGGGTGCCAGACCTTGTCAAATGCTTTAGTTATGTCCCTCAGGACAACATGGCACTGTCCCCCATTGGCTTTGTTAATGGCAATTTGTTCTGTCATGAGTGCAAGAGCTTGTGTTGTGCTCCTCCCAATGCGGAATCCGTACTGGAGAGGATTGTTGATGTTATTTGACTCGGTGTATAGGCGGAGTCTGTTGTTCATCACTCTTTCTAGAATTTTGCCTGGTACTTCTAGGAGGGATATAGGCCTATGATTTTGTGGGTAGCGTGGGTCTTTGTCTGCCTTTGGGATAAATTTTAGAGTTGATTGCTTGAATTTGGCCGGGAAGTATCCCGCCGAAAGAGAGGCATTTAGTATGTGTGTAAGTGTGTTGATGGCTGAGTTTGGGAGTTTTTGAAGGATTGTTTTATTTATCCCACTTTCCCCGGGGCATGTTTTCCTCATTTTGTTGATAATGTTAATAATGTCAGTGTTTTCAATTGGCCTTGTTAGTAGTGATGTTTGGTCTAGGCGTGTTAAGTCTGCTGTGTTGTGAGGTGTGGTCCTGTGCACGTGTTCTGTGAGGTAGTCCGATGCTCTCTGTTCCGTGGGAGATGGAGGTCCCCTGTTCTGTTCTTCGGTAAATACTGCTCTCCATATATCTTTGAGCAGAAGCTCTTTGCCTGCTTCATTGTGAATTTTTTCATTTACCGAGTTGAGCATGTATGGGGGTTCTTTGTTGTTGATTCCTGAGAGTGATCGGACTTTCCTCCAAAACGTTTCTGGATCGCTATATGTGTGTGTAAGATTTTGCATTATATTCCCCCATGTCTCTGTAAATTCAGTGTGTAGAGTTCTGTGTAGGTGATGTTGTAGGGCTTTGTATGTAGTGAAGTGTTGTCTGGTCCAGCCATTAATCTGTGCATGTCTTCTGAGTGCATTGTACTGTGCTATTATGTTTTGTGTCTCTTGGCTTGGTGTGTATCCTGCCAGTGGTTTATTGTGTGTTGTTGGTATGTGTAGTGTTATGGCTTGTGTGATAGTGGAGTACCACGAGGTGATCATGTCGTCAATTTGAGAGGGTGTTGCGTGTTGGTCAAATGAGTCTGGGAGGTGTGTGTGGATATGTGTTTGGAAGTTTTCCCAGTCTGCTGCTTGAAAGTTTGGTCTAGGTCTGCATGGTGTATAGAGGGGATGGGCTGATATTTCTACGAGAATGGGAATGTGATCGCTAGTTGTTAACGGTCCTTGAGATACATGTATGTTGTGATGTGTGTTGTAGTTTGTTAATATTATGTCTGGAGTAGTGGTGGCATTATGTGACAGGAATGTGGGGAAATGTGGTCCTATGTGTTGTAGTGTTCTGTCTAGGATAAGTTGGTGTAGCTGTGTTCCTACAGTGTTTGTGTCTCTGTAGCCTAGAGTTCTGTGGTGTGCGTTGAGGTCTCCAATCAGGTAGACTGGTGTGTTTCTTCTGAAGAGTGTTATGTAGTCTGGGGTTGGAATGAAATGTCTGCTTGGAGGAATGTAGTCTGTGGCAATTATGATGTTTCCTGTTTGGGTTTGTAGTTCGATTGCTAGTGTGTTTGTTAAAAAATCATCTAGTATTTTGTGTTGTATGTTATGTTTTACTGCAATTGCAGTCCCGTCCATGACTCTGTTGTGTATGTTTGATTTATGTACTTTGTATCCTGGTAATTTAAGTTGTTCATCAGACATGACACCGTGGCTGTTGATTAGTATTATGTGGGGGTCTATGTGTCTGTATGTATTACTTAGTGAGTGTTTTCGCCCCCTCCAGTGAAGGACATTATGTTGAAGTACTTTTAGTGTTTGTGTCGTTTTG
Source organism: Coenobita brevimanus (assembly GCF_032717465.1). Taxonomy (NCBI): domain Eukaryota; kingdom Metazoa; phylum Arthropoda; class Malacostraca; order Decapoda; family Coenobitidae; genus Coenobita; species Coenobita brevimanus. Next base: position 21,755,264 of record NC_136991.1, on the reverse strand, counting down.
TCTTTGTTTGTGAGGCGTAGGTGCTTTTGTTGGTTGGGTTTGATCCTGTGGGGTTGTCAAGCACTTCTCTTGCTTTTGTCTTGATGGCATTGGACAGTTCTGAGGCCATGTTCTGCTTGCTGTGGTCTGTCTGGTGCAAGTTGGACTCAGATGAGGCTGTATGATGATGGGTTGGGTTTGTGCTCCTGGTTAGTCTGCCTTTAGGTTTAGTAGATGTCGTTATAGGGTCGTGTTCCTGGTCCTTTTCGTCGTCTGTAGTCTCTCCTGTGGCCAGTTCCGTATCTGAGGTTTCGTCGTCGTTGGATGCATTGTCTGTGTCTTCAGATGCAGTGGAGGCATTCAGGTCTTCGTTGTTTGGCTTCTGCTGTGTAATAGCTTCCTTCAAGATTTCATTGACGGGCATCATTTTTCTGATAATGGCCGCTGATGGTTGTTCGTCTGGGAAGGTTAGTGCAGGTAGGTTGTTGGATGATAAGTAAAGGTTCAGTTTTTGGTTGAAAGTGCCAGGAGATACTGCATTGTGTAGATGTGCGTTGAAAAGGCACATCATGTATTTTGCTAGTGTTTGGTTGTTTTCAAATGATGGGCAGACAATGTTGTTGGTAGCCTGTGTTACTGCCGTTTTGGCGATGTCAGCATACAGTTTGCCTTGTTTCTCACTGGCTTGTTTTCTTATTTCTTCTTCTTTCCCTTTTATCGCTGCCTTCCTGACCTTGCACTTCATTGCTAAGGTTCGGTGATTTTCACCACAGTTGAGACACGATTTGTTTTTTGTAGTGCAGTCTTTCCAGGTGTGGTCGAGAGCACCACATTCCGAGCAGGCCTTGTAATCTGCAGGTTTGGGACAGTCTTGAGTGATGTGATCTTCTACTTGATAGCACTTGAAGCAGGTCGTCAGAGGTGTGTAGGATTCCCTTGAGATCTGATTTTTTCCAATGGACATGGAGAAGAGGAGAAGGCCCTCTTCTGCTTTCTCCGCCATTTTTACATCTTCAAATTCTATTTTTAGCGTGTTCGTTCTCTTGTTAGGATTATTAGGGAATTTGATCAGGTTTGCTATTTTAGCCCAGCCTTGGGTTCTTTGAAGTTCACTACCCCGCCTGCACAGTAGTTCAGTTTGCCTGAACGCCTGGGGTTGGGGCACTTGCGGGGAATAGGGGCTCAGGGTCGGGATGCCCCGATGACCCTCTTGCCCGAGGTCACTAACCTCACCGGTGTGTCCTCCTGGGGTGGTGGTGGGGTGGGGGGTGGTGAGGTGGGAGGTCCTGTGGCGGGCACGGCGGGCATTTTACGAACCGTCATACTGGGAAAATATTCCATGCTTTGAATTTGATCATGAGGCTCAAGATGACACTTTAAAGCCATATTATAGATTAAAAAAAGAAATATCCGCTATATATCCAAGTAGTTTTCAAGTCTCCAATCGTTGGACATTCTTTTTGCTGAAACTGTTCCTTGTTGCTGAATTGTTTCCGGCGGAGTTTTTCTACCGGCAGAAATGTTTTCTGAATCTTAGATTCAGTTGGAAGCGTTTTCTAGCTAATTTAAACTTCATTTGTGGAAGTTGCATATTTAGTGTCTTTCCCCTCATTTTTTTTTTTTTTGTCACTAATATAAGAGTTTTTAATCACTCCTGAAGCGGATGATGTTAGTATTTCAAAACATCTTGTACCATTCTCTATTCTGAAGTTACATCTGTAATTGAAAAAAAAAAGTCGCAAATCTCCAACTTTATAACGTAAAAATCCAAACAACCTCCATTCGACACTAATTCAGCTCATTCAGTGCTTCGTCAACCTCCATTTATTTTTCTTGCTATAGCTACGGACGTGAGGAATAAAGTTATAAATTGCAATTAATTATTTATCTTGTTTTTACGATAGTTTAAACTTTCTTCTGTTCATATTTATGCATGAGTCGAAGCCTCATCAATATTTCTTGCTAGTTATCACAATTTTGAGATATTTACTAAGAAAATATGGCTCTTGGGGTAACAAAAACCTTCATAATGTGCAATTATTCTCTCCCTCTTTTTTATAACATTAAATCAAGAGACTAGATGTAATTTTAAGGAGCTTCTAATGCACATAAAAACGAAAACTTTTCTCATACGAAATTTCTCGTTTTTTTCAGTGACCCCCACACCAATTAAAAGTTAATATTCTTAAATACCTCAGATGCCAGCACTCTTTACGTGTCAATCGATTTCTTGCTGTGTGTTTCCTAAACGTGATATCTCACCCTCAGAAATTTCTTTTCATTTTTGGAAATGTTTGTCTTTCCCAATCAATTTTCAATACTGTTATGTTGAGTGTTTTTAGGCCGACTCCTCGTACTAAAGACACTAGCTACTGAACGGGGTCCTTTTTCCGGACCGGAAGTAATGCACTAACAAGGGAACAGGACATAAAAACTAGGCAGTCCACCTTTAACACATCTATTACCTTAATTACAACACCTTAACAATATCACATAGGATGGTATTATAAACAGAGGATACAGACATACAGAGTTACGTTAATGTAATATGGGATATTCACACACTCCTTAATTATGCTTTATAATAGGTTAAGAGTCCGTAAGTGGATGGGATTCACTTGTATCAAAGTTCAAAAGGTCTTAGCGTGTCGGGGCAATGGAGATGTCTGGGCTTGATGAGCCGAGGAGGGATTATTACTATAAGTTAGCAAGGGAGGTAGAGCACTAGAGTTCACTGTTTAGGCTCGGCGCGGCAACTCTCGCCCGTGCGTACACTGACAATGGGGGGGGGACTACTCTAGATTGGACTTTGGGATAGCACTGTCCGGATGAACCCAGAACTTATAGTCTTTGTTAGGGGAAGGTATTTACGGACACTTTTTGGTGTAATCCCGCTGGTTCACTCTGTCACTGGATCACTACAGGAAAGGGAAAGTCATTATTCTTGCCCAAGTTTCTGGGGCGATATCACTTTGTCACTGTAAGGTGTAGGTCCTCACTCTGGTCACGGTGCAGGGAGACCCTCTTGCCTGGGGTCTCGACCTGTTGTAGGTCTTCCTCTGGTCACGGTGCAGGGAGACCCTCTTGCCTGGGGTCTCAACCTGTTGTAGGTCTTCCTCTGGTCACGGTGCAGGGAGACCCTCTTGCCTGGGGTCTCGACCTGTTGTAGGCCCTCCTCTGGTCACTATGAAGGGAGGCCTGTCTGTGTTGGCCCTAGGGACTGGGGCCAAACAGGTGTAGCAGACGGGCCTGACGTCGTAGGGTCTGCGGCAGGGGGAGGTCGGCGTCGACGGGTTCCCGGGCTCGCCTAGGGGTCCGAGGACTGCGGAAGTCTACTGGGGGACGCGCCGTCAGGTGTGGGCTGCGGCCTCGTCTCCCGCTGGTACCTGGGGAAGACAAGAATTTCCCGGGGGTAGGAGGTAGGTCCCGACTGGGACCAGGCCTCTGTTCAGGTGACACTTTAGGGGTAACTCCCCCGGGTGGTGTCCGGCCACTCCTGCAGGAGTTAGCTGGCTCTGGAGGACACATGGAGGCCGTGGTCTCTCTTGCACTTATGGAGGGTAGCACAGAGGCGACTCTCTCTCTTGTCTTTACAATTGCCGTGGCACCAGGTTGATCGGTCCTGGGACCCACTTGTGGCGGTGTGTGAGGGTCTCTTACCCTTAGAGTGGCTAGGGGCGTGAGCCCCATACAATCCACTATTGGGCCTCCCGCCCTATTTGTGGCAGAGGGTATTACGCCCTCGTGGCTCACTGTGGCAGAGGATACAAGCCCCTCGTGGCTCACCTGGGTTACTGCGGCAGAGGAAGGTACTTCCCCGTGGCTCGCGGTGGCAGTAGGTGTAAACACCCCGTGGCTCACCTAGGGACCTCCTGTCCCGTTGGGGTGAAGTTGTGGTCGTCACCACAAGACTACGAGGGACTGACGTATCAGTCCCACCCCACTGCTGTCGAGGGTTAACCCGCCGTATAACTTGTTGTGGGTCTGGGCTCACCTGGTGTTGAGGTAGTTGCGGGGAGAAGGGGCCCAGGTCAGAGGTGGTCGGATGACCCTCTTGTCCCAGGTCACTAATCTGACCGTTATCTCCTCCTCGGGTGGTGGGGTGGTGGTGGCCCGGTGGTGGTGTGGGGGGTGGCGGGGCGGAAGGTCCGGTCGCGGGCATTTTACCACCGTCATTCGTGAAAAAGTCACGACCCCGTGACTGCAGGTGGTAGGTGATGGTGTTTGGTGTCATGTTGACTGGGGTGAGGTGATGCAGGAGGTTGGTCCAGTGGTTGGTCATTCTGGTTGTTTCGTGGGCTGGGTTGATGAACAGCCTGATGGAGGATGGGTGGTTCGTGCGGCGTAGACGGTGAAGAAGCTGGTGCGTCTGTCGGATTCTGATGGGCGGCTGGCCGTGAGATAGCCACTGGACGCGGGTGATTTTCATGCTGGTGGTTGCTGCTTGGTGGGGCGGCTGTAGCTGAATGCTGGCTAGGGTTGGCGGGTTGGTGCTTATATGGGGGATGGGTCGGTGGTTAGGGGATTTGACTTTGGGGAATTGGGACTTGGGGTTTTTCCATCGTGCTTGGTGGAGAGGGAGAGTGATGGGGGAGGTGTTTGGGGTAGGGGGTCTTTGTGGTGGGGTATGGTTGGTTGGCTGGTTACCGGTGGGTGGTGTTGGTGTATATCTGGGTGGTGGGCGTGAATGGCGGCCTGATCTAGTTGTGGTGGTGGTATGGGTGGGTGTGGGTGGTGAGGGTGGCTGAGCACGTGGTGTTGGTGAGGGTGTACGGGTGGTGGGAGGTGAGGGGGGTGGCCTGGTTGTGTGGCAGGTATAGTGAGCATGGTCGCTGGGTAGGGCGGGTGCGTTTGCTTGGGTGGTTCTGGGCGTGGTGCGGGCGCAGGTGGGCGAAGGTGGAGGAGTATAGTTTGAGGAGGCAGTGGTTTGGGTTGATGGAGAGGTAGGGGATGGAGGAGGTGTGGTGTGAGGGGTGGTGCGTGAATGGGTGGGGGAGTGTGGTGTGGGCGTTGTTGAGCATGTGGTGGTGGTGGGTGGTGGTGGTGGTGTAGGCGGCGGCTGAGGTGAGTCAGGATCTGGGGTGGTGGGGGGTGGTGTGATTGTAGGTGAGGTGCTGGGTGGGGGTGGTGGTGAGGGCGGCGGTTGAGTCGGGTCAAGGTCTGGGGTGGTGGGGGGTAGTGAGGTGGTAGGTGAGGTACTGGGTGGGGGTGAGAAGTAGTAGGCGTGGTAATTTCCAGAAGTGTCGTCATGGCCAGGTGGTCGGGTAGGGGTGCTGGGCGTGTGGTTATTGTTGGATGGGTAGAAGGGTCGCACGTGGCGGTTGCGATACGTGCGCTGCTGGCCGTGTTGATTGATGATGACTTGATACGGGTTGGGGACTTGAGTTATGGTGAAGGGTCCGATGAATCGTGGTGCCATTTTGTTAGGAGTAGGTAGTTGGGCGACGACGACGGATTGTCCTGTTTTGTAGGGGTTGGTGTGGATGGTATCGGGTGTCAGGTCTTGTTGTGCTTGTAGGTGGTGGAGGCGTCATTTGAGATGGTGGAGGGGGTCAGTGGGGGAGGGTGGGGAGGGTGGCTGGAGGTGGTGGCGGAGCGGGAGGAGGAGCGGGGTTTCCCCGAATACTCGCTCGTGTGGTGTTATGCCGTCTTCTCGCGGGCATGTGTTCAAGCCCCATTGAACTATTTTGATGTGGGCAGGCCAGTCTTCATTTCCTGCTTGTGTGATGCGAGTGCGGACTTGATTTAGGAGGGAGCGATGGCTTCTTTCACAAATGCTGTTGCCTTGTGGCCAGTAGGGGGATGAGTGGGAGATGTGGAATCCGAATATTTTAGCTAATTCCTGCCAGACTTTTCCGGTGAATTCTGGTACATTGTCGGAATGCAATGCCTGGGGAATGCCAAAATATGGGAACACGTGGCGAGTCAAAGCATCAGCGACAGATACTGCACTGTGATCTTTAGCAAGACAAGCTATGATGAATTTTGAGTAGACGTCGACGAAGGTGATAATATATTTATATCCTGCCTTGGGGGTGAGTGGTCCGACGACGTCAAGGGATAGCAGTTGCCAAGGTTTAGTGGCCATAAGTTTTCCGGATGGGCCTGGTGTGCGGGTGATATCTTTTCCTAGCGCACAGGCTCGGCAGGATTGCACGATGGTTTTGGCGATGGTGGTGGGGTTCGGTGTCCAGTATATGTCGTTGAACACTTGGGTGAGTTTCTTGGTGCCCAAGTGGATTCCGTTGTTGGCATGGAGGTGGAGCATGGTGTCATGGGCGGCTGTGGGGCTTAGGACTATGTGGCCGTTAGGGTCAAACAAGTGTTCGCCATGCAGGTGGAGCTTGCTGAAAATATGAGGCGGAATCCAGGTAGGGCGTTGGTTGTCTTGCCACATCTTAATCAGGTCGGGTTCTGGTGTGATGGCATTAATGGGTAGTCTTGATAGGGCGTCGGCGTTCGTGTGGAGCTTGCCTGGACGGTACGATATTTCAAAATCGTATTCTTCTAAGGTTTCGCGCCACCTAGTGAGCTGGACGTTCGTGGTGTTGGACTGGCGCAACCATTGTAGGGACTGGTGGTCCGTGATGATGATCACATGGGTGCCTGAGATGTATGAGCGGAAGTACTCCAGTGACCATATTATCCCTAGGCATTCACGTTTGGTGGCCGCGTAATTTTTTTCCGCCGAGTTGAGGGTGCGGCTGGCACAGGCGATGATGTGTTCGCGGCCGTCCTGTACTTGTGCAAGGACTGCCCCTATTGCGTGGAGGGAGACGTCCGTGTACAGGCGGAATGGTAGGTTGTAGTCCGGAAAGGCGACGACTGGGGCGGAGGTGAGTTTGGCTTTGAGAGTGGTGAATGCGATGTGTCGGGGTTCAGTCCAGGCGAAAGGTTCTCCCTTCTTTGTCAGATCGTGCAAGGGTTTTGCGATGTTCGCGAAGCCTTTCACGAACCGCTGATAATAGGATGTTAGTCCTAGGAAGGCCCTGGTTTTGTGCACGTCGCGGGGTGGTGGAATGTTGGCGATTGCACGCAGCTTGTCGGGGTCGGGGGAGATGCCTTCTGCGTTGATCAGGTGTCCGAGAAAGGAGACTGATCTTTCAGCTAACACACATTTGCTGGGTTTTAGCTTCAATCCGGCCTGTCGTATGCGGTGGAAAACCTGTTTGAGGCGGTGGAGATGGTCGGCCCAGGTATGGCTGAAGACAATTACGTCATCCAGGTAGGCTAAACAGGTTTCCCAGGTGAGTCCGCTCAGCACTGATTCCATTAGGCGGGAGAAAGTCGCAGGGGCGTTGCAGAGTCCAAAGGGGAGGACGTTGAATTCGTAGTGCTTCCCGTTTGATGTAGAAAAAGCGGTTTTGTGCTTCTCGTCGTGGTGAACTGGAACCTGCCAATAGCCTGATTGGAGGTCTAAGGTAGAGAACCAGGTGCATCCATGTAGTGAATCTAGGGAGTCGTCGATCCTGGGTAGTGGCGTAGCGTCTTTGATGGTAACGTCATTTAATTTTCGGTAATCGACGCAGAACCGCATGGTTCCGTCTTTTTTCCGCACGAGTACTACAGGTGATGACCATGGGCTGGTGGAGTTTGATATGACACTGGCATCTAGCATTTCTTGAACCTGCCGGTCTTCTTCAGCCCGTTGTTTAGGATTTTTTCTGCGAGATGGTTGGCGAATGGGAGGTCCTGTAGTGTGAATTTCGTGGCTGAGGTAGGTGGTATGGCCGAGATCAGTGGGGCCGACGGAGAATAAGTCCTGGAAGTCCAGGAGTAGTTGGTGGAGGCTGTTTGACTGGGCTGGGGAGAGATGTGGTGGTATGTTGGGGTGGGTGGGGTGATTGGGGGGTGGTGTTGGGCATGGTTCTGCCTCTTCTGTGTCGCCGATTATGAGGCCTCGGGGCAGGGTTAAAGGTGTTGTGGCGAGATTAGCAATACGTATCTGGTGGGCGTTGGGAGGGAGGAAAGTGGGGGAGACTAGGCAGGATGATAAGGGCCCGTTGGGGATGGATGGTGAAAAAAGGACTGATGTACTTGAGGGTCTGGTGAGTGTCACCCATGCTTCGTGGTGGGGTGGAATGGTAATGGTGGAGGCAATAGTGGCAGGGAATGAGGGGTTTTGTGATGGCAAGGGTGGAGTGGGGGGTGGTGGTGGGAGGGAAGTTACTGAGGTCCTTGGGGAGTGTAAGCTTGGGTTACAGGAACAGGTGGGCTGGAGGTGGAGCGTGTGGTGGTGTGTTGTGTGGGTGGGAGGTGTGGGGGTGGTGATGGAATTTTTTTTTTCTTTTTTTTTCTTGTCGGTGAATGCTTGGTTGGGTTGGGCTGGACCGAAGTGGAGGCGACGTTGATAGCAATCAATGGTCGCGTGGAGTTTCTGCAGCAGGTCCAGGCCAAGGTAACCATCATATTGGCTGCAGGAGGAGTCAAAAATGATGAATGGGTGGTTGGTGGAGACTCGTTGGTGGGTGGTAGTTTGTAAGGCCCTGGTTTCCCCACGGATGGGTAGGGGGCCATCCCCGGCGTCTACGAGGTTGGCTGAAGTGAGGAGAAGTGGGCCGAATGCTGCGATGTGGCGGGAGTAGAAGTGGGAGTAGAGACAAGATCTGGCTGCTCCCGTGTCCACCAGTAATCTTGTCTTGACCCCATTCAGCCATATCTTGTTGTAGACTGGTGGTTTGTAGGTATTTGAGGTGGCCCCCGCCACCGTGGGGAGGTGCGGGGGCGGGCCTAAAATTCCATCTGCTGAGGATGGGGGTAGTCGTCGTGCTCGTCTTCTTCCGGTCCTCGGTAGAGCAGTGGTGGTATGTCGTCCTCCTGGGCGTCGTCTTCAAGGGAGGAAACTTTCCTACGGTTTTGTTGAGGGTTCTTTCGCCGATTCGCCTTGAGTTGTTCCCTTATGTCATGAAGGGGGCAGGTGCGGCTGCAAGCCGTGAACTCCCAAGGGTTTATACTGATTAAGTTCCCTTGTTCCCTGGGGTTGTGGCGCTTCCTGTGCGGGTAAGCCCGGGGTACTGTGGGGGGCGGGTCTGCAGGCGTCTGGTGGGGCGTCGGCTTGGCTTTTGGTGGGAGGTTGTGGTTTGTGGGGAACTTTGTCACTGCGTGAAGCGGTTGTGGTGTGGGACGGGCGGCGAGAAGGCGCCTGACGAGCTGCAGGTCTTCGTCCATATTTCCTGAGGGATCATATATGGAGAAATGTTCCCTGACTATGCTCGGGAGGATCCTCAGCAGGGCGTTGAAGGTATGAGTGTCCCGAGTATGTACTTCAGCTTCGGGATAAGCGGCGGTGACGAGGCGCCGAGCCTGGGTGAAAGTATCATCCAGGTTACCGTCATAGGTGAGGGCGTCGAGTTGTGAGAGTGCGACAACTCTGCCCATGGAAGGCATGGAAGCCTGTTTCACAATCTGAGTGAACTGGTCCCATGACAGTTCTGGGACTATTTTGGGTGCGACATTTGTGAAGATTTTTCCCAGATTCGGTAGTGTGACTGCAATTTTCTCCTTATCTGATTCAAATCCTATGTCTAAAAGGGGTTTGATCATGTCCAAATAAACATCTATGTCACATTGGTCCGGGTTGAATTTTGGTAATTGAATGTGCGGTTTAGCTGCCATTGTGCAAGGTTTCCTTTAACGTTCCCCCGTGCGTTACTCGGATCCAGAACCACCGCTTGCCACCAGTGTTATGCTGAGTGTTTTTAGGCCGACTCCTCGTACTAAAGACACTAGCTACTGAACGGGGTCCTTTTTCCGGACCGGAAGTAATGCACTAACAAGGGAACAGGACATAAAAACTAGGCAGTCCACCTTTAACACATCTATTACCTTAATTACAACACCTTAACAATATCACATAGGATGGTATTATAAACAGAGGATACAGACATACAGAGTTATGCTAATGTAATATGGGATATTCACACACTCCTTAATTATGCTTTATAATAGGTTAAGAGTCCGTAAGTGGATGAGATTCACTTGTATCAAAGTCCAAAAGGTCTTAGCGTGTCGGGGCAATGGAGATGTCTGGGCTTGATGAGCCGAGGAGGGATTATTACTATAAGTTAGCAAGGGAGGTAGAGCACTAGAGTTCACTGTTTAGGCTCGGCGCGGCAACTCTCGCCCGTGCGTACACTGACAATGGGGGGGGGACTACTCTAGATTGGACTTTGGGATAGCACTGTTCGGATGAACCCAGAACTTATAGTCTTTGTTAGGGGAAGGTATTTACGGACACTTTTTGGTGTAATCCCGCTGGTTCACTCTGTCACTGGATCACTACAGGAAAGGGAAAGTCATTATTCTTGCCCGAGTTTCTGGGGCGATATCACTTTGTCACTGTAAGGTGTAGGTCCTCACTCTGGTCACGGTGCAGGGAGACCCTCTTGCCTGGGGTCTCGACCTGTTGTAGGTCTTCCTCTGGTCACGGTGCAGGGAGACCCTCTTGCCTGGGGTCTCGACCTGTTGTAGGTCTTCCTCTGGTCACGGTGCAGGGAGACCCTCTTGCCTGGGGTCTCGACCTGTTGTAGGCCCTCCTCTGGTCACTATGAAGGGAGGCCTGTCTGTGTTGGCCCTAGGGACTGGGGCCAAACAGGTGTAGCAGACGGGCCTGACGTCGTAGGGTCTGCGGCAGGGGGAGGTCGGCGTCGACGGGTTCCCGGGCTCGCCTAGGGGTCCGAGGACTGCGGAAGTCTACTGGGGGACGCGCCGTCAGGTGTGGGCTGCGGCCTCGTCTCCCGCTGGTACCTGGGGAAGACAAGAATTTCCCGGGGGTAGGAGGTAGGTCCCGACTGGGACCAGGCCTCTGTTCAGGTGACACTTTAGGGGTAACTCCCCCGGGTGGTGTCCGGCCACTCCTGCAGGAGTTAGCTGGCTCTGGAGGACACACGGAGGCCGTGGTCTCTCTTGCACTTATGGAGGGTAGCACAGAGGCGACTCTCTCTCTTGTCTTTACAATTGCCGTGGCACCAGGTTGATCGGTCCTGGGACCCACTTGTGGCGGTGTGTGAGGGTCTCTTACCCTTAGAGTGGCTAGGGGCGTGAGCCCCGTACAATCCACTATTGGGCCTCCCGCCCTATTTGTGGCAGAGGGTATTACGCCCTCGTGGCTCACTGTGGCAGAGGATACAAGCCCCTCGTGGCTCACCTGGGTTACTGCGGCAGAGGAAGGTACTTCCCCGTGGCTCGCGGTGGCAGTAGGTGTAAACAACCCATGGCTCACCTAGGGACCTCCTGTCCCGTTGGGGTGAAGTTGTGGTCGTCACCACAAGACTACGAGGGACTGACGTATCAGTCCCACCCCACTGCTGTCGAGGGTTAACCCGCCGTATAACTTGTTGCGGGTCTGGGCTCACCTGGTGTTGAGGTAGTTGCGGGGAGAAGGGGCCCAGGTCAGAGGTGGTCGGATGACCCTCTTGTCCCAGGTCACTAATCTGACTGTTATCTCCTCCTCGGGTGGTGGGGTGGTGGTGGCCCGGTGGTGGTGTGGGGGGTGGCGGGGCGGAAGGTCCGGTCGCGGGCATTTTAAATACATTTGTGGAAGTTGCATATTTTGCGATTTCTCCCAAAAATATATTTACTCAGCCATCACTTTTGTAAAATAGTTTTGAACTACCCACAAAGCGAATGCTATCATCCGTAACTAGTTCAAAATTGAAAATACATTTTATCTTTGATATCACGGCTAGTAGGTATTAAAAAAAAAAAAAAAACTGACATCGAAAAAAAAAAAATCTAGTTAATATCAAAATGTCTCTGACAACATTTCATGTCGGCGCTCGAAGAATGTTTTTTTTTTTTTTTTTACAAACTTCGTGAGCAACAAACCTGCCTATATTATGAACCAAGAAATGTTTATAAATTGTGTATTTCTATGTGGCTATTTACTATTTCCAATATGTATTTAGAAATCAATACCTAACCAATTTTTCTTTTCGAAGATTTATTGGCTACCGGTCTGATTTAACCTTGGAAAATATGGATAATGATATCACACGAACCATCATTCTCGGGATGTATTCCATTTCTGAAATCTGAAAAGGAGGCTCAAGATGCAATTTTGAAGTCCCAGTGACACAAAGCAAAATAATATCCATTTTATCTCTAAATTTCCATTTGGATTTAAAATGCGTGGCTTGAAAAACAGTGCCCCCGAAGAATACCATAGTACCCCCGACGACAGGGCAAGCCAAGAACAGCGTAGTGTGCCCACAGATACGCCGACACCCCCACACGGATCCCACGGGGTGGCCGCCACCAGCCACCACCACTCCGGGCAACAGCGACACATGTCAGCTCGGGCCGTGCACCCCTGTGACATGCAGCCACCACGCCGCCGCCACCGTAGGAGAAGGACACTACCATCGCGGAGTGGAATTGCTGAGCTAGCTAAAGGTGGAGTTAGAAAACATACTCCAGACGGCGCCCCTCTGGTAAAGACGATCTATGGTCGCTCCCAAAGTGTTCCGATAGAGACGATCTATGGTCGCTCCCAAGGTGTTCAGGTAGAGACGATCTATGGTCACTCCCAAGGTGTTCAGGTAGAGACGATCTATGGTCGCTCCCAAGGTGTTCCGGTAGAAACGATCTTTGGTAGCTCCCAAGGTGTTCCGGTAGAGACGATCTGCGGTCGCTCCCAAGGTGCTCCGGTAGAGACGATCTATGGTCGCTCTCATCCTCGTGAGACGATCTATGGTCGCTCCGAAAGTGCTCAGGTAGAGACGATCTATGGTCACTCCCAAGGTGCTCCGGTAGAGACGATCTATGGTCGCTCCCCTCCTCGTGAGACGATCTATGGTCCCTCAGAGAGTGTCGTGGTAGAGACGACCTATTGTCGCTCCCTCCCTCGTGAGACGATCTACGGTCGCTCCGAGGGCGTGCAGAGTAGAGACGTCCCCACGGCAGGAGACTGGAGCCCAGGCTTCCTGTCCTAGAGTGACCCAGACAGGCCTCCCACCCTCCCCTGGTCTCTGTTCCCTACGCCTGGCTCTAGAGCAGACGCACCTGACGGACCCCAGTGGAAGTCGCTGCCGCAGCTCTACCTTGTCGGCGCCCCTAGACGCTGGAGACCGCAGCCCACAGTCTCTCTCGGTTCTCCCCAGGACACCCGGACGTGATCTCTCTACGCTCCCACGACGCCGGGACCTATCACAGAGGTTCCTGGTGCTACTCGGCCCCAGTCCCGAGGGCCACACGCCGGAGCCAAGTCCGGAAGCCACGGGAAGTCCAGGACGCGAGAGGACGCCCTTACGAGTTATCCCGTGCCCTCTCGGCACGCCTCGCATTGACGGTGCCCCTAGCCCAGCAGGATCACCGATGACATGTTCCTGCCTATCCCCCTGATGAATACGTGCAATATGCATGAGTGATTTAGGTTAAGTGTGATTTCCCCTAATGTAAGTATTGTGCAGAGATTTCATATAGTGAATATCGGGGTAAATCAGGTCACAGTGAGAAGTTAAAGGACGAGAGTGTGGAACAAGATCTGATTGACTATACGTGTGAGTGACATCCCTGTTATATAATTAATAAGCCTGTGCCACCGGGAGATTCCCCTATAAAGACATACCCTCATTACTGTGAAGGAATATTGTGAAAGGAAGTATTAATGGTATTCTCTCCTTCCCCCACGCTACCCATAAATCTTGTTTACCACCCACTCTCACTCCCATATCTCGAGTAAGTGTAAATCAAGAATAAAATCAATTACCAAAGTATTTTGGCTAGTGGAAACCATATAAACTTCACGGCTAATATCTGCCGCCCTCCAGTATTACCATAACTTTCCCCTAGCCGTCACCAGTCACTCCCCGCACCTCTCCTATCTCCTCCTAGTGAGACTCAACCCCCTCCCCGCCCCCGCGCGCGCCTATATTTACTGCACTCCTGATACACTGGGATTGTTTGTGTTGTCATTACTATCAGAGAAGTAAGTATCCTGCGAGATACACATATCCTAGATAAGGTTTTATATTGGTAGTGTGCTGAAATATCTGCTGATTTGTCCTGTGTCTGACTGTGGTAATATATGTGTAAAGGTTGTTGCCTAGAGTTTTTGTGTCCTGCCTCTCTTTATTGCACTAGCTCCGGTCTCGAAAGAGGACCCCGCTCCACGTTAGGTGAAATAGGAACGAGAAGTCGAGCCTAATTTCACCTAGCATTACACTGGTGGCCAGCGGTGGTTCTAAACTCGGGCGTAAGAGAGAGGTAATCAGGAAATATTTGGCAAAATGGCAACCAAACCGCACGTTGAGTTACCCAAGTTTGACCCTGACCAGTATGATATACACACATATCTGGCAATAATTAAACCTTTACTGGATATTGGCTTTGAAAATGACCAACAAAAAATTGCAGTCACACTACCACTATTCGGGAAAGAGGCGGTGAACATAGCGCTGAAAATCGTCCCAGAACTCAGCTGGCAGAACTTTGCCAAGTTCACTGTACAAGCCATCACCCCATCATTAGGGAAAGTAGTGGCTCTATCCAAATTGGATAGTTTTGCACTCGACGGGGATTTAGATAATACCCTGATACAGGCAAGACGCCTGGTTACTGCTGCCTACCCGGAGGCAGATGAGGAAACCCGGGATCAGCATACATTTAATACTCTGCTCAGAGTACTCCCAAGTGTTGTGAAACACTTCACTATCCATGACCCAATAGGAGACATGGATAGAGATATACAGCTGATACGGCGCCTCCTGACTGCCTGCCCTTCTCCACAACAAATTAACGTTGTTAAGAAATTCCCCACCCGACCCCCGGCTCCCCCAGCCACACCGCGTCCACCTCTGCCTCACACCAGCCCGACCCCGACGCCTAGCCCACCCAGGGCACACCCCTCCCGTCGACGCCCCGCCCCGCGAGAAAACCCGAACCTAATTATTATCAACCCGTGGGAGTTCACAGCCTGCAACTCCCACTGCCCCCTTCATGACATACGGGACCAGCTTAAAGCTGCTCGCCGCAGAATCACAGCCCTGGGTTCACGTAAAGTGTCCGCCTTAGAAGGCGAGGCCCCAGGACACGAGCTGACGCCCGTGGACGAATCCCCTCCAGGAGAATTAGAGCAGGAACAGGAGAACGAGAGCCCTAGTCAGCTGGATTTTTAGGCCCGCCCCCGCACCAACCCACAGTGGCGGGGGCCATCACCCCTAAGTATCGCCCTGCAGTATACCACAAGATGAAAATACACGGCGTGAAGGCCAGACTACTAGTCGATACGGGAGCAGCCAGGTCCTGCCTTTACAGCCACTATTTCTCCCGCTACAAATCGCGGTTTGGCCCACTCCGCCCTACTACCACTCACCTTGTGGATGCGGGGGATGGCCCCCTGCCCATCCGTGGGGAAACTCGGGCCCTACGGGTCGACACCCACCAGCCAGTGTCCGCCCGACATCCATTCATCATTTTTTATTCCTCCTGCCGGAGTTATGACAGGTATTTAGGGTTAGACTTGCTCCAAAAACTCGGACCATGATCGATTGTCGCCACCGACAACTCCAGTTCCGCCCCCCACCCTGTTCCACCCCAGCCGTTTGCACATGCACGCCGCGGCCCCGGCCGGAGGATTCGTCCTCTTCCTTCCCCCAGTGACCTCCTTCTCCCCCCCTTTTTCCACCTCCTTCTCCCCCCCCCTCCTGTGCCTTTCCACCCCACTCCTGCCCCCTCTTTCCCTGCCGCCATCTCCGCCGCCGTTACCATCCCCTCCCACCATGAGGCATGAGTGCCCCTTAACAGGCCCTCAGGTCCATCCGTTTTGTTCTCCCCCTTCCTCCCCTCCGGACCCCTTTCTGCCTGCCTTGTGTCCCCCACCTTCCTCCCTCCTCACCACGTCGCCATCCGCATCGCCAATCTCGCCCCGTCCCCTCTCACCCTCCCCAAAGGGCTCATCATCAGAGAGATGGAGGAAGCCAAGCCCTGTGCCCCACCCTCCTCCCACCACCCCACCCCCCCTACCCCTCATCCCTGACCATCTCTCCAACCAGCAGTCAGACACCTTATGCCGCCTCCTCCTGGATTTCCAGGATTTGTTTGCAACGGGACCAGCAGATATAGGGCATACTACGTACCTGTCGCACGAAATCCATACGACAGGCCCACCTATACGACAACCTTCCCGACACAAGAACTACCGACAGAGAGAAGAGGAGGACTGCCAGGTGCGCGAAATGGAAGAGGTAGGTGTTATCTCCCCCTCCACCAGCCCGTGGTCCTACCCCGTCGTTCTAGTAAAAAAGAAAGACGGCACGATGCGGTTTGGCATCGACTACCGCCGTGTGAACAACGTCACCATTAAAGATGCCACCCCCCTCCCCCGCATTGACGATTCCCTAGACTCCCTCTACGAGGCGTCTTGGTTTTCTACCCTTGACCTCCAGTCTGGATACTGGCAGGTCCCTGTCCACCCGGACCATCGAGGCAAGACTGCCTTTTCCACCAGTAATGGCAAACATTACGAATTCAATGTTCTGCCATTCGGCCTCTGCAACGCTCCTGCCACCTTCTCCAGACTAATGGAATCTGTCTTGAGCAGCCTCACTTGGGAAATATGTTTAGCCTATCTTGACGATGTCATTGTTTTTAGCCAGACCTGGGCCGACCACTTGCAGCGCCTCCGTCGAGTTTTCACCAGAATTCGCCAGGCAGGCCTCAAGCTACATCCTTCTAAATGTGTCCTGGCCGCTAAGACTGTCTCGTTCCTAGGACATATTATTTCCCAAGCAGGAATTTCCCCAGATTCCGACAAGCTCCGTGCCATAGCGGACATACCACTTCCGCAGGATGTCCACGGCATCCGTGCCTTCCTGGGACTCATGTCCTATTACCATCGCTTCGTGAAGGGATTCGCGCAGATCGCTAAGCCTCTTCACGACTTGACACGAAAAGGGGAACCTTTCCTGTGGACCGAGGATCGGCGAGCTACTTTTCAACAGCTAAAAGACAAGCTTGTCTCGGCCCCCATCGTGGCCTTCCCCGACTATACCCTCCCTTTTCGCCTCTACACGGATGTATCCCTTACCGCGATAGGCGCCGTCCTAGCCCTGGTGCAGGCCGGCCAGGAACACATCATCGCCTGCGCCAGCCGCACTCTGAACCCAGCCGAAAAAAATTATGCCGCCACCAAGCGAGAATGCCTCGGCATAATCTGGGCCCTCCAATATTTTAGGGCTTATCTTTCCAGGACCCAAGTTACGATGAGTGGTTGTGCCAATCAGACTCCCATAACGCCCAACTCGTCCGGTGGCGTGACACCCTAGAGGAGTTTCAGTACGAGATTTCATACAGACCCGGAAAGCTCCACACCAGTGCAGATGCCCTCTCCCACCTTCCCATCCACACGGTACAACCGGACCCCGACCTACTACAACTCTGGCACCACAAGGAACGGCCCCCCTGGATCCCTGCTCACCTATTCCCCAAGCTGTGCCGACAGGGCGACCACCTTCTAACCCCGTCCGGACACATCCCCTTGACCCCCGATGCGGCACGTGACACCCTACACCACCTACATGCTCACAACGGCATCCACTTGGGCACCAAAAAATTACTACAGGTGTTCAATGACATTTACTGGGCCCTAAATCCCTCCACCCTCGCCAAGGAAATTATCCAGACTTGCTGCACCTGCGCGCTTGGGAAAGATATCACCCGGACCGCTGGGCCATCTGGCCATATCACCGCCCACAAGCCCTGGCAACTCCTGGCGATCGACGTGGTAGGCCCTCTTTCCCCTAAATCTGGATATAAATATGTGATCACTTTTGTAGACATGTACTCCAAATTCGTAGTAGCCTGCCCAGCTAAGGAACATCATGCCGTCGCTGTCGCCGATGCCCTGCTCCGACACGTGTTCCCTTACTTTGGCATTCCCCAAGCCATCCATTGCGATAATGCCCCCGAGTTCTCCGGAAAAGTCTGGGAAGAACTAGCCAGGATTTTCGGGTACAAGATCTCCCACTCCTCACCATACTGGCCACAAGGGAACGCGGTATGTGAACGTAGCCATCGTACCCTTATCAATCAGCTACGTACCAGAATCGAGGCTATAAAAGATGACGATTGGCCGGCACATGTAAAAATTGTCCAATGGGACATGAATTCGTGCCCCCGAGAAGACGAGGTTTCCCCCCACGAAAGAATCTTTGGTGAAACCCCACTCCTACTACCCTTACGCCCGCTTCCGCTCCCACCACAGACCCGCTACACCTGCTAAAAGGGCGGGTATACCACCTATAAAAGAACTTAGACCTTGGACCCGACACAGCCACCAACCCTTTCAACCTGGGTGACACAGTCGTCGTTGCCCAACTCCCACTCCCCACAAGCTCGCCCCCCGTTTCACGGGGCCCCACACCATCATCAAAGTCCCCAGCCCATACCAAGTGGTCGTAGACTACCACGGCACTCCCCGTACCCTCCGCAACAGCACGTGCGGCCTTTCCTCACGCCCACCTCCCCCGCTCCGGCCCCACACCACCAGCCCCCTTCGGCTCCCGCACCACCCTCTACAGTCACATATGAGTGCTATGTTTCCTCCTCACCCTCCCACTCCGCCCCCCCTACCATCTCCACCTCCCCGACCACCACCACCCCTAGCACCTCACCTGATGCCTCCCCCGCCACCCCTCCCTCACCCTCACCCCTTCCTTCCATGGCCTCCCCCTCAACGCCCACTCCCACATCTTCCGCCCATGCCACTACACCCTCACCACAACCCACTACCACCCCCCCTCCCCCACCCACCATCCGTACACCCACTCCGCCAACACCGCGCCCCACTGCGCCCACAACGCACAAAACAACCCGCCCATCCCAGACGCCCACTTCTCCCCCCACCCCGACCCTCAAGACTACCACCACCCACTCGGGCCGCCTCTCGATACTCACCCGCCCGATACTCACACACCCCTACACCACCTACCTCTCCACGACTTCACACCGTCAAGCTACATCAGGCCCAAATCCCCTCTACCTGCACTCCCCAGAGACTCAACACCGCATTACCATGGCACAAAACCCGGCCCTTACCCGCAGTATCCAGCATTGAGCCCCCAACCACACCAACAGCCACACCAAGCAAGATGAGAGTGAAGCAGGCCGTATGGGCACCTACCCTTGGCAGGAACCACAGACTCCGCGGGCAACACCACCTGTTAAACCTCCTCCAGTCTACCACTGCCGCCTCCACACTCTTCCTCACCTATGACCCAGCACAAGAAGAGAACTACACTGTCGCCTGGCAAACTACGCTGCAACACCTCCAGCCCGTCTACACCACCTCCAACATACAAGCGTTCCACCTCCAGCCACGGGGACATGACTTTTTAAAGGACAAGAGTGGTAAAATGCGTGGCTTGAAAAACAGTGCCCCCGAAGAATACCATAGTACCCCCGATGACAGGGCAAGCCAAGAACAGTGTAGTGTGCCCACAGATACGCCGACATCCCCACACGGACCCCACGGGGTGGCCGCCACCAGCCACCACTACTCAGGGCAACAGTGACTCCTGTCAGCCCGGGCCGTGCGCCCCTGTGACATGCAGCCACCACGCTGCCGCCACCGTAGGAGAAGGACACTACCTTCGCGGAGTGGAATTGCTGAGCTAGCTAAAGGTGGAGTTAGAAAACATACTCCAGACAGCGCCCCTCTGGTAGAGACGATCTATGGTCGCTCCCAAAGTGTTCCGGTAGAGACGATCTATGGTCGCTCCCAAAGTGTTCCGGTAGAGACGATCTATGGTCGCTCCCAAGGTGTTCAGGTAGAGACGATCTATGGTCGCTCCCAAGGTGTTCTGGTAGAGACGATCTATGGTCGCTCCCAAGGTGATCCGGTAGAGACGATTTATGGTCGCTCCCAAGGTGCTCCGGTACAGACGATCTATGGTCGCTCCCCTCCTTGTGAGACGATCTATGGTCGCTCCGAGAGTGTCGTGGTAGAGACGACCTATTGTCGCTCCCTCCCTCGTGAGACGATCTACGGTCGCTCCGAGGGCGTGCAAAGTAGAGAGACGTCCCCACGGCAGGAGACTGGAGCCCAGGCTTCCTGTCCTAGAGTGACCCAGACAGGCCTCCCACCCTCCCCTGGTCTCTGTTCCCTACGCCTGGCTCTAGAGCAGACGCACCTGACGGACCCCAGTGGAAGTCGCTGCCGCAGCTCTACCTTGTCGGCGCCCCTAGACGCTGGAGACCGCAGCCCACAGTCTCTCTCGGTTCTCCCCAGGACACCCGGACGTGATCTCTCTACGCTCCCACGACGCCGGGACCTATCACAGAGGTTCCTGGAGCTACTCGGCCCCAGTCCCGAGGGCCACACGCCGGAGCCAAGTCCGGAAGCCACGGGAAGTCCAGGACGCGAGAGGACGCCCTTACGAGTTATCCCGTGCCCTCTCGGCACGCCTCGCATTGACGGTGCCCCTAGCCCAGCAGGATCACCGATGACATGTTCCTGCCTATCCCCCTGATGAATACGTGCGATATGCATGAGTGATTTAGGTTAAGTGTGATTTCCCCTAATGTAAGTATTGTGCAGAGATTTCATATAGTGAATATCGGGGTAAATCAGATCACAGTGAGAAGTTAAAGGACGAGAGTGTGGAACAAGATCTGATTGACTATACGTGTGAGTGACATCCCTGTTATATAATTAATAAGCCTGTGCCACTGGGAGATTCCCCTATAAAGACATACCCTCATTACTGTGAAGGAATATTGTGAAAGGAAGTATTAATGGTATTCTCTCCTTCCCCCACGCTACCCATAAATCTTGTTTACCACCCGCTCTCTCCCATATCTCGAGTAAGTGTAAATCAAGAATAAAATCAATTACCAAAGTATTTTGGCTAGTGGAAACCATATAAACTTCACGGCTAATATCTGCTGCCCTCCAGTATTACCATAACTTTCCCCTAGCCGTCACCAGTCACTCCCCGCACCTCTCCTATCTCCTCCTAGTGAGACTCAACCCCCTCCCGCGCCCCCGCGCGCGCCTATATTTACTGCACTCCTGATACACTGGGATTGTTTGTGTTGTCATTACTATCAGAGAAGTAAGTATCCTGCGAGATACACATATCCTAGATAAGGTTTTATATTGGTAGTGTGCCGAAATATCTGCTGATTTGTCCTGTGTCTGACTGTGGTAATATATGTGTAAAGGTTGTTGCCTAGAGTTTTTGTGTCCTGCCTCTCTTTATTGCACTAGCTCCGGTCTCGAAAGAGGACCCCGCTCCACGTTAGGTGAAATAGGAACGAGAAGTCGAGCCTAATTTCACCTAGCATTACAGGTTTACACGTCAGTATTCAAAATAATATCTTTGGTCTTAATCCCCTAAAATGCAAGCCTTCTTTACCTCTGATTCTGTTTCATCCTACGAGTTACTTAATTTAACTTTGTTACTGTTTTTTGTTTTCCGAGGCTGAATTTGTTCACCCTCTGCAAATGGTTCTGAATTTTAAATACAAATTAGAGTGTTTCTTTGCTAATTCAGGGTACATTTGTGGTAGTTGCATATTTAATGTTTTAGCCTTCTATTATACGGCCTTTAGAATCATTGAAGCTTAATAGTCCTGGAAAACTCCTAAAGAGGATACTGTTTCCGTAAAAAACTTGTAGGATTTGTTGTCCTGAAGTTACTACTACAGAAAAAAAAAAAAACATCACCCACTTACTAAAGTTAAAATCCAAGCAATCTCCACATGATATTAATACACTTCATTTGGAATTCCATCAACCTTCTTCTTTTTTCTTTTCCAGCAATGTCTTGGGAGATGATTAAAGTTATAAATGAAACAATTATGTATCTCGGTTTAGCGAGAGTTTATCCTATGTCGTATTGATTTTGAAGTGAGATTCAATAGCTTAGCAATATTAATTTTTTTTTCGAGTTATCACTGTTTTCAAGATATTATACCTTAGGAAATTTGGCTTATGATTTGCCACGAACCTTTATAATGAGCAAATATTCTCTCTCTCTCTCTATCTCCCTTTTAATAAACATTCAATCAGGAAGCTCGATGTTATTTTAAAGTGCTTATACTGCAGAAAAAAAAATCTTTCTCATTCGGTAGTTCTCGGTTGTTTCAGTGACCCATAAATAAGTTGAAATAATCGATTGTTTGTTATGTAATTTTATTCACATAAATTTCTTTTGAGTTCTGGAGATTATTTTATGCACCTAATCGGGTTTGAATACAATTGTTGAAGTTGCATATTTATCAATTTCGCCCAAAAATATGTTTATTCACCAATCCCACTAGTCAAACAGTTTTGAACTACCCCCAAAGCGGATGCTATCAGTCGAACCAGTTCACAACTGAAAATTCTTTTTATCCTTAAAATCAGGTTAGAGCTATCTTTAAAAAAATAAAAATAAAAAAGCTATTTTATCCATCGAAAATAAAAAATCAAACTAATATCGGCTCGATTAACACAACAGTTTAGGTGGACCCTCCAAGAATCTGATTTTATTTTAGACCCATTATGAACAATAAATCGGAATATATGAGAAAGTAAGTAATATTTATAAATTATTAATTTCAATATTGCTCTGTACTTTTCCGGTATATATTTGACAACCAGTATCTAAAAAAATTATCTTTTAAACGATTTATTAGTTTTCGGACTGATATGACCTTTTTAAAAATGCATAATGATATAACCCGTAGTCATACTGGGGAAATATTCCATTTCTCAAATATGTTGGAAATATTTTCCCCCAGAGCAGTTGCGCTCTCTATTTTGATCATAGTCAACCCTGGTTAAAGGCAGAGGAAAAATTGAGACCGTTGTTAATTGTTCAAGCGGATTTAATAACCCAGAAATTACGTTCTCTTTAATAATTCTTGTTATTGATAAATTAAATGCTACTGCATTTAACCCCCGTGGACAACTATACATTGTAAATACATGGAATTGTTATGCTGAGTGTTTTTAGGCCGACTCCTCGTACTAAAGACACTAGCTACTGAACGGGGTCCTTTTTCCGGACCGTAAGTAATGCACTAACAAGGGAACAGGACATAAAAACTAGGCAGTCCACCTTTAACACATCTATTACCTTAATTACAACACCTTAACAATATCACATAGGATGGTATTATAAACAGAGGATACAGACATACAGAGTTACGTTAATGTAATATGGGATATTCACACACTCCTTAATTATGCTTTATAATAGGTTAAGAGTCCGTAAGTGGATGGGATTCACTTGTATCAAAGTCCAAAAGGTCTTAGCGTGTCGGGGCAATGGAGATGTCTGGGCTTGATGAGCCGAGGAGGGATTATTACTATAAGTTAGCAAGGGAGGTAGAGCACTAGAGTTCACTGTTTAGGCTCGGCGCGGCAACTCTCGCCCGTGCGTACACTGACAAGGGGGGGGACTACTCTAGATTGGACTTTGGGATAGCACTGTTCGGATGAACCCAGAACTTATAGTCTTTGTTAGGGGAAGGTATTTACGGACACTTTTTGGTGTATTCCCGCTGGTTCACTCTGTCACTGGATCAGTACAGGGAAGGGGAAGTCACTATTCTTGCCCGAGTTTCTGGGGCGATATCACTTTGTCACTGTAAGGTGTAGGTCCCCACTCTGGTCACGGTGCAGGGAGACCCTCTTGCCTGGGGTCTCGACCTGTTGTAGGTCCTCCTCTGGTCACGGTGCAGGGAGACCCTCTTGCCTGGGGTCTCGACCTGTTATAGGCCCTCCTCTGGTCACTGTGAAGGGAGGCCTGTCTGTGTTGGCCCTAGGGACTGGGGCCAAACAGGTGTAGCAGACGGGCCTGACGTCGTAGGGTCTGCGGCAGGGGGAGGTCGGCGTTGACGGGTTGCCGGGCTCGCCTAGGGGTCCGAGGACTGCGGAAGTCTACCGGGGAACGCGCCGTCAGGTGTGGGCTGCGGCCTCGTCTCCCGCTGGTACCTGGGGAAGACAAGAATTTCCCGGGGGTAGGAGGTAGGTCCCGACTGGGACCAGGACTCTGTTCAGGTGACACTTTAGGGGTAACTCCCCCGGGTGGTGTCCGGCTACTCCTGCAGGAGTTAGCTGGCTCTAGAGGACACACGGAGGCCGTGGTCTGTCTTACACTTATGGAGGGTAGCACAGAGGCGACTCTCTCTCTTGTCTTTATAATTGCCGTGGCACCAGGTTGATCGGTACTGGGACCCACTTGTGGCGGTGTGTGAGGGTCTCTTACCCTTAGAGTGGCTAGGGGCGTGAGCCCCGTACAATCCACTATTGGGCCTCCTGCCCTATTTGTTATAGAGGGCTCTCTTCCCTCGTCAAAGGACCTCCTGTCCTGATAGTGGCAGAGGGTATTACGCCCTCGTGGCTCACTGTGGCAGAGGAGACAAGCCCCTCGTGGCTCACGTGGGTTACTGCGGCAGAGGAAGGGACTTCCTCGTGGCTCGCGGTGGCAGTAGGTGGATACACCCCGTGGCTCACCTAGGGACCTCCTGTCCCGTTGGGGTGAAGTTGTGGTCGTCACCACACGACTACGAGGGACTGACGTATCAGTCCCACCCCACTGCTGTCGATGGTTAACCCGCCTTGTAATTTGTTGCGGGTCTAGGCTCACCTGGTGTTGAGGTTGTTGCGGGAAGAAGGGGCACAGGTCAGTGGTGGTTGGATGACCCTTTTGTCCCGGGTCACTAACCTGACCGTTATCTCCTCCTCGGGTGGTGGGGTGGTGGTGGCCCGGTGGTGGTGTGGGGGGTGGCGGGGCGGAAGGTCCGGTCGCGGGCATTTTAGTAATTATGTGGTATTTTCCACTGACCTAAACTGCATCTGCGCGTTAGATGACGTGGCAAGAAGGGAAAGATTCTCCTGTTTAGCAGATGTGGAATTAAGATATTTACACAGTTAAAGGGAATATTTGGTGTAACTTTAGTTTAAGTAAAACTAAGATTAATTTGTTAGATTTACCCTGTACATATCTTGATGTAATTTAACTATTTAATACTGTAAATAATTAAAAGTTGGCAACCTACCAATCTATGAGGGAGGTAGAACTGCCTCACACCACACTCTGCTCCCAGACCTTGTGGAGTTAACACTCTGTTGCTAGTCACTCTCAAGCTAACACGGTTGCATATACGCACCATAAGGACGCTTGCTTGCTCAAACAATTACACTAAGCAGCCTCATCGTCATCGGTTAACGATCACTCCCTCACTAGCCAACTAACCTTTTCGAATTGGCCAATTCAAGAGGGGATTAGCTATGAGATAGAGGAGAGATAGTTATTGTAGGGGAGTTAAGGTTACGTTTCGCATAACTCTATGAGACTTGGTTGATTTACTTAACTTTATAGACGAGTAACGACCTACGAGTTGTTTATTAGTAAATACCAGAAATTTCTTACATAGCAGTGGCCCGGCAGGGATACCGACTTGTACACATTAAATATTTTTCACATTTTGGTGCCCAGAAAGAGGGCCCGATTTGTTTACTAGAACTATTTAACATTTTTCACAAAATATGATCAGGAGGCTCACGATGTCATTCTAAAACAGTAGTTGTACAGATAAAAATAATACCTGAATTATCTCTAATTTTAAAATTTCTTTACACGTCTCTAAGGAAACATCCCTTTGATCTTAAACCCCTTAAATGGCAGCCGTCTTTACCTGTGAATCCATTTCATCGTAGGAGTTACTTAATTTAACATCCTTACTGATTTTTTCCCATCCTGAATTTTTGGATCCTCAGCAATGTTTTCTGAATTTTTTTTCCAAATGAAAGTGTTTCCCTGCTAATTCAGAGTAAATTTGTGGAAGTTGCATATTCAGTGATTTCGGCCTCAGTTATTCGGATTTTTGTATCACAGGTATAAGAATTTTGAAGAACTCATGAATAGGATGTTTCAACGTTACAAGAAGGTAAAAAAAACCTTGGCACATTTATGATTTTGAAGTTACAACTTCAAATAAAAATAAAAGCTACAAATCTCCCTCTTCCGAACGTAATAATCCAAACAATCTCTACACGACATTAATAAACAATAGTTCATTCAGTGTCTCTTCAACCTCCAGTTTTTGTAGCAACGTCTACGTAGATCAAGAATAAAGTAATAAGTGGTAATTAATTATATATCTCGGTTCTACCATAGTTTATACTCTCTGGTATTATTTTTTATGTGAGAGAAATGGTCATCAAAAATCCTTCTCACGAATTATTACAGTTTAAAGATTTTACTTAATTAAATGTGGCTTATGGTCAAACACGAACTTTCATTATGTCCGAATTTTTTTTTTTTTTAAATACACTCAGGAGTTTCATTGTAGCTTTAAAGTGATTCTATTGGAGAAGAAAGAAGAAAACCTCTCATTCGAAATTTCTCGCTTGTTTCGGTGATCCATACATCAGGTGAAACTTACTGTGCTTAAAAACCTTAGATGTCAGCTCTTTTTAAATGTGAATTGATTTCTTGTTGTGTGATTATTTGTCCTTCACAAATTTCTTTTGAATTTTAGATATAATTTTGTCTTCAATGAAACTTGAGAACATTTGTTGAAATTGAATTATTAGCGATTTCGCCCAAAAATATGGTTGCACAGCAATCACTACTGAAAAATAGTTTTCAACTTTCCCATAAAGCGTATACTATCAGCTTTTACTAGGTGAAAATTGGCAGTATATTTTACCCTTAACGTCATGATCATGTGAATTAAAAAAAAAAAACGAATCCAATTACTTTCAATACGACAACCACCATCATCATGAACAACAAAACTGCATCCATGAAGAAGGAAGTTGCTTTTATAAATTGTATATCTTTGATCGGCTATGTAATAATTTTTTCCTACTAACATATTTACATATCTGATAATCAATACCCAAACACTTTTCTTTTAATCGATTTGTTGCCGTTAATAGGGATAATGATATCACACGAACCGTCATACTGGGAAAATAATCCATGCTTTGAATTTGATCAGGAGGCTCAAGATGACACTTTAAAACCATAATATAGATTTGAAAAAATATCCGATATATATACAAGTTGTTTTAAAGTCTCCAATCGTTGGACATTCTTTTTGCTGAAACTGTTCCTTGTTGCTGAATTGTTTCTGGGCGGAGTTTTTCTACCGGCAGAAATGTTTTCTGAATTTTAGATTCAGTTGGAACGTTTTCTAGCTAATTTAGACTTCATTTGTGGAAGTTATATATTTAGTGTCTTTCCACTCATTTTTTTTTTTTTTTTGTCACAAATATAAGAGTTTTTAACTACTCCTGAAGCGGATGATGTTAGTATTTCAAAACATTTTGTATCATTCTCTATTCTGAAGTTACATCTGCAATTGAAAAAAAAGGCTCAAATCTCCAACTTAAAAACGTAAAAATCCAAACAACCACCTGCCGACACTAATACAGTTCATTCAGTGTTTCGTTAACCTCCATTTATTTTTGTAGCTATGGATGCGGACATGAGGAATAAAGTTATAAATTGCAATTAGTTATTTATCTTGTTTTTGCGATAGTTTATACTTTCTACTGTTCATATTTATGTGAGTGAAAACCTCATCAATATTTCTTCTTGCTAGTTATCACAATTTTGAGAGATTTTTCCTAAAAAAATGTGGCTCTTGGGGTAACAAAAACCTTCATAATGTGCAATTATTCTCTCCCTCTTTTTATAACATTAAATCAGACTAGATGTAGTTTTAAGAAACTTCTAATGCACATAAAAAAGAAAACTTCTCATACCAAATTTCTCGTTTTTTTTCGGTGAACCCCCACACCAATTGTCAATATTCTTAAATACCTCAGATGCCAGCACTTTTTACGTGTAAATCGATTTCTTGATGTGCTTCCTAAATGTGGTATCTCACCTTCAGAAATTTCTTTTTATTTCTGGAAATGTTTGTCTTTCCCAATCAATTTTGAATACATTTGTGGAAGTTGCATATTTTCCTATTTCTCCCAAAAATATATTTACTCACCCATCACTCTTGTAAAATAGTTTTGAACTACCCACAAAGCGAATGCTATCATCCGTAACTAGTTCAAAATTGAAAGTACATTTTATCTTTGATATCATGGATAATAGATTTAAAAAAAAAATGACCGAAAATTAAAAAAAAAATCCAGTTAATGTCAAAACGTCTCTGACAACATTTCATGTCGGCCCTCAAGAAATCTATATATTTTTTGTTTTTACAAAGTTCGTGAGCAATAAACATACCTATATTATGAACCAAGAAATGTTTATAAATTGTGCATTTCTATGTGCCTATTTCCTATTTTTAATATGTATCTAGAAATTAATACATAAACAACTTTTCCAAGATTTATTGGCTATCGGTCTGGTTTAACCTTGGAAAATATGGATAATGATATCACACGAACCATCATTCTCGGGATATATTCCATTTCTGAAATCTAAAAAGGAGGCTCAAGATGCAAATTTGAAGTCCCTGTGATACAAAGCAAAATAATATCCATTTTATCTCTAAATTTCCATTTGGTTTACACGTTATTATTCATAATATTATCTTTCGTCTTAATCCCCTAATATGCCAGCCTTCTTTACCTTTGAATTTGTTTCATCATACGAGTTACTTAATTTAACCCTTACTTCTTTTTTTTCCTGCCTGAATTTGTTCACCCTGTGCAAAGGGTTCTGAAATTTATATACAAATTAGTGTTTCTTTGCTAATTCAGGGTACATTTGTGGTAGTTGTATATTTAATGTTTTAACCTTCAATTATACGGTCATTAGAATCATTCAATCATGTTTTGAGAAACTCCTGAACAGGATACTGTTACCGCAAAAGACGTGTAGGATTTGTTGTCCTGAAGTTACTACTACAAAAAAAAAATAAAAATAAAAAAGCTTCTCATCACCCACTCATTAAAGTAAAAATCCAAGTAATCTCGACATGATATTAATACACTTCATTTGGTGTTCCATCAACCTTCTTTTTTCTTTTCCAGCAATGTCTAGGGAGGTGAATCAAGTTATAAATGAAAATTATGTATCTCGGTTTAGCGATAGTTTATCCTATGTCGTATTGATTTTTATGTGAGCTTCAAGAGCTTAGCAATATTCCTTTTCTTCCAGTTATCACTGTTTTCAAGATATTTGCCACGAATCTTCATAATGAGCAAATATTCTCTCTCTCTCTGCCTCCCTTTTAATAAACATTCAATCAGGAAGCTCGATGTTATTTTAAAGTGCTTAATCTGTAGAAAAAAAAATCCTTTTCATTCGATAATTCTCGGTTGTTTCAGTTACCCATAAATAAGTTGAAATAGTCGATTGTTTGTTATCTAATTTATTCACACAGAAATTTCTTTTGAGTTCTGGAGATTATTTTATGTACCGAATCGGGTTTGAATACATTTATTGAAGTTGCATATTTAGCAATTTCGCCCAAAAATGATTATTCACCAATCCCTCTAGTCAAATAGTTTTTAACTACCCCCAAAGCGGATGCTATCAGTCGTAACCACTTCACAACTGAAAATTCTTTTTATCATTGAAATCAGGTTAGATATCTAAAAAAAAAAAAAATAAAATAAAAAAGCTATTTTATTCATCGAAAATAAAAAATCAAATTAATAATCAAATTAATATCGGCTCGACTAACACAAAAGTTTAGGTGGACCCTTCAAGAATCTGATTTTATTTTCGACCAATTATGAACAATAAATCAAAATATATATAAGAAATCAATATTTATAAATTATTTATTTCAATATTGCTCTTTACTTTTTCGGTATATATCTGATAATCAGTATCTAAAAAAATTTCTTTTAAACGATTTATTGGCTTTCGGACTGATATAACCTTGTTAAAAATGCATAATGATATAAACCGAAGTCATATTGGGGAAATATTCCATTTCTCAAATTCTAAAACCCTAGTTGTACAGATATAAATAATACCAGTATTATCCCTAATTTTAAAATTTCTTTACACGTCTTTAAGAAAACGAATTTCTTTGGTCTTAAACCCCTTAAATGGCAGCCGTCTTTACCTGTGAATCCATTTCATCGTAGGAGTTACTTAATTTAACATCCTTACTGATTTTTTCCCATCCTGAATTTTTGGATCCTCAGCAATGTTTCCTAAATTTTAAATGCAAATGAGTGTTTCTCTGCTAATTCAGAGTAAATTTGTGGAAGTTTCATATTTAGTTGTTTCGCCCTCAGTTATCCGGATTTTGGGATCACAGGTATAAGAATTTTGAAGAACTGAACAGGATGTTTTAACGTAATAAAAATGTAACAAACCTTGGAACATTTATGATTTTGAAGTTACAACTTCAAATAAAAATAAAAGCTACAAATCTCCCTCTTCCTAACGTAATAATCCATTCTCCAGGCGACGTTAATATAGTTCATTCAGTGTCGCTTATGGTGTAACACGAACTTTCATTGTGCGAATTATTTTTTTATACACTCAGGAGTGTCATTGTAGCTTTAAAGTTATTTTATTGTAGAAAAAAAGAAGAAAACCTCTTATTCGAAATTTCTTTCTTGTTTCTGTGACCCATACATCAGGTGAAATATTGTGCTTAAACACCTTAGATTCCAGATCTTTTTAAGTGTCAATTGATTTTTTGTGTGATTATTTGTCCTTCAGAAATTTCTTTTCAATTTTGGATATAATTTTGTCTTTCTCAATGAAATTTGAGAACATTTATTGAGATCGCATTATTAGCGATTTCGCTCAAAAATATGGTTGCACAGCAATCACTCCAAAAAAAGTTTTCAACTTCCTCCAAAAGCGTATACTATCAGCTGTTACTGGGTGAAAATTGGCAGTATATTTTACCCTTGAAGTCATGATCATCATGAATAAAAAAAAAAAAAAAAAAGGAAGAATCCAATTACTTTCAAAACGATAATCACCACCATCATGAACAACGAAACTGCATATATGAAGAAGGAAGTTGCTTTTATAAATTGTATATCTTTGTTCAGCTATGTATTAATTTTTTCCTACTAACATATTTACATATCTGATAATCAATACCCAAACACTTTTCTCTTAAACGATTTGTTGTTGTTATTAATGATTTTACCTTGGTGAGTAGGGATAATGATATCACACGAACCGTCTTACTGGGAAAATATTCCATGCTTTGAATTTGATCAGGAGGCTCAAGATGACACTAGTATAGATTTAAAAAATATATCTCCTATTTATCCAAGTAGTTTTCAAGTCTCCAATCGCTGGACATTGTTTTTGCTAAAACTGTTCCTTGTTGCTGAATTTATTTCAAGGCAGAGTTTCTCTACCGCAAGATATGTTTCCTGAAATTTAGGTTCAGTTGGAAGCGTTTTCTAGCTAATTTAGACTTCATTTGTGGAAGTTCCATGTTTAGTGTGTTTCCCCTCATTTTTTTTTCTTTTGTCACTCTAATATAAGAGTTTTTAATTACTCCCAAGCGGATGATGTTAGCATTTCAAAAAATCTAGTACCATTCTCTATTCTGAAGTTACATTATAATTGAAAAAAAAAAAGTCTCAAATCTCCAACTTAAAAACGTAAAAATCCAAACAACCACCTGCCGACACTAATACAGTTCATTCAGTGTTTCGTTAACCTCCATTTATTTTTGTAGCTATGGATGCGGACATGAGGAATAAAGTTATAAATTGCAATTAGTTATTTATCTTGTTTTTGCGATAGTTTATACTTTCTTGTGTTAATATTTATGTATGAGTCAAAACATCATCAATATTTGTGCTTGCGAGTTACCACAATTTTGAAAGATTTTTCCTTAAAAAAAATGTAACAGGGTAACAAAATCCTTAATAATGTGCAATTATTCTCTCTATCGTTTTATAACTAAATCACGAGGGTCGATGTAATTTTAAGAAGCTTCTAGTGCAGATGAGAAAATTTTTCTCATACGATTTTTCCCGTTTGTTTCGGTGACCCCCACACCAATAGAAAGTTCTATCTATCTATCTATCTATAGCCCGACGCCCTAATCCCGCAAGGGGTGGCCGCAGACAAAACGCCTCCAAGTCGCTCTGTCACCCACCATTTGACTATCCTCTCCCCAACTCACCCCCCCCCTCCCTCATATACCTCTCCTCCCTCACCTACATACACCCTCTTAGTCTTTCATTCTCCATTCTCTTCACATGTCCAAACCACCTCAATGTATTTCTCCTAATCTTCTCAACCACATCCACATCCACCCCACAGCGTTCCTTCACTTCTTCATTCGTCTACCTGTCTCTCCACGTCACCACATGCTCCACTCAAGTAACTCATTTCCACTGCTCTCACTCTTGACTTGTTCCCCTCTTGCAAGGTCCATGCCTCGCTTCCATACGTCAGGGTAGGGATCACAATACTATCATAGTGACTTCTTCCATACTCACCTCCCTATTTCTCATCACTGCTTTCGGTGTACCAACGACCTTCCTTCCCTGCTGTTCCCTTTCACGCACTTCAGCCCCCAAAGTTCCATCCTCACATTCTACATATCCTCACCATCCAACCTCACTGCACACTCTGTGACTTCATTCCTCTCAAACACCATTACTTTTGTTTACATTAACTTTCAGATTCCTCCTCCTACACACTGTCCCAAATTCATTCACCAAACCTTGCAACTCCCATTCATCTTCACTCAACAATACTGTATCATCAGCAAACAGCAACACCGGAAGCTTCCAAACCTCACCCTCATTCATTAGAGCCACCCCCACATCCACTGTCCTACCCAGCATCTTCTTTACAACCCCATTGATGTATATATTAAACAGCCATGGAGACATCACACAACCCTGTTTCAGTCCCACATTGAGATCAAAGAACTCAGCTCGCCATCCACTCGCACCGTAACCCTAGCTCCCTCGTACATACTCTTCACAGCACTCAACAATTTCCCCTCCACTCCATATATTCTCTAGATACCCCCTGGGGGTAGGGGGGTTTCAAGAATACTCCCCCAGTACCCCTGCTTGTCGTACAAGGCGACTAAAAGGGTTGGTGGTGGGTTAGTGCCCCACCCCGTAAAAAGAACTAAAAAAACGAACAATAGAAAGTTCTATCTATCTATTGCCCGACGCCTCAATCCCGTTTGGGGTGGCCACAAACAAATCGCCTTCAAGTCGCCCTATCCCCCGCCATTTCACTCCCCTGCTCCCAACTCACACCCCCCTCTCTCATATACCTCTCCACCCCATCTCTCCATCTCATCCTCGGCCTCCCCCTAACTCTTTCCCCCTCCACCTCACTCACATACACTCTCTTCGTCAGTCTTTCACCCTCCATCCTCTCCACATACCTCAGATGCCAGCTCTCCTTACGTGTCAATCGATTTCTTGTTATGTGTTACCTAGAAGTAATTCCTCATTCACAGATATTTCTTTTCATTTCTGGAAATGTTTGTTTCCAATTCAATTTTGAATACATTTGTGGAAGTTGGATATTTAGCGATTTCTACCAATAATATATTAATTTAGCCATCACCGTTGTAAAAAAGTTTTCAACTACCCAAAAAGCGAATGCTATCATCTGCAACTAGTTTAAAATTGAAAATACGCTTTATCTTTGATATAACAGCTAATTGCTAATAAAAAAAAGAAATTGAAAATTAAAAAAAAAATCCAGTATTGTCAAAACGTCCCTCACAACAATTGATGTCGACCGTCAAAAGAAATATATTATTTGTCTTTACAAACTTCGTGAACAATAAACATACCTATATTATGAACCAAGAAATGTTTATAAATTGTATAGTTCGATGCAGCTATTTACTATTTCCAATATGTATCTGGTATTCAATACCTAAAAAATTTTTCTTTTCAAAAATTTATTGGCTATCGGTCTGATTTCACCTTGGAAAACATGGATAATGATATCACACGAACAGTCATTCTGGGGAACTTTTTAATTTCTCAAATCTGATCAAGAGTCTCAAGATGCCACTTTAAAATCTCAGTGATATAAAGAAAAATAATATCCATTTTATCCCAAAATTTCCGTTTGGTTTACACGTCACTAATCAAACGAATCTCCTTGGTCTTAATCCCCTTTAATGCCAGCCTTCTTTACCTTTGAATCTGTTTCATCCTACGAGTTATTTAATTTAACCTTGTTTTAGTTTTTTTTTTTCTTTCCGAGGCTGAATTTGTTCACCCTCTGAAAAGGGTTGTGAATTTTAAATTCAAATTAGAGTGTTTCTTTGCTAATTCAGGGTAAAATTGTGGCAGTTGCATATTTAATGTTTTAGCCTTCAATTATAAGGTCTTTAGAATTATTCAAGAAAGATAGTTTTGAAAAAATCCTAAATAGATTAGTTACCGTAAAAACCTTGTAGGATTTGTTGTCCTGAAGTTACTACTACAAATAAAAATAAAAGAGGCACATCACGCACTTACTAACGTAAAAATCAAAGCAATCTCCACATGATATAAATACACTTCATTTGGTCTTCCCTCAATCTTCCTCTTTTCTTTTTCGCAGCAATGTCTATGGAGATGAGGAATAGAGTTATAAATGAAACAATTATGTATCTCGGTTTTGCGGTAGTTTATCCTATCTCGTATTAATTATGATGTGAGATTCAATAACTCATCAATATTCCTTCTTACGAGTTATCACTGTTTTTTAGAAATTACAACTTAGGAAAAATGGCATACTGTGTGCCACGAACCTTCATAATGAGCAAATATTCTGTCTCTCTATCTCCCTTTTAATAAATATTCAATCAGGAGGCTCGATGTTGTTTAAAAAT
This sequence comes from Coenobita brevimanus, assembly GCF_032717465.1. Lineage (NCBI taxonomy): Eukaryota > Metazoa > Arthropoda > Malacostraca > Decapoda > Coenobitidae > Coenobita > Coenobita brevimanus. Next base: position 21,720,572 of record NC_136991.1, on the reverse strand, counting down.
GCTTTTGGTGAAGAAAAAAAAACATTCGAAGTTTCTCGGTTCAGTGACCCATATATAAGTTGAAATAATTGATTGCTTGCTATGTGATTTTATTCACCATCAGAAATTTCTTTCGAGTTATGGACATTATTTTGTGTTACCCAATCAGGTTTGAATACATTTGTTGAAGTTGCATGTTTATCAATTTCGCCCAAAAATATGTTTATTGACCAATCCATCTGGTCATAAGGATTTGAAATACCCCCAAAGCGCATGATATCAATGGTAACCAGTTCACAACTGAAACTTCTTATTATCCTTGAAATCGGGTCGGACATATCTAAGGAAAAAAAAAAAAGCTATTTTCCTCATGGAATATAAAAAATCAAATTAAAATCAGCTAGTCTAACTCAAAAGTTTAGGTGGACCCTCCAAGAATCTGATTTTATTTTAGACCCATCATGAACAATAAATCTGAATACATGAAGAACCGAGTAATATTTATAATTTATTTTAATATTGCTCTTTACATTTTCAGTATATATTTGATAACCAGTATCTAAAAAAAAAATTCTTTTAAACGATTTATTAGTTTTCGGACTGATATGACAGTTAAATATGCATAACGGTCATACTGGGTAAATATTCCATTTCTCAAATATGATCAGGAGGCTCACGATTCCGTTCTAAATCCTAGTTGTACAGATAAAAATACTACCCGTATTATCTCCAATTTTAAAATTTCTTTACACGTCTCTAAGGAAACGAATCCCTTTGATCTTAAACCCCTGTAAATCTATTACATCTTGCGAGTTAATTTAACCTTTACAGATTTTTTCCGAAGCTGAATTTTTGGATCCTCATCAATGTTTCCTAAATTTTAAATGCAAATGAGTGTTTCCCTGCTAATTAAGAGTAAATTTGTGGAGGTTTCATATTCAGTGGTTTCGCCCTCAGTTATCCGGAATTTGGGATCACAGGTATAACAATTTTGAAGAACTCCCGAATAGGACGTTTTAACGTAACAAAAACGAAACAAATCTTGGAACGTTTATGATTTTGAAGTTACAACTTCAAATAAAAATAAAACCTACAAATCACCCTCTTCCTAACGTAATAATCGAAACAATCTCCAGACGACATTAATATAGTTCATTCAGTGTCTTCAAAATCCATTTTTTGTATCAAGGTCTACGTAGATCTCGGTTCTACGATAGTTTATCGTCTCTGGTATTATTTTTTACGTGACAGTTAAATGCTTAGCAATAATCCTTCTTACGAATTATTAGAGTTTATTAGAGATTTTACCTAATTAAATGTGTCTTCTGGTGTAACATGAACCTTAATAATGTACGAAATTCTTTCTCTATTTTTTAAATAAAATCAGGAGGGTTACTTTAGCTTTGAAGTACTTCTATTACAGAAAAAAAGAAGAAAACCTCTCACTCGAAATTTCTCGCTTTTTTCGGTGACCCATACTTCAGCTGAAACTTATTGTGTTTAAACACCTTAGATGCCAGCTCTTTATAAGTTCCAATTGATTTCTTGTTGTGTGATTATTTGTCCTCCAGAATTTTCTTTTGAATTTTGGGTAAAATTTTCTTTCAATGAAATTTGAGAAAATTTGTTGAAATTGCATTATTAGCGATTTCGCCCAAAAATATGGCTGCACAGCCATCTCTACAGAAAAAGTTTTCAACTTCCTCCAAAAGCGTATACTATCAGCTGTGACTAGGTGAAAATTGGCAGTATATTTTACCCGTGGTCATGATCATGAATTAAAAAAAATCAAAAATGAAGAATCCAATTACTTTCAATACGACAACCATTACCATGGACAACAAAACTGAATATATGAGGAAGGAAGTTGCGTTTATAAATTGTATATCTTTGTTCGGCTATGCATTATTTTTTTCCTACTAGCATATTTACATAATTGATAATTAATACCCAAACACTTTTCTTTTAAACGATTTGTCGCAGTTCTTAGTGATTTTACTTTGGTGAATAGGGGTAATGATATCACACGAACAGTCATACTGGGAAAATATTCCATGCTTTTAATTTGATCAGGAGTCTCAAGATGATACTTTAAAGCCCTTGTGTAGATTTAATATCCGCTATATATCCACGTTGTTTTCAAGTCTCCAATCGTTGGACATTTGTGGGCCTCCGCGTCCAAAGGGGGTCCAGTGCCAGCCCGGCCAGTTTTGTGATAACACCAGAGAGCACTAGTTTAACCCTTCCTCTAACGGTTGGATGTGGAAATGACCCCCTTCCGACACTGGACATAGGGTTGAAAGTCGTATTTCATTCAACAATCCCACGTCCAAACCTGCACGGAGCTGCCTCGGCTCGAGGCGAACTCCGCATCCAAAGGCTAGCATGTCCAGTGAAGTGAGCGTGGCGGAGGTGGTGGTGGTGGCGGGGTAGGTGTTTGTGCAGGTGGAGTTTGTGTTCCTGAAGTCCGGCCACTCATACATGCCCTGTGATTGAGCCTTCAGCAACATCAAAAAGAAGATCAGGAAGACGAACTACCTGCCAAGTACTAAGGATTACGCAGATGTAATAGCATCGGCTGTAACAAGGAAGTTCCCCATTGTGGCCTGGATGGACGACGGATTATGGATAATAGAGGATGACTGTGGCACTACATGGCACTATAGTGTCACACCTCACCTGCCCTGACCACCCCAGTTGACGACCCTGGCCTGGATATTGGACGACGGAGTATGGATAACGGAGGAAAACTATGGCACTACATGGCACTACTGACACTGTACTGCATTCTTCACTACTAATGGGTGACTGTGGACATTAATTTTGTGTAAAGAGATAGAAAAAATGTTAATGTGTGTGGGGGAAGAGGAGGAATGTTGTGTGCGGCTGTATTATTGCTAGCAGTGGTGGTAGTAGTAGAAGTAGTAGTAGTAGTAATAGTATCATTTTTGTCCGGTATTTTTATGATGCTTTTATGCTGCCCATGCTATCGACTGTTGTTAACAATATTAATATTGATATTATTGTAATATTTCGCAACAGGAGATGCTTGTAAAGTTCAATAAGGGTGCAACATTATGCAACTGTAACAACAAGCAATAGATACATTATTTTTCATAAAATTCATTATCTTCTATCAGATTGATACACCTCAGGAGTTAAGCTGTAATTTGATACCAAAATGAGCACTGGACGTCAATATCTAACGAAATTACAGTTGCAAACACTTTGTTGACCTTTACAAGCCTCTCCTGTAAAATTTTATTTTTGGTGCACGACCCCCTTTGGATGCGGAGGCCCACATTTCTTTTTGCTGAAACTGTTCCTTGTTGCTGAATTTTTTTCCAGAAGTTTTTCTACCACCAGAAATGTTTCCTGAATTTTAGATTCAGTTGGGAGAGTTTTCTAGCTAACAGACTTCATTTGTTCAAGTTGCATATTAAGTATCTTTCCCCTCATATTTTATGTTTGTCACTCTATTATAAGAGTTCTGAATTGCTCCTGAAGCGGATGATGTTAGCATTTCAAAATATCTTGTACCGTACTCTATTTTGAAATTACAACTAATTGAAAAAAAAAAAAGTCGCAAATCTCCAACTTCACAACGTAAAAATCCAAACAACATCCGACACTAATACGGTTCATTCAGTGCTTCGTCAACCTCAATTTATTTTTGTAGCTATAGCTGCGGACATGAGGAATTGTAATTAATTATCTATCTTGTTTTTGCGATAGTTTATACTTTCTTTTGTTAATATTTATGTATGAGTCAAAACCTCATCAATATTTCTTTTTGCTAGTTATCAATATTTTGAGAGTTTTTTCCTAAGAAAATGTGCCCCTCTTTTTTATAACATTTAATCAGACGATGTAATTTTAAGGAGCTTCTAATGCAAATAAAAAAGAAAATTTTTCCCATACTAAATTTCTTGCTTGTTTCGGTGACCCCTATACCAACTGAAAGTTAATGTTCTTAAAGAGAGGAGATGCCAGCACTCTGTCAATCGATTTCTTGCTGTGTGTTTCCTAAATGTGATATCTCACCCTCTGAAATTTCTTTTCATTTCTGGAAATGTTTGTCTTTCCCAATCAATTTTGAATACATTTGTGGAAGCTGCATATTTATCGATTTCTCCCAAAAATATATTTATTCAGCCATCACTCGTAAAATAGTTTTGAACTACCCACAAAACGAATGCTATCATCCGTAATTAGTTCAAAATTAAAAATACGTTTTATTTTTGATATCATGGCTAGTAGGTGTTTAAAAAAAAAAAAAACGAAAAAAAAAAATCCAGTTAATATCAAAACGTCTCTCACATTTAATATCGTCGCTCAAAGAATCTATTATTTTTTTACAAACTTAGGGACAAATAAACCTGCCTATATGATGAACCAAGAAATGTTTATAAATTGAATATTTCGATGCGGCTATATACCTAAACAACTTTTCTTATCGAAGATTTATTGGGTATCGGTCTGATTTCAACCTGGAAAATATGGGTAATGATATTACACGATCCGTAATTTTGGGGAAATATTCCATTTCTCAAATCTGAACAGGAGGCTCAAGATGTAACTTTGAAGTCCCAGTGATACAAAGCAAAAGAAAATCCATTTTATCTCTAAATTTCCATTTGGTTTAATGTCAGTAATCAAACGAATCTCCTTGGTTTAAATCCCCTTAAATTCCAGCCTTCTTTACCTTACAATCTAGTTCATTCTGCGAGTTAATTGATTTAACCCTTATATATATATATATATATATATATATATATATATATATATATATATATATATATATATATATATATATATATATATATATATATATATATATATATATATATATATATATATATATATATATATATATTTCCGGAGGCTGAATTTGTTCACCCTCTGCAAAGTGTTCTGAATTTTAAATACAAAGTAGAGTGTTTCACTGCAAATTCCGGGTACATTTGTGGTAGTTGCATATTTAATGTTTTAGCATTCAATTATACTGGCTATAGAGTCATTCAAGCATAATAGTTCTGAAAAACTTCTGAAGAGGATATTGTTACCGTAAAAAACTTGTAGGATTTTTCCTAAAGTTACTACTGCAAATAAAAATAAAAGTGCACATCACCCACTTCCTAAAGTAAAAATCCAAAGCAATTTCCACATAATATTAATTCACATCATTTGGTGTTACCCCGACTTTCGTTTTCCTTTTTTCCTTTCTTTTTTTTTTTTTTTTTTTGCAGTAACGTCTAGGGAGGTGAGGACTTATAAATCAATCTTAATTATGTATATTGGTTTCGCGGTTGTTTATCCTATCGTATTGATTTTTGTGAGATTCAATAACTCAGCAATATTCGTCCTATCTCGTATTCATTTTGATAGATTCAATAACTCATCAATATTCCTTCTTACGAGTTATCACTATTGTCAAGAAATTATACCTTAGGAAAAATGGCTTAAGGTGTGCTGCGAACCTTCATAATGAGCAAATATTCTCTCTATCACTCTTTTATTAAATATTCAATCAGGGTGCTCGATGTTGTTTTAAAGTGGTTATAGTGAAGGGAAAAAATAATTCTCATTCGAAATTTCTCGGTTCTTTTCAGTGACCCATATATAACTTGAAATAATCGATTGCCTGTTATGTGATTATATTCACCCTCAGAAATATCTTTTGAATTTTGGACTATTTTGTTACCTAATCGGGTTTGAATACATTTGTTGAAGTTGCATATTTAACAATTACGCCCAAAAATGTTCATTCACCAATCCCTCAATTTATATAGATTTGAACTACCCCGAAAGCGGATGCTATCAGTCGTAACCAGTTCACATCTAAAACTTTTTTATCCTTGAAATCAGATCAGACCTGAGAGAAAAAAAAAAAGAAAAAAAGCTATTTTCTTCATCGAAAATAAAAAATCCAATTAATATCTGCTCGAGTAACACAACAGTATAGGTGGACTCTCCAGGATTCTAATTATATTTTAGACCCATCATGAACAATAAATCTGAACATATGAAGAACCAAGGAATATTAATAAATTATTATTTCAATAATGCTGTTTACTTTTTCTATACATATATATAAACTGTATCTAAAAAAAATTTCTTTTAAACGATTTATTAGCTTTCGGACTGATATGACCTTGATAAATATGCATAATGATATCACAGGAAGTCATACTGGGGAAATATGACTGATATGACCTTGTTAAATATGCATAGTGATACTGGGGATATATTCCATTTCTCAAATATCAGGAAGCTCACGATCCCATTTTAAATCCTCATTGTACAGATAAAAATAATACCTGAATTATCTCTAATTTTAAAATTTCTTTACACTTCTCTAAGGAAACTAATCCCTTTGGTCTTAAACCTATTAAATGCCAGCTTTCTTTACCTGTGAATCTATTACATCTTACGAATTAATTTAACCTTCTTACTGATTTTTTCCGATGCTGAATTTTTGGATCCTCAGCAATGTTTTCTGAATTTTAAATGCAAATGAGGGTATTTCCCTTCTAATTCAGAGTAAATTTGTTGAAGTTTTATATTTAGTGGTTTCGCCCTGAGTTATCGGGATTTTGGGATCACAGGTATAACAATTTTGAAGAATTGAATAGGATGTTTTAACGTAACAAAAACGTAACAAACCTTGTAACTTTTATGATTTTGAAGTTACAACTTCAAATAAAAATTAAAGCTACAAATCTCCCTCTTCCAAACGTAATAATCCAAACAATCTCAAGACGACATTAATATAGTTCATTCAGTGTCCCTTCAACCTCCATTTTTTGCAGCAAGGTCTACGTAGATCATGAATAAAGTAGTAAGTGGTAATTAATTATATATCTCTGTTCTACGATAGTTTATCCTCTCTGGTATTTTTTATGTGAGTCAAATGGTCATCAATAATCCTTCTTACGAATTATTACAGTTTAATAGAGATTTTACATAATTAAATGTGGCTTATGGTGTAACACGAACTTTCATTATGTGCGAAATTCTCTATTTTTTTAAAACAATCCGGAAGGTCAATGTATCTTTAAACTGCTTTTATTGCAGAAAAAAAGAAGAAAACCTCTCGTTCGAAATTTCTCGCTTGTTTCGGTGACCCATACATCAGCTGAACCGTATTGTGCTTAAACACCTGAGATGTCAGCTCTTTTTAAATGTCAATTGATTTCTTGTGTGATTATTTGTACTTCAGAAATTTCTTTGGAATTTTGTGTATAATTTTGTCTTTCTCAATGAAATTTGAGAACATTTGTTGAAATTGCTTTTTTACGATTTCGCCAAAAATATGGTTGCACAGC
>NC_136991.1:21543331-21713165 GCF_032717465.1 Coenobita brevimanus | reverse complement strand
ACTTGTCTTCTTAGTGTAACAGAAAGAATGTATGGTAGGATATTTATTGACAGAGTTAGGGAAATAAAAGAGGAACTAGTTGGTGAAGAACAGGCAGGTTTTAGGAGGGGATGAGGTTGCACAGATCACACTGTGTAACAAATCTAAACCAATTTTTTGTTATCTTAGATTTTTACGCTATTTCTGATCAATGTGAATGCTTAGATTCCAAATATGCTATTAGTTTTTGTGTAAATCTAGAGTTATAGGAATTATGCAACAACATATGTATTGTACAAGGACAGGAACTGCAACTTGTCACCATTTCGAGAATATTGAGTGTCAAGGAATTTATATATTTCCTGGTGTATATTATGAAAATAACTAGAAAATGAGCATCAGTAACATCACAAGGAATGCAGGGCACATAGTATCTAGAAATGCACTTCTGATCTTGACTTTCTTCTGTAGCTGTGATGACAATCGTCAACAATCCCCAGATGTAATCGCCTATCATCGCCCTGTTCCACCTGTCCTGATATTTGGTTTCCATCAGCAGAATGTCCTGGTGGAATCATTTGCCTTGCTCCCTGCTGACTGAAACCTGCTGCCTTTGAAGAAATCAAGGTGGGAATGCAGATATGCAATTTGATTGACATTCTGCATCCAAGCCAGTGGAATGCGCCGATCAGGTCATCGACGAGCTGTGCGGAATCTGGTTTCCTCTGGTTGCCAAGAAAACATCCCACAACCCCTCTGAAAGCATTCCAAGCGAGCTTTTCATCATCGGTCATTTTACCCTGAAGTTCATGACTTGCAAGCATTCTTCGAACGTGCGGCCTGGTGAATATGCCAGCCATCAACTTTGCCACGCCCAACTTGGGAAACATTGATCGGATATGCAGAAATGCATCGCCATCCTTGTCGATGGCTTTTACGAATTGTTTCACAAGATCATGTTTTTTATGTGTAGCGGCAGTAGCAACATCTTTCTGGAGGTGAGTGGAGCTCTGTGAACATTGCAAAAAACCTGGTGTAAGACTCTCTCTGAGAGGCCAGTCTATCCTCACGAAATGTTCTGCATCGCTCTGGCTACCCCACAAGCTTAAAAAAACATGAGTACTTTGTATAACTGCCTTATATTCCAAGTAGGAACGAAATCATTTTGAAATCCCCACAAACCTCCCAATTGTGATCTGAGTACTTGATCTTTGTCAGACAGCTCTTCATATTCTCTTAGCCTTCTTTCATTTCGACAGAATATGCAACTGGAATTGATGGGAGTTCATTGCTGTTATGCGTAAGTACAGCTTTTAGGCTCTTCATGGATCTGTCTATGAAGAGTCGCCATTCTGAGGCCTTGTAATCCACTCCCATGACTTGGAAGAAACCCTTAACATCAAAACAATAACACAATGAGGTTTATTCACAAAATTTGAAGAAGGATGCAAACTTGCCATGGCAATTCCTATAACTCAACTTGCAACTGGGATCCAACATGTTCCATTAACTTAGACGTGACTCAGCAGCTCAGCATTGGACTTGGTGAGTCCTAAATCTTGGACCAAGTCGTCCAGTTCTTGCTGACTGGGAAAATGTGGAGTATCTCCGGAACATTCTCCAACATATCATTCATCACTTTCCCCTCCGTTATCTACGATGTCCTATTGGTCAGAGACAATTTCCAGAACCACTGGAGGGACAGGAATCCCAAGCTCATCGTTGTGAGACACCAGAGAGATAGAAGAGGGCAGATTTGGATATAAAATGTTCTTTCTGCCCTTAATGCTCTTCACATCACTTCTCTTTAATGCAAGGAAGAAGGAACCAAAGGTCAGGAGTCCACAAACTTTTCTTTTCCAAGAAAAAAATAAAAATAAAAGAGACACAACCAAGATCCATTCACTTCGAGATGCCTGGACACAATGCGTTTGAAAGACTGGAGATCATACAAAGTAGGAAATACAGACAGAGGGAGAGAGTTCCAGAGTTGACCTGTTCCTTAAATGAAGGACTGGGAGTAATAGTTACCTCTTGCATTAGAGAGATGGACAGAAAAGGGATGAGAGTTTGTTGCTAGATGGATGCTACGTGCCCATCGTACAGGTGCAGGGATGCAAGTAGACAGTTCAGGGGAGCAGTGACCATTGAAGTAGGAATAGAAAGGAGATAAAGATGCAACAGTGCAGCGAAGAGACAGAGGTTGAAGGGAGCCAGTAAGAGGAGGAGAATTATTGAGACGAAAAGCCTTTGACTCCACCATATTGTGAAGGGTTGTACAGGAGAATTGTACTCTATACAGTGGCGAATAAAACCCATGTATAAAGTCAACAACTGTGCAGGAGCAAACAAGGTACAGAGTCAGCTTAGCACACCTAATCTCTTAAAAGGAGATTTTACAAGAGATGTAATATGATCTTACCGATATAAGTCCCTAATGAATGAAATGTCAAGCATGTTCAAGGATGGTGAAGGATTGAGCTGGATATTATTAAACATTAGTGGGTTCTCCTGTAGAAGATTTTGTCAGATTGATAGGTGTAATGGCTGAGTCTTTTATGCATTAAAAACAAGACTATTATTACCCCAGTCAGAGATACGAGCCAAGTCAGACATTAGGTGTGCCATAGCCTCATCCCTTGTTTGTTCAAACAACTGCTGAGATGGACGTTGCGGGAACCGAATGGAAAGGTGAAGGGTGGAATCATCAGCATATGAGTGGATAGGGTTAGATGTACAGATTAGAAGGTCATTGAAGAATAAAAGGAAGAGAGCTGGTGATAGGACAGAGCCCTGAGGAACACCACTGTTGATAGATCTAGAAGAACGATGGCTGTCTACAACAGCGACTACAAAACGACCAGAAAGGAAGCTATAGATGAAGGCACAGATAGAAGGATAGAAACCGTAAGAGGGTAGTTTGAAAATTAAAGATTTATGCCAGACTCGATTGAAAGCCTTTGAGATGTCAGGTGCAATGGCAAAGCTTTTGCCAAAGTCCTGAAAGGAGGATGACCAGGAGTCTGAAAGGTAGGTGAGAAGATCGCCAGTGGAGTGTCCCTGACGGAACCCATACTGATGATCAGAAAGAAGGTTGTGATAGGAAAGATACTTTAAAATTTGTTATGAATTCACTCATAAAATTTTGCGACACAGGATGTTAATGCAATTGGATGATAGTTAGAGGGTTGGGAATGGTCACCTTTCTTTGGGACTGGCTGAATGAGAGAAAACTTCCAGCATGAGGGAAAGGTACAAGTTGATAGGCAAAAGTGAAAGAGTTTGCCTGGGCAAGGTGTAAGCACAGAAGCACAGTTCTTGAGGACAACAGGAGGGACTCTGTCAGGCTATATGCCTTGTTAGTATTGAGGCCAGTGATGGCAGAAAATACATCAGCTGAAGATATTTTACTGTCAGTCATGAGGAAGTCTGAGGGGGGAAGTGATGGAGGAACAGCACCGGAATCATCTAAGGTGGAACAGGAGGAAACAGTCTGAGTGAAGAGCTCTGCTTTATCAGTAGAAGAAATTGCTACAGAGCCATCAGAGTAGAAAAGAGGAGGGAAGGATGATGGGGAAAATTTGTCGGAAAAGTTTTTGGCATGGTGCCAGAAGGAGCAGGAAGAATTCAAGTTGGAGAGTTGAGAGCATTAAGTATGGAAGAAATTATTTTTAGCACAGCAAGGAAATGACTGTATAATGATTCCGGGCAGAAACAAAACAAGATGTAATTCAGGGTGTCAGGGGGAGGATTCTGAAAACTAAAAAATCCTCGCAAATCCACCATCTTTGGGCATAAGAGCAACTTTTCACTTAAATGCATATTCTGAAGCCCTAGAAAACGAGCGCAAACCCTATGCGGCGTTGTCAATTCTCCTCGTAGAGTTGTGCCATGTAAGGGGCAAGCTGGCAAGTACATCATAAGCCTTGTAACTCTCCTATTTTTACAAATATTGCAGCTTAAACATCCCCTCAAATCCTCAGAATTAAATCATGCATCAATTGTCCTTAAGTGCATACAACTGTTGTGATTTTTCAAAAAAAATAATAAGTACAAGTGGCGCAGATCATTGTAGACGATGCCAGAATACTATAACGGAGCAAGTACTACTTCGACATAAGTGGTAAAACTAGCATTGTCGGCCAATATTGCCTTTACTGCAAACAAATTACAGCCTAATGATATAATGTTCACAAAAATTCGATTAAACAAGCCAATGTAAAGAAGAAACTCATCTAAAATATGGTTATAGCCTACATGACACAATGTCAAAAAAATTATGAAACCGCACTTATTTCTTCCTCTGAGAAGTTCACTACCCTTCTATACATAATATTTTGGTGGTCCTCCACTGCTTCAATACCGTCGTGGAAATTATGACTGGCGGTGTGGAAACATCGTCTGCTACCACTGTGACGTCATACTCTGGTGTACTGTGATTGGTTACTCAGGTTTAAATAGAGAAACCTTCTGCTCCTTGATTGGCCAACACTTGCGCTGGTGCAACCTGGTGTTGGTCTTAAGATTGTCATACAACACTCTCCAGAATACCACTTATCAAAACCTCGTACGCACATCGCAAAAGTTCTCGCAGATTTTCTCGTAACCCAGACACCCTTCAGAATCCGCTACCAGGACTCTAAAATAAGATGAGACAATACATAATAGCTAGTAGCATACATATGTACTTGTAATGCTAGGTGTTTAAGGCTCGACTTCTCATTCCTAGAACACCTAATGTGTAGCAGGGTCCTCTTTCGAGACCGGGGCTTAGGACAAATAAGAGAGACGCAGGACACAAAATCTTCAGGCAATAACCTTTACACGTGTGTATTACTTAGTCAGACAAGGGACAACTGCAAATGATACAACACAATATTTGGTCAATTACAAACTCTCATAACTAGATTCTCAGTATCTCGCAGGATACCACGGTAGTATGCGCTTGGAATAACACTCTGAGGAGTAGTGTACAGAATTAGCATAGTCCAGGGTCTCGGTGCACATGGAGGAGTGAGTGATGGGGCCTCACTAGGGGAGGGTGTAAGGCACTAAGGTCTAATTGTATTTATGGTAGTATGAGGCGGAGGTTATTGATAGAGTGTTCAACTTATATTTTCTAAGAGCAAAGGGTTACTGGTTAATTATCTCAATAAGGTCCAAGGTCACTGCGCGTGTGGGAGGAGTTAAAGATAAAGCTCACTAGGGGAAGGTGTAAGACACTGGGGTCTAATTATATTTATAGTAATAATGAAGTGGAGGGTATTGATAGCGTGTTTGATTTATTATTTTCTAAGAGCAAGGGACATTTGGGTAAATTACTAGTATGAATTCCTACAGCTTGGGCGTTTCATTGATTATAACATGAAGGAGTCACACATGAGTCTTATTCACTATCACTTGGATTCTAGCGTGGGTTATTCACAACTCTGCCTCTGTCGTACATTAAGCCATTATTCCAACGTCACGTAAAACACTTGGCCTGGTGCTAGGAAAGTACACTATTACCTCCTGTCACTGTTGGGAACACTGTACTCAGGGCGCAATCACTGTCTCATAAGTTGGGCTGGATGGCGTAAAGTGCGGCGGAGAGACACGCTGGCGACAGTTCTGACGGGGCAGGGGTGCACCGCCATAGGGGAGGTCAAGTGCCGAGAGGGCACGGGATGACACGCAGGGCGTCTTCTTCCAGGGCTGCAGGTGGTGAAGGGGCCCAAGTTCTCCGGGCTAGGAACAGGAGTATGGCTCCTCAGGATCAGGGGCCAAACAATTCCCTGAACCTTTGGTCAGGTCTCGGCCGGGAGGTGGAGGTCTTCCGCCGTCGGGGCATAGGGAGGTCCTGCCCGGGTGTTCTGGGGAGGGCCTGGAGTTCCTGAGGGGCTGCGGCACCCAGAGTCAGGCAGCGCCATCAGGGAGGGGCTGCAGCACCGATCTGCATCAGGGTCCGTCAGGTAGGTTTTCTCCAGGGGCCAGGCATAGGGAGCAGAGGCCGGGGGAGGTGATAGGGCCTCTCCAATACGCTCCTACTTTCCACTGCATTGGGATGCGTCAGGATACTCATCTCACGCTGGGGCAGCGGGGCTTGCTCTCAAATGCTCCAGCTGTGGAGCCCAGCTACTGGCTGTGGCTTCCCAGGGGCTCGACCATAAGGCAAGTTCGAGATCTGGCTACTGGCCATGGCCTGAGAGGGGGAATAAGTACCAGCACACCTCAACACCTTCAGAGCGGCCACCGGGCCGTCTGACAAAGAAGGGGCGGCTACAGGCCGGACTCCTTGCAGGAGGGGTGGGGAGCAGCTACAGGCCGACTCGAGGCAAGACCTTCGGAGCAGCTACCGGTCGTCTGACGAAGGCGGGAGCAAATACAGGCTGTCTCCTTCAGCTGGTAAGGAGTGAGGAGCGGCCGCAGGCCGCACTCAGGGGGCAACAGCCCTTCGGAGTGGCTACTGGGGCCGTCTGACGAAAGGTGGGAGCGGCTACAGGCTGACTCCTGCAGGAGGGGTGTGTGGGAGTGGCTACAGGCCGACTCATGGGCAATGCCTTTGGAGTGGCATACCAGCCATCTGATGAAGGTGGGAACTGCTACAGGCCGACTCGGGGGTAATGCCTCGGAGCAGCTACTGGCTGTCTGATGAAGTATGGGAGTGGCTACAGGCTGACTCCTTCAGGAGGGGGGTGGAGCGGCTACCGGCCGTCTCCGGGAAGGACACCTTCTGGACGGAAGGCGGGAGCGACTACAAGCCGCCTCCTGATTTCCCTCAGGTCGGCTTTTGGCCGATTCCTTTATGAGGGGGCGGGCAGCTACCAGCCGTCCCAAGATGGAAGACACCTTTGGAGAGGCTACTTTGGGCACACTCCTGTAGAAGGCGGGAGAGGCTACAGGTCGACACTCCTGAGGGGGCGCTGATCGAAGCTGGACAGACAGCTCCACTCCTCGAGATGGTTTGGTGGAACCCCTCACCCGGAAGGTAGTGCAGGGATTCCTGTTATGGCGATGGCAGGGTGGCTCCCGAGTCATAGGGGCATATGGCCCGGGCTGGCTTGTGCCGTTGTCGTGCCGAGTCTCGGTGGTGTACTGCTGCTGCTCCTCCGTGGGGTCCTTGTGGGGTGTCGGGGAGTTTCTGGGGGCACTATGCTGAATCCCTGGTGGAGGTGGATTGGGCATTCCCTCTGGGACACTATGCTGTATTTCACTACTCCAGAGGCTGCTGTCAAAGTCATAGCTAGGGCTTGAGAAAGTGACGTTTGCACATTCGGAGGAATGTCACAGACAGCACAATATGCCATATACAGTACCTCGTGACGCGTGATAGGAAAGCTCACCAGAATCGAGAATGGTCTACTCTTCTGAGACATTACACATGGCCACACAAAGTCTCCTATACGACAGAGAAGGAGTCAGGAGGCAGAAGCAGAAGGGAGATAGAAGTGAGAAGGAGACAGGGAGAGAGTAGCATGGAAGTGGGGTCTAGACTCTAGAGAGAAGCTAAGATGGGGAAAAAGGGGCAGGCTCGTGAAATTAGCAAACATTAAACATACTCACTTCCATACACTCTTGTGAGAGATACTTAGTGTAAATTTTGATATATCCCCTTTTGAAGAAATAAACTACAAACTACAAACCGCAATACTAATCTTTATCTTTGTCGTGTCATCGACTACAAGTGAACTAAGGTAATCTCTTACAAATCTACTCACTGTCAACCACAGCTCAGCTACGACTATGATGCAATCAATTACAAGTTTGACATAAATTTTGGTGGCCGCAAACGTACGAACCATGTCCACAGTTGAGTCTACATTATCAAGATAGAAAATAAACAGTACTACAAGTCGAGCCACATGGCGCCTCACAACTTTATATTGGCAGTGGTTTGACAATATATTGTTACAACCAATCTTCCAATTTCTACATCAATCAACAATCAGCGAACCAATGAATTACAGCTATCTATGATTGCTACGGAACAAGCAGGCGAGACTATAACCAACATTATCTCCTAGTTAATGCCTTACAGCAAGAAATTACAATTTAACGTTGTACAAGAAATCACAAACAAATCTATGGTCAAGTAAACACAAACGGAGCTGTAGGGAGAGTGCTGACTCACAACCCACCAGCACAACAACCCCCAACTAACCCCACACTTCTTACCAACCTATCTTCCATCTCCACCACCACCACGCTCATGCATGGGTGACAGGGCAGACACAGCAACTGCCAGAGCCCTCACTGACCACTCATGTCACTCATCATTACTCATCATTACTCACGACAGCTACCAGAGTAAGAAGTTGACGTGCTGTGCTAAGCAATTGCTGAGACACAACGACACGTCAATCAACCCGTGTCTGACAACACCACTCACCACCACTCACGCCGTTCCCATCACAGTTAATCAGTGAGTTATATAGTTACTTCATTTAAACAATTCACAGTGATAGACACAGTGATAGACAAAACATTCTGCACAATCACATAAAACGTGCTCGATAGTTACAACTTACGTTAAGTCATAAGAAAAAGTATCGTTACCCCAGGAATGTTCAATGCTAAACAAACGTTAGCTGGGCTATGTGGGCGGGTCCTTGCTGTTCGCCCCTCCCCCATCTAGTGTTGCCATATCACAATCCCATTACAAGAGTTGGAATAATGAGCAAGAATGAGCCATATGGCGGGGAATTATATAGGACGTGTTTGGGTTACCCTGAGCACTCCTCGGGGGATTAATAATGAAATTCGGCACGTTTATTATTTTTCTTCTATTCAACACTTATTATCTATAGAATATAACAAATATATTATTTCAAATGGTATTAAATCAATAGGCATCCACCTTTTTTTTTTTTTTTTAATGCGAGGAAGAAGGAACCAAAGGCCATGAGTCCGCAGTAACAGTTCCCTCCAAGAGAAAAACAAAATACAATAGAGGGCCAAATTCAAGATCCGATCATTTTGAGATGCCTGGACACACTGCATTTGAAAGACTGGAGATCATAGGCAGCAGGAAATACAGATAGAGGGAGACAGTTCCAGAGCTGACCTGTTGCATAAATGAAAGACTGGGAGTAACGGTTAACTCTTGCATTAGAGAGTTGGACAGAAAAGGGATGAGAGTTTGCTGCCAGAAGGGTGCCAGGTGGAGGAATGCAAGCAGACAGTTCAGAGGAGCAGTGACCATTAAAGTAGTGATAGAAAAGAGATAAAGATGCAACAGTGCAGCAAAGAGAGAGAGGTTGAAGGGAGTCAGTAAGAGGAGGAGAGTTAATGAGACGAAAAGCCTTTGACTCCACCCTATTGAGAAGAGCTGTATGTGGGGAGCCTCCCCACACATGAGAGTTGTACTCCACACAGGGGCGGATAAAACCCCTGTATAGAGTCAACAATTGTGCAGGGGTAAAGAAAGGGCGGAGTCGGCTTAGCACACCCAATCTCATGGAAGCAGATTTTACAAGAGATGTAATATGATCTTTCCAAGATAAGTCCCGAGTAAATGAAACCCCAAGCATGTTCAAGGATGATGCAGGATTAAGCTGAATATTATTAAACATTAATGGGTATACCTGTGGAAGATTTTGTCGGGTTGATAGGTGTAAGAACTGAGTCTTAGATGCATTAAAGACAACCATATTATTTTTACCCCAGTCAGAGATACGAGCCAAGTCAGACATTAGGTGTGCCATAGCCTCATCCCTTGTTTCTTGAAGTAACTGTTGAGATGGGCGTTGCGGGAACCGAATGGAAAGATGAAGGGTGGAGTCATCAGCGTATGAGTGGATAGGGTTAGATGTACAGCTTAGAAGATCATTGATGAATAAAAGGAAGAGAGTTGGTGATAGGACAGAGCCCTGAGGAACACCACTGTTGATAGATCTAGGAGAAGAACGATGGCCATCTACAACAGCGGCTATAGAACGACCAGAAAGGAAGCTAGCGATGAAGGCACAGATAGAAGGATAGAAACCGTAGGAGGGCAGTTTGGAAATTAAAGACTTATGCCAGACTCGATCGAAAGCCTTTGAGATGTCAAGTGCAATGGCAAAGCTTTCGCCAAAGTCCCGAAAGGAGGATGACCAGGAGTCTGAAAGGTAGGTGAGAAGATCGCCAGTGGAGCGTCCCTGACGGAACCCATACTGACGATCAGAAAGAAGGTTGTGATAGGAAAGATGCCTTAAAATTTTTCTATTAAGAATTGACTCGAAAACTTTTTGAAATAAAGGACGTTAAAGCAATTGGACGATAGTTGGAGGGTTGGGAGTGGTCACCCTTCTTTGGGACTGGCTGAATGAGAGCAAACTTCCAGCAAGAAGGAAAGGTACAAGTTGACAGACAAAGGCGAAAGAGTTTGCCTAGGCAGGGTGTAAGCACAGAAGTACAGTTCTTGAGAACAACAGGAGGGACCCCATCAGGCCCATATTCCTTATTAGTACTGGAGGCCAGTGATGGCAGAAAATACATCAACTGAAGAAATTTTAATGTCAGCCATGAGGAAGTCAGAGGGGAGAAGTGATGGAGGAACAGCACCGGAATCGTCTAAGGTGGAATTGGAGGAGAAAGTTCTGTGCGAAGAGATCTGCTTTTTGAGTAAAAGAAATAGCTACAGAGCCATCAAAGTTGAAAAGATGAGGAAAGGATGAGTAGGTTAAATTGAGAGAAAGATTTTTGTCAAGGTGCCAGAAGGAGAGGGACGAATTCTAGTCGGAGAGTTGAGGAGCATTTAGTATGGATGAAATTATTTTTAGTAGAGCGAAGAACAGACTTAGCATGATTCCGGGCAGAAACGTGAAGATGATGTGATTCAGGGTGGGTTGGCTCCGGTACCTTTTGTAGGCCTTCTCCTTGTTGGGCTTGGACAGCTTTAGAACAAGCATGATTAAACCAAGGCTTTCTTGCGTTAGTCAAAGGATATGAGAAAGGAATGTATGCTTCCATGCCCGAGAGAATAACCTCCGTAATGCGCAAGGCACACTCAGATGGCTCACGGCCATGGAAGCAATAATCATTCCAGGGAAAATCAAAGAAGTACTGCCTGAGGGCCTCCCAGTTCGCGGCTCCAAAATGCCACAGACGACGTTTCCCTGGAGGGGTCCACAGGCCGTACCGGAGTGATAGGACAGGTTAAGGTAATAAGGTTGTGATCGGAGGAGCCCAACGGAGAGAAAAGATTAACAGAGTAAGCAGAAGGGTTAGTTGTGAGGAAGAGGTCAAGTATGTTGGAGCTCTCTCCAAGGCAGTCAGGGATACAGGTAGGGTGCTGTACAAGCTGCTCTAGGTCATTGAGGATAGAAAAGATGTAGGCTTGTTCACCAGATGGATCCGTGAAAGGAGAGGAGAGCCAAAGGTGGTGGTGAACATTGAAATCTCCAAGAATGGAGATTTCAGAGAAAGGAGAAATGGACAGAATGTGTTCCATCGTAGAAGTAAGATAATCGAAGAATTTTTGATAGTCAGTAGAATTAGGGGATAAGTAAACAGCACAGATATATTTAGTCAGAGAATGACAGGAAAGCCGAAGCCAGAGTGTGGAGAATTCAGAAGAATCAAGTTCAGGAACACGAGAGCAAGATAAGTCGTTGCGTATGTATACACAACAGCCACCTATGGCTTTGAAATGAGTATAGAGAAAGTAGGAGGATACAGAAAGGGTTTGCTGTCGGTTGCCTCAGACAGCTGAGTCTCCGTCAGAAAAAGAAGGTGAGGTTTAGAGGAGGAGAGGTGGTGCTCAACAGAGCGAAAGTTAGATGAAAGGCCGCGAATGTTGCAGAAATGAAGAAGAAGAGAGTCGACAGTGGTTCCAGGCACCTCTAGTCTTCACCGGGAGAGGGGCAGATGGCGGGGGCATTTATGGTCCCCCCCCCTGGGGACTCCGAGGCTTGATTAATCGACACCATTTTTGTTGAATTTTGAATAGGAAGTGTAGTGTGTACTGTGCATGTAGTTTGGTGAAGATAGTTATAGAAATTTGTACCGGAGAGCATGCTGGCCTACTCTCTGTGTAACTGAGACACTGAAAAAGTTCAGCAAAGGGGGATGGTCAGGAACTAGTCCTGAGGGCTGATGAAACGGGGGCTCCAGCACTCCCTGTCATCAGCTTTCCATCCACCTCGGGAGTACTGCCCTGCTCGACTGGTGCTATAGTCTACTCCACTGTTAGTCTAGCAGGGGTGCATGAGTTCATTTGTTTGCTTTTGGTGGGTGGTTAAATGCTTCAGATGGATGCTTCAGACGTCTAGAGGCTGTTTTGGAAGTGGGGGGGGGGAGGTTATACAAAATATTAGAGCAATGAGACTGAACATATATTATTATTTTCCTTCTGCTCAACATTTATTATATCTGGAAAGCAATGCATATCATTATTAAACTGAAATTTACTAATTTGGCTTGTATTGGCTGAAGTACTATCATACGTCTGGCATGGATGCACATACTCATTGCCCGTCTGCATGTGTGTTGCCGACTTCAGACCATTCGGGTATATTTTTATTTTATGAATTCGGTGCCGGATAATAATGCGTATTGTCTCTAAGCAAAGAGGCCAAACGATCTAATTAGCTTTTATTACCTCTAGCACAAATTCTAATATCTGTGTTTCTCATAACCGACATTGACGGGTTTGAGGTACAAACTTCCTGCCCGTCATTCCACAACACTGTCATTGTGTCATAGTGCATAGCTCTGATGGGTAACGATAGTTTTTCTTATGACTATGCATATACCTACTTCAATTATCTACGTTAAGTCAGTCACTAAGTACTTGCACCAATAATAACAATTATATACTGTATATATGCATTCATTTATTGTAGCATTCATTTATTCCGGACGATTGTTCCCTTGTGTATACATTTGGCACATACATAAAATATGTGTTTCATGCGTAGAACTAAGCAACAGTCCATCTGCAAAGTGATAAATACAATATACTATCACATTAATCCAGTGAGTGATTAAAAGAACTGTAATAAAGTTATTAATTAAAGCTGTCTAGTGGGCCCAGACAAATTAAATTACAAGGAAAATCAGGAGAAAAAAAAACGACCAACATGAATGACGTACGCAAGAATGAACATCCTCTTCCACACAATGTGAGGACAAAGATTTCCACATCTTATATATATTTTATATAAAATAACAATATATGGGGTTATACAATATCATTTACAATAATAACTGTGCAACATAACTAAGCCTTAAAAAAAGGATCCCAAGGATTAGCCAGCAATTAAAGCTCCGACACCACCGAAAAGGCGAACACAAATAATGAAAACAAACTACAGAAAATCAGTACTGTAATGCTAGGTGTTTTAGGGTCGGCTTCCCGTCCCTCTAACGCCTAGTGTGTAGCTGGGTTCTCTTTCTAGACTGGAGCTTAGACAAATAAGAGAGAGCCAGGACACAAAAACTCAAGGCAACAACTTTACACGTGTATTGTCAAATTCTACAATTGGAACGGGCAGATGTCACAAGAGTAATTATTCTGGGCAATTATAAACTTTATATCTAGATTGTGGGGAGTAGTACCACGCAGGATACTGTTCGGGATAAGATCAGGCACAAAGTGAATAGCACATTAGTTAATACCAGGAGTCCAAAGGCCGAGAAATCATTCACTGTCGCTCGTGGGAAGTCAAGACTTTAATCTGTTTAAGCGGAGTTCACCTTCACTTGTGGCGATGCACTGTTATCACTGTTGGGCTGTCTACTTGAGTTCACTGTTACACTGTTAATCATTACTTTGGTTCTGGGAGCCCCGATTGGTCTTACTGTGAGGCTACTTCGCTGTGATGGAATTATGTTCACTCAGACAGACACTTTATTCACTACTCGGCCGCATTCAGTCTCGTTGTTACCTTTCTTTTACATTAACACTGACAGGTTTTATTTTTGACTACTTGTGTTTCTAGTAACGCACTGCTCAGCCCTCACATCACTGTATCACTACCACTGTACTTTCACTGTCATTCACACTCGGGAATGGGCGTGGTAGTGGCCAGGAAAAGGGCGACGGGGAACAGCTCAGCCCAGCTACTGACGGGGCTGAGTTCCGCTAAGGGCCCCCATATTCAAGGGCCATGGGATCACTCGTAGGGGCGTCCTCTCTCGTCGGGGGGGGGGGGTGAAGGGCCCCGCACTCTCAGGGCTCGGGGCTGGAGTCTGGCCCTCTGGACTGGGGCCAAACAGCTGCCTGAATCATTCACTCAGGTGCCTGATGGAGGACGAGGATCTCCGGTGTCGAGGTGTGGGGATGTCCCGCCCAGGGGTCCTGGGGGCAGTCTCGACGTCCTGCAGGCTGCAGTCTCCAGTCATTGGTGATGCAGTCAGGAGCTGGCTGCGGCATTGGCTTCCGTCGGGGTCCATCAGGCGAGGCCACTCAGGGACTGGCTGTAGAAAGAAGAGCCTAGTGGGGATCACAGGGCCCCTCCAGCAGTCCTCATGGCTGGGACCTCTCTCTGGGTAGTAGTCTCGTGGAGGGGAGGCAGCACGTGACGGAAGAGTAGCCACTGGCCGTCTCCTCTTGTAGGGCCCAGCTGCTGGTCTTGGCCTTCTAAGGGCACAGCTACGGGCTGTTGCAAGGGCCTGGCTACTGGCAGTGGCCTGTGTGGGGGAGCGGCTGCAGGTCAACTCGAGGGCACCTTCAGAGCGGCTACCGGCCGTCTCCTGACGAAGGTGGGAGTGCCTACCAGCCGCCTCCTGATTACCTACAGAGTGGCTACCAGCCGTCTCCTGTAGGACGGTCGAGCGGCTACCGGCCGTCTCTAGAGCACCTTCAGAGCGGCTACTGGCCATCTCCTGACGAAGACGGGAGCGACTACAGGCCGTCTCCTGCAAGAGGGTCGAGCGGATACCGGCCGTCTCTTAAAGGGCACCTTCGGAGTAAGTACCGGGCATCTCCTGATGAAGGCGGGAGCTGCTACCGGCCGTCTCCTGATTACCTCCAGAACGGCTACTGGCTGTCTTCTGTAGGAGGGTCGAGTGGCTACCAGCTGTCTCTTGTAGGTCACCTTTTGAGTGGCTTCTGGCCGTCTCCTGACGAAGGCAGGAGCGGCTACCGGCCATCTCATGATTACCTCCAGAGTGGCTACCAGCTGTCTCCTCTAGGTGGGTTGAGTGGCTACCAGCCGTCTCAGGGGTGCTGCCCCGATCCTGTCGGTGGTCAGCTCGCCCAGAAGGTAGTCTCTTTTTCCTGCTATGGTGGCAGCAGGCGAGTTCCGGGTCATAGGGGCAAGCGGCCCGGGCGGACTTATGTCCCCGTCGCCCGGAGTCAGGTCGCGCTCTGTTTGCTTCTCTCTAGGCTCCTTCTAGGGGTGTTGAGATGCCCTCAGCAAAACTATTCGACATTTGAAATACATACAAAAATATATTAAGATTGCATAATAAAAAAAAAAAAATGCAATTGATGCTATAAATGCACAATACAGCATAAACTCCTTCTATAAGTGAAACAACGAGCAAAGTATTATTCTCCAAGAGCCAGTAGTAATACGCATCATCATTATCATCGATCGCAGCATGACTGGATTAGCTAATTAACAGATTTTTTTTTTTCGATAGGAAACGATAAGGCGACTTTTAATACATATTGTGTAATATTACTACAGCAAGAGTTATAGATGACTGATTCATAATACAATTGATTGCTGCTATTGTGTTACTATTGTATAATTATATGCATGTGCACACAATTATGTTACAACTTACAATGTAACATACAATGTAATTGTACAATATTACTGCAGTTACTACAGTGCCTTCAATATTATTGCAGTTCCTGCAATATTAGTGCAGTTACTACATTACCTACAATATTAATGGAGTTACTACAATATTAATGCAGTTACTACATTATCTACAATATTAATGGAGTTACTACAAAATTAGTGCAGTTACTACATTACCTACAATATTAATGGAGTTACTACAATATTAATGCAGTTACTACAATACCTACGATATTACTGTAGTTTCTACAATTAACTACAATATTACCGTAATTATGTTGCTACAATTACGTAACTACATATAATAGCATTACCGCAATTATGTTGCTACAATTATGTAACTACAAACGATAGCATTACTGCAATTATGTTACAGTTACTACAATTATGTAACTACAAATGCTAATATTACTGCAATTAGGTAACAATAACAATATTACTTCAGTTACAATACAATCATGGAACAATTAGAATATTACTTCAGTTAAATAATACAATTAGGTAGCAATTACATTCATACAACGTAACTACGATGTTCCTAAAATTCTGTGTTACCAGAATCATCTTACAAATTAAGTGTAAAATTAGGCATTACTCTAGGCATAACACCATATGTAATGTAATGACCTAGCAATTTTACTATTGCATAAATATATGCGTGTGTCTGCTGTACATGCATTTTTCTACTACAATATGTTATACAATATTCTATGTACAATTTTACTACATAACAGCTGGTAACGTGTATATTCATACGGTGTATGACCTAGCAGTATTACCATTGCATAAATATATGTATGTCTATTGTACATACACATTTGTGCTACAGTGTACTACAATATGCTACAATCTTTATACTACAATGTGTTATACAATATTCTGTATTTAATTTTACTACAGTGTATTTACTCCATTATACATACAATATATATATATATATATATATATATATATATATATATATATATATATATATATATATATATATATATATATATTACAGTGTGTTATGTTTCTATGGTATTATTATGTCTCTACAATATTGTCATGAATATTATGTCTTTACAGTATTATAGTGAATGCTGTGTATTAATAGATTATAAGGTAATTAATTGCTACATGCTGTCATAGGTTCGCCAGCAGGGCTTGACCGAGCAATGTCTGAACCCTAAAATACATAAAAGCTTGTGCATACATATGTAATCTAGAGGTTAACTCAAAGTCATAGCTAGGGCTGGAGGAAGTTTGCACATTCTCTCTGAGGAATGACACAGACAGCACAATATGCCATATACAGTACCTTGTGACGCCTGATAGGAAAGTCACCAGAATCGAGAATGTTCTAATCAACCATGCATGACATGTGACACAAACTCTTCTATAAGAGAGAGAGAAGGCATTAGGACACAGAAGTAAAAGAGAGACAGAAGCGAGAAAGACACAGGAGAGAGAGCATGAAAGGGGCCTAGACTCTAGAAAGAAGCACGGTGGGGAAAAAGAGGCAGGCTCGCAAAAGTTAGCAAGCATAAAATGCACTCACCTCCATACACTCTTGTGAGACATACTTAGTGGAAATTATGAGAAATCCCCTTTTGAAGAAATAAACTACAAACTGCAAATCCCAGTACTAATCTTTATCTTTCTCCTGTCATCGACTACAAGTAAACTACTCACTGTCTACTACAGCTCAGCTACAACTACGATATAATCAGTTACAAGTCTGATAATGGTTGGGTTAGCTCTGGTACCTTTTAAAGGCTCTCTCCTTGTTGTGGACAGCATTAGAACAATCGTGATTAAACCAAGGCTTTCTTGCATTAGTCAAAGGATATGAGAAGGGAATGTATGCTTCCATGGCCGAGATAATAACCTCTGTAATGCGCAAGGCATACTCAAATGACTCCCGGCCATGAAAGCAATAATCATTCCAGAGAAATTAAATGAAGTACTGCCTGAGGGCTTCCCAATCCGCTGCTCCAAAGTGTCACAATCGACGTTTCTTTGGAGAGTCCACAGGCCGTACCAAAGCTATAGGACAGGTTAGGGTAATAAGGTTGTGATCGGATGAGCCCAACAGAGAGGAAAGATTAACAGTGTAAGCAGAAGGATTAGTTGTCAGGAAGAGGTCAAGTATGTTGGAGCTCTCTCCAAGGTGGTCAGGGATACAGGTAGGGTGCTGTACATGCTCCTCTAGGTCATTAACCCCTAAAGTACACCATTCGTTGTCCCTCCAGCCACAAAACAGGGTCGATTTTTCAACTTTCTATCTATCTATCTATCTATCTATTGCCAGACGCCTCAATCCCGTTTGGGGTGGCCACAAACAAATCGCCTCCAAGTCGCCCTGTCCCCCGCCATTTCACTGCCCTGCTCCCAACTCACACCCCCCTCTCTCATATACCTCTCTACCCCATCTCTCCATCTCATCCTCGGCCTCCCCCTCCCTCTTCCCCCCTCCACCTCACTCACATACACTCTCTTCGTCAGCCTCTCACCCTCCATCCTCTCCACATGGCCAAACCACCTCAGTGTGTTCCTCATAACGCTTCCTATCACATCCACATCCACACCACAACGCTCCTTTATATACTCATTCGTCAGCCTGTCTCTCCATGTGACTCCACAGGCTCCTCTTAAATAACTCATTTCCACTGCTCTCACTCTTGACTTGTGTCCTTACAACAACGTCCAAGCTTCACTTCCATACGTTAGAGTTGGTATCACAATTCTGTCATGTAGTAACTTTTTCACTTCCATGCTCACTTCCCTGTTTCTTATCACTGCTTTCAAAGAACCAGCAACCTTTCTTCCCTGCTGTACCCTTTCAAGTACTTCACCCTCCAAACCACCATCCTTACTCATCCCACTACCCAAGTACTTAAACGTACTCACATTTTCCAATTCCTCATCATCCAACCTCACTGTACATTCACTGATTTCACCTCTCTCAAAGACCATCACTTTACTCTTCCCTACATTCACCTTTAGATTCCGTTTCTTACACACTCTCCCAAACTCATCCACCAAGCCTTGCAGCTCCCCTTCGTCTTCACTCAACAACACAGTATCATTTGCAAACAACAGTACAGGGAGTTTCCAAACACTGTCCTCTCTCACCAGGGCCACTCCAACATCCACTATCCTACCTTGTACCTCTTTTATTACCCCATCTATGTACAGATTGAACAACCATGGACACATGACACATCCCTGTTTCAATCCAACTTTCAAAGAGAAAAATTCACTTAGTTCACCATCCACACGCACTGCAGCCTTCGCACCATCGTTCATACTCTTCACAGCATTCAACAACTTCCCATCTACTCCATATATTCTTAACACTTTCCACAATCCTTGTCTATCCACCCTGTCATATGCTTTCTCCAAATCCATGAAAGCCGCATACAACTTCTTTCCCTTCTCTAGAAACTTTTCCACTAAAGATCTAAGAATGAATATCTGATCTACACAACCTCTTCCCTTCCTAAAGCCTCCCTATTCTTCTCCAACTAATTTCTCTGTTCTTCCTCTAACTCTGTCAATAAGTATCCTACCATACACTTTTCCTATTATACTAAGAAGACAAATGCCCCTATGATTACCACACACTTATTTTTCCCCTTTTCCTTTGTGCAAGGGAATAATTATACCTGACTTCCAATCCTCCGGGACTCTACCTTCCTCCCAGGCCAATCTGCACATCTTCCACATCCATTCTACTACTATCTCTCCCCCAAACTTCAGCATTTCACCACACACTCCATCAATTCCTGGGGCTTTCCCCGATTTAACTTTCTTCATTGCTTCCACAACTTCTATCCTACTGATTTCTTCCTGTTTTCTCACTTCACTCCTTCTCCCAGCCATTCCCCAGCCACTTATATTCGCATTACTTCCATCCTCTATGTTCAACAATTCCTTAAAGTGTTCTCTCCATCTGCTCACTGTTTCTCCCTTCTCCACTAGTAATCTACCATTTTTATCTTTCACTCCCCTGCTAACTTCACTTCCACCCTGTCTCATTCTCTTCACCTCTTTCCAGAACATTTTCTTACAGTCCCTCCACTTTACACTCAAATTCCTTCCAAATTCCTCATCCACTCTCTTCTTACTCTCTCTTACTAATCTTTTCACCTCTTTCTTTCTACATATAACTCTCTCTTCCGCCTCTCAACTTCTTCCACGCCCCTATTTCTCATCCATTCATTGTATGCTTTCTTCTTCTGTGCCACAGCCTGTCTCACCTCTTCAGTCCACCACGCTGTTCCTTGCACTTCCCTCCGTCTTCTCTGCGTTCCACACACCACATCACATGCTGCACATATTTCTTCTGTAAATATCCTACACACACCTTCCACGTATCCCATCTGCTCCAATTCATATTTGCCCAATCGTTCCTCCACTTCTCTCTTATACTCTGCCTTTTTCTCATCCTCTTGTAACCTTTCCACTCTCCTTGCAACTACTCCTTCCTCTCATCTTTCCCTTCTTCTATTCCTCCATCTTACTTGAATCCTAATTCTGGCCACCACAAAGTAGTGGTCAGAAAGTCCACTCCCCCAACCTCTATAGGCTCTTGCATCCATTACACATCTTCGCATCCTTTCATCCACACACACATAATCAATCATTGCCTTCCTTTCATTCAGTTCACCACCCACCCTTCTCATCACTCGCCATGTATACCTGTAGATCATTTTATGCCTGAAGAGGTTATTGGCTATCACCAACCCCCTCCCAGCACAAATGTCCACTAACGCACTCCTATTCTCATCTATGTCAGCAGGCACACCCCACTCACCAACTATTCCACCCACCTTCACATTCCCAACTTTACCATTCATATCACCGATCAAAAACACTCTCTCATTCCTTCGAAACTTTTCCATGTACACTTCTACATTTGTCCAGAACTTTCACCAAGGTAAAAAAATTTTATTCCACATTTCAAGAAACTGTATTTACACACCTGAAAATGTATGTTTCAGTCAGATTGACCAAATAGTTGTCGCAGAATCCCCTGTCAAAGATGCAAAAAAGTTACCAATCTCCCATGGGCGAAAATAGAAAATGTACAGAAAATGTATTATTTACGGTTAATAAATAATTATATATACATAACTAATGTCAATGTGAAGTGTTCCCTAGGCATGACATCAGTGTGGCATACGCTCATAGCAACAAAATAAGCCAGGTGAAAAGTGGAGGTGGAGTGTATATGGCTGGAGGGAGGAGGAGGATAGAGGGATAGGGGAGGAGAAATAGGGGAGGAGGGAGGGGGAGGAGGGAGAGGGGAGAAGGGTTCCTATGCACACACACCGCTGTAGTGGGTATGTCAGGGTATGGTTAGTTGGGAGGGGACAGTGTGGAGATAACGCAGTGGGGCTGAGGGAGGTAAACTGACGGTGGTGGTGGGTGGGGTTCCTTCTCCTCCACCTTAGGGGGCCAATCACGCCATACCATCCCAGACACTCTAGCTCTCATTGGTCTGATCCTATATACATCACCAAAGGGGTGGAGTTACCATCCCCCAGTTTTTTGTGTCTTTAGTGAACGTGAAGGATAGGCTGGCATGCCAAATTACACAAAAGCACGATCGTGCTGCATCGGTCTTGAGGGGTTAAGGATAGAAAAGATGTAAACATGTTCACTAGGTGGATCAGTGAAAGGAGAGGAAAGGCAAAGGTGGTAGTGAACATTGAAATCCCTAGAATGGAGATTTTAAGAAAAGGAGAAATGGACAGAATGTGTTTCATCGTAGAAGTAAGATAGTCAAAGAATTTTTCATAGTCAGTAGAATTAGGGGATAAGTAAACAGTACATATATTTAGTCAGAGAATGACAGGAAATCCAAAGCCAGAGAGTAGAGAATTCAGAAGAATCAAGTTCAGGAACACAGGAGCAAGATAAGTTGTTGTGTACGTATACACAACAACCACCTTTGACTTTGAAATGAGTATAGAAGGATACAGAGAAGGGTTTGCTATCAGTTGCCTCAGACAGCTGAGTTTCAGTCAGGAAGAGAAGGTGAGGTTTAGAGGAGGAGAGGTGGTGCTCAACTGAGCAAAAGTTAGAGGAAAGGCCACGAATGCTGCAGAAATGAAGGAGTGAGTCAGACAGTAGTTCCAGGCATTTCGTTGAGTCGTCGCTAGGAGAGGGGCAGATGGTGCGGGCATTTATGGTCCCCCCCCCTGGAGACTCCGAGGCTTGTTTGAATACCGCCAATTTTCTTTTTTAATTTTGAAAAGGAAATGAAGTGTGTACTGTGCATGTAGATTCGTGTTGACAGTTAGAGAAACTTGTATTGGAGAGCATGCTGGCCTACTACTGAAACACTGAAAAAGTTCAGCAAAGGGGGATGGTTAGGAACTAGTCCCGAGGGCTGATGAAATTGGAGCTCCAGCTCTCCCATTCATCACCTTTCCATCCACTTTGGGAATACTGCCCTGCTCAACTGGTGCTACAGTCTACTCCATGCAAAAATAACAATCGTAGTGGTGATTTGAAGTTTCTCGCCACACTCCTGGAACTGCAAAAGGCATCTTCTTTCTCGCTCCTCGTAGCCAAGCTTCAAGCTCAGAGCGACAGCTACTAAACAAGTGTAGTGCAGAATCCAGTCCTTACCTTCATCGCCCATTGCCATGCCAAAATATGCTTTGTATGCACGAGCAAATTTGGTATCAAGGTGGATTTTGTGTTTGATCATCTTTGGTCCAATACATTCTCCACATACATAACAAAATGTATCGGCTGACAGCTTGCAAGAACGTCTACTGGTAATTCTTATCAAGGGAAACACCTTTAGGAACAGCTAATACACGTAGACCAGCCAAAGTGGCAACGTGATATTAGCTCATCTGCGATGCTTATGCAATAATGATCATATCAGCAACAACTGCATGGACACAGATGGTGTGTGTGTATGTGTGTGTGTGTGTGTGTGTGTGTGTGTGTGACGTGGTAAGTGGTACATCAGCCATTACATCAGCATGCAGTAACAAGACTGGAAATAACTAATTGCCAATTGTTGACAAAAATCTTGAGACTGACAAACAAAACATACACCATTAGAATCGGTTTGGAAAACTTAGTCTAACAAGACCAAAAAACTGAGTAAACAAATTCTTTGTTACAGAGTTTTTATCGATACTGCTTTGACGAAAACAACAACATATGTTCGGCACTGCTTAATGTATAGCCTCTTTTGCTGACATTTATCACAGCCGCCGTAATGTATGTTGGTATGTTCAGTGTTTATCACAGCCGTCTTAATGGATGTTATGTTCCATATTTATCAAACCCATATTGATAAACTTTAAAGAAGGACAATTTCATTGACGATAAAAACAGCTACAGGCATGACTAATTTTATCAACATGATGAACATTAACCAAATTTATGTAATTATTTGTGATTATATAAATATACAGTTGAACTATGTTTATGTATCACTGTATGTAGGTGAATGTAAAATATATATGTGCATGTTTATAGTTAAGAATTTGCAATGGAATAGAAGAACAAGCCTGTATTCTAATGGATAGAAGAAATTAGTGCCCTAATTTGGGCTAGAAATTGCTCAGTTCCTTTTGAAATTGTTAGTTCCTGTGTAAAAAAAATAAAACAATGGGATTAAGTGTACAAAATTACTTTAAATATTATTGCAGTAATAAAAAAAATGTGCAAACTCATATTAATGATTTTGAGCTCGAGGTTGAATATTTTAAATCCTGCCTCAACATACAGATAATCCTTGTGGCATAGCAGCCTTCGTGGAATCTCTTCCTTCGCGATTTTATTTTTGTGTATAATGCACCTTAATATTCTCTTCAGTGTTTTTATACTCTTTCCAGCATCGAGACAGTCTGCAGCAACACCATACATGGAGAAAGTCAAGTTGACAAGGGAAAATGTTATGAAATCTCCAAGGCCTCCTATATTACTTATAGCCTTATCATATTCATGTGTTTTTTTTATTTCTAATGCCTTTCAGCCCTGTATCATTCCACAAAACTAATAAATAAATAGTGTGGTAACTGGTAATGAGCCACATAAACTCAAAGACAGTGCTGTCTATAAAATGGTTATCTCATGATTTTTAACCCGAGGCGTCCCGATAACATATCGATACATTGCAACGTTTTGTCTTGGTGAATCCCGATAACATATCCATACGTTCTGCAATTGCAAGGTCTGTCATTTCCACAGTTTTCAAATTTCGTGCGTGATTTTTGGTACGTAGATGTGGAACACTTTCCTCTACCTGCTGTCAGGCGTGGACACTGCCTTACCCCACGTGACCTACCCCTCCCCCCCGCACGCCATTGTCTTGGCAACTCACCTGTTACCAGTGACATGGCTAGTAAAGACATGTCGTGCCACGGTACAAAATTCAAGGCGAGAGTGGTTCCCCAATCGAGGTGATGTGGAGAACAAAGATTATGTGGTGCCAGAGGAAGAAACAAGCAGAAGTGATGAGGAGGTAACGTCGCCAAGGAAGGTGCAGTATGTTGATGTATTCAGTGAGTGAAGCAACGCTTATACCGCCTATAATATTGTGTGAAAACCAATATATTCTTGTACCACATATAAAGTCGTACCAAATGAACAAATATCTACCTATTCTGAGTGGTGTGCAATAGTTATCGCTACCATAGAAAACGTGACACCCATAGTACGGCTCCAGAGAACAGGGTACCAGGTGTTTAAAGTGTCATCTGTTTAGGCCTCTTCCAAGCTCAGGTGAGCACTTTTGGCGGGCATTTTCCAATGTTTCTCACAAAAAGAGAAGGTTTGAGGCAAAAAAAAAAAAATCCATAATCTGCCGAGGTTGGGGGGTGGGGTCAGTGGTGAAAAAATGACTGGGACGCCTTGGGTTAATGAAATTTCCATAACAAAACAGGACAACAAATTTCATCATGAATTAAAGCCATTAATGTGACAAGTAATTCAACAGTTCGATAGTCTAAGACTGTAAGCTGAGAGAGAAAAACACAACACTTGTAGTTTTCATTTACAGTATGCTAACGCATTGACCCCCCTCTTGCTACAGACGGAAACGAAGAACAAGCCATCCACCTGTTTTACCTCGGGGACATTTCCGAACATGGATAAATTTCCCCCCATTGCCATTTTTCTCCTCCTGTCACTGAGCGTATTTCCCCCATGAGCATATTTTCGCATCATCGACGTTATTTACCCTGGGCCCATTTCTTCCCACCCTTAACTTGGGATAAATTTTCTCCTTGGAACAGTTTTCATTAAAAGTGACCAGATTATATGGACCTGTTTTATCCATGGCTTAATTTTTGCTCATGGACATTTTCAATATGTCCCTACAGGATATTTTTCCAAATTAGTTATTCTTACCATGGATCTGTTTTCATGATGTGCCTATATTCGCACACAGAGATATTTTCCATATAAATCTATTTATTTCCATGGACCTATATTTACCATGGTCATATTTTTCTTATGGATCTGTTTCCCTCACAGTCCTACTTTCCACCAAGGACCTATTTTCCTGATTCGCAAATCTTTCCCTCCATGTACCTGTTTTCTCCATGTACTTATTTTCAACTTGGACCTATTTTCCTCCTTGGGCCCATGCCTATGCATGAAACATTTTTCTTTCCAAGAGGGAACAGCAAATCCTCAAATGAATCTATTTTCTTCCACGGACCTATTATTCCATCCATGTTCTTATTCAGGCCTATGCTCCCAGCAACATACTGTATGCCCTTGGCCCTATTATCCCAGAAGGATAAATTCCTAACATAGATTATTGAACATTGTCATGTTTCCCTCTACCCATTCATTAAACCAACCCATACACCCATTACACTCATCCACCCGGCCTGCTCACCTGCCCATCTAAACCATTCTCCATGCACCCATCCACACCCAGCACACTCCACCCTACCTAGCCACCCAGCCAAACCCACCTCACCCATCCAGCCTGCCTGCCAACCCACCTGACCCATTCCACTCACCATACCTCATCTCATTCTGCATACCATCCCCACCCACCCACTCAGCCTGTTTGGCCATCCAATTAACCCGTTCCTCCTCAACCAAACTCATCTCATTCTACATACCAACCCCACTCCATCAACCCTTCCCATCCCTGCCCTTCTCATCTACGCACCGTCCAACCTCTTTCGCCACCTGCCCACAACATCCACCCCTCCCTCCCATCCAACCTTCCCAACAGTCTCGCTCACTCTACCAATCCCACACCACTCACCAACTCACCAACCTTCAAACCCTGTCTGCCTCATCTATTCACCAACCAGACTACCTGGCCACCAGCCTCCACCAGATAACTTGTAAGTACACACACACACACACACACACACACACACACACACACACACACACACACACACACAGCTTTTTGTATAGTATTGACAGCTCAACTAAACAGACTTCCTTTATACGAAAAATATTGATGGTTATAGCATCATCATCATCAGACATTTCAGTTGCACTCTTGAACAAAGGCCTCCCTCAGCTTTGTACACAAATTCCATGACTATGTCAATCTCTTCCAGGCTTTGCCTGCAACTTTTCTAACTTGGCTCACCTGTTCTCCCTCTCTCTCTCTCTCTCTCTCTCTCTCTCTCCTCTGCTTGAAATCTCTCAGAGTCCAGTCAGTCAGCTTCATGTTCCACTGGTTATCCCTTGTTCTTGCTAAATGACCTGCCCATCTCCATTTCTGTTTCTTGTAACACCTATAACGTCCTTGACTTTACTTTGCTCCATCACCCAAGTTACTGAGGGGTCACACATCAATAGGTCCCAACATGCTACCCCCCCCCCCGGGAAAACCGTTTATTGTTGGATATCACTATTTCAACCCATCCTCTATAACGTGGGAGTGGATGTAAGTCCATTGAAAAAAAGTACTACCTTCACCTCGAACGCCTGGCTGAGTTCATCACAGGACTGCCGCTGCGAGTCAGAGGGTCCCAACATCCCGTACCGTGGCAGCATAAAGGAACACGTCCTGTTTCTCAGGCGCGTGAACAGCTGATAGTGTAGAGGCCAATGAGAACTAAGGCTGTGGTGATGCTCTGCTCTGTGATTGGCTATACGCTTCTTGCGGGTGCCAAAGCAGCACAAAAACACAGCTAGCGTGTCCTCAGTACTGTCTGACCCGCCATGTGTTGTACATTGTGCTGCATCGATCGTACTTTTCCCGGGAATTATACCAATTTACCGTATCCATTCTACTTTACAATAATACCAAATTGTGTTGCAATGTCCAGCAGTGGTAGTGAGTGAGAGGAGAGTGTGGCTTGGCCCTCTGGAGTGAATACAGGGGCGATGTTCCCCACCGTCTCCTTCTACGCATGTGGTGAGGTTAATGCCGAGGCTAAGCAGTGGCTATTGGCACTCCTTGACCACCAGCAAGAGCTCCAGCAGGCAGGCACAACTTCTCAGGGGGAAGAGGAAGAGGATGAGCCCGAGGATCAAACACTGTATTATGCTGGTGTGAAGCCTCGGCCCCTGGCGCACCATAGGCCCCTGCCGCACCACCTGCCACGTCCCCTTCGTTGACGACTCATGGATAGGACATAGATTATGGATTATGGATAATGACTTGATGCCACCACTACACCATTATTGGTGAATACTGAAGTGTGTTTTTATGTGTTGTTCTGCCAATATCATTGACAGAAGAACATGTAAAAGGAAAAGAATAATAATATTATTATTAATATTTTCCAAGTTTATTGTTATTATTACTCTTATTATTATTGCCTTTTATGTTTTCTATTGTTTTCTTCTTTCCATATTGACATACAGACATACAGACAAGAGTAATATCTGGTAAAGGAGTGACATTGGTGTTATTGGTTTTTATTGCTATTTTTTTTTGGTGTGTGTTTTTTCAAAAAGTAGGCAGTATTTTCATATTGTTTATTAATTACCAACCTTTCATACGTGATGATTGTTAATACTGATCAATAATATGCCAGAAATCGCACCAAATGTTCGGCATAAACCAAAAAAAAATAAAATCGATTATAATATTGACCCAACTAAATCCAACATAAATTCAATATATATATAAAAGCACATCAACATCGTCATTGGCATACTTAGAACTATAATTCTGCCAAAAATGAATCATCTGGCTCGAGTAATAACAGAGATATAAGCGAAAACATATTGCCAAACTTTGGCGGCGATTTCTGGCTTTTTTAAAAAGTGGCGCGTTGGGACCTTTTGACACACACTAAGAAAAACAGTGACCTTTCCAATGGCCTTTGATAACGGATGAGTTTGTTTTCCATTAATTTTGTAAATTTCCAGGTCTCACATTTGTAAGTCATATATAACATAACATAATTTTCGTTTCATACTTACTGCCAAGCTACTTTTCTTCATCATCATCATCATCATCATCATCCGGACCTCCTTTCCCACCCTAGGGCAAGGTAGCAATGTCCAGACAGCCCATATTTGCCAAGTCCAATGGGCCACGCTTCCATTCGCTCATCATACAAGCCCTAGGAATCCTGGCTCTATCGGATACTCCAAATCATTCACACGTTCTGTAGCTTCACATAAACGTATCAGATAGTGTCAGTCCGGACGATGCCACGTTAAAAATGGGTGCCAAATCCCTGATCATGCACTTCTCACGACATTTATCCAGCCAGCTTGATCTCTGGTCAACCCTAGCCTCTGTTCCTCACACACTCACCCACCATATCTCTGCACCTTCCCCTTGGTCTATCTCGCCTCCTCCCTCCTTCAAATTCGCTCAGATAATTTTTTTTTACCAGTCTACTGTTATCCATTCGCTCCATATGACCATACCATCTCAGTACACTCTCTTCGATTCTGGTGTCCACAGACTTCCTCACTCCAAATCTTTCACGAAGCACATTATTTCGTATCCTATCCACTCTCTGTCCTCCACATACATTCCTCAGCAATCCCATATCCACTACTCTTACTCCTGACTTTTCATTGTCATGTCACACCATAGTCTCACGTACATGTGTTAAAGTTGACACTAATACTCCTTCATATAAGCCTCATGCAGCTGCAAGACTCAAGCCTCTGTTTCTTATCAAGGCCTTCATTGCATCAGCTACTTTTCTTCCTTGTTTCACACTACTTTCCACTTCTTTTGCATATTTTCCTCTCTTTTCTATCACTGTACCCAGGTATTTGAACTCTCACCAATTCCAGTCTCCCTCCATTCACTGTAACATCGCACTGGGAGTCACCTTCTCTCTCAATAACCACCAATTTACTCTTTACTTCATTTACTCTCAAGGCATGATGCTCACAGACATCAGCAAAGCTCTGCACTAGCTTATCAAATTCTTGTCCGGTATTTGCAAGTAGTACTGCATCATCAGCATACAACCAAATTGAGATATTCTATCCAACACCATTCATTACCAACGCCATCTCCCTCCATATAACTCGTGTCTTTACTTGTCTCATCACCCCAACCCTATATCTATATATATATATATATATATATATATATATATATATATATATACTGAACAACGATGGGACATCACACTGCCTTGATGTACGCTCACACCGGTCGTGAACCATTCACTTAGATGCACATTAACCCTTACACATGCTTCACTACCATCTCTTGACGGCACCTACCAGTTTACCATCCATACCGTACATGCGCAAAAGTTTCCACAGTCCTTCTCTGTCCACTTTGTCCTATGCTTTCTCCAGATCCGTGAATGCCATAAACACCTTATGGTCCTTCTCACAAGCCTTCTCTGCTATCAGTCTCACTGCAAATATTTGATCCATACATCCTCTGCCACTCCAAAAGCCACCCTGTTCATCACTCATTAGGACTTCTGATATCTCTCTCATTTTCTGTATAATAATTCTTCCACATACCTTTCGTATCACACTCAGTAAATTTATGCCACGATAATTCTTGCACTCACTTCGCTCACCTTTACTTTTGTATAGGGGTACAACCACAGCCTTTTTCCACCCTGCTGGCATAGTTTCACTCATCCTTGCCTTCTTACATATCTCCAACAACCACTTCATTCCACTCTTTCGACTACATTTAATCATCTCTGCATAACCTCTCATCAACCCCAGCTGCTTTCTCATTTTTCAGCCGCTTTACTGTGCGAGTGTCACGTTTCTTGGCTCTGCATTCCTTCTCTGCACACCCCGAAACCACTTATGTTTACAGCCGCTCTGCTCTCTATATTCCCATTCATCAGGCTTTTAAATTATTCTTTCCATCTGGTCCTCACTTCATCCCCATGGGTTAATAATCTACCACGTACATACTTCACACCATCACATTTCTTTCTGCTCTCACTCCTACATTTCCATACCTCTTTCCAGAATAACTTCCTATTTTCAGAGTAGTTTGCATTAATTTTTCTTGCTAGATTATCATTTACCTCCTTCTTTTTCCTCTTCACTAGTCTCTTTACGTGCTTCTTGCTCTCAATATATTCAGTTTTTACTTCAGTTGAACCCCTGTCCTGTAACCACTTTAGCCACTTCTTCCTCTTTTCCTCCACTGCTCTCTTAACCATTTTACTTAATGTATCTTTTTTCTAAAGATTTCCATCCAGTTGTAATACGTCCGTTTACTTTGTTTCATGGCCTTTCATCAATTGTAGTATTTTTTCCCTGCTATTTGTTATTCTTAGCTTCTCCTAGAATTCTATATTTTGATGACATTCTTTTGTGTATTTTGATTAAAAACTACATTTGTTTAATCCAGTTCATCTTTAACCCTACTTTGAGTGTTATTCGGATTAGGTCATAACTGCATTTAAAAATCCAACATAAAATAAATTGAATCACTTTATAACTTCTACAGTCACCATCTCTCTCTCTCTCTCTCTCTCTCTCTCTCTCTCTCTCTCTCTCTCTCTCTCTCTCTCTCTCTCTCTCTCTCTCTTAAAAACCTTATTCTTTGATGGTGAGACTACAGACAAATCAATTTCACATCACCCTAGCTTGTGCGTTCTGGTTACCCTCCCTCCAATTCACCTAACCTTTTAAGCATACTTTCTTATCTCGCCTCTATTTCTTTCACATCACCCTTCTCCACCTCTCCTTCACCTAAAGTTTGAAAATCTCCTTCTTTTTTCCACATAACTGTCATGACAAATTAACCATATGTAAGAGCTTCTCAGGCTGAAGTAATCCTTACTCTCTTGTGTTTCATTGTCGTGCCCTACTTTGCATAATTCATTCCTCTCTAATACAAGAAAACTAAAGTTTTAATCCGAAATAATTGATAAGATGAAGCGAGGAACTGCAAAACACTGACCCAAGAGAAGAGCATATACAAAAGAACACCGAATCTCCTCCCATTGTGAAATACCGGTATCTATTTTTCTTTTTACATCTCTTGTTTCGACACTTCTGTCATTCCTTCATCTTAACATCCATTTCCGAATAAAATATTTGTTTTCTAATTAATGATCAATTTTTGTAAGCTAACGACGAAATACTGAACATATTGTTCAGAAGCAGGATTTGCTAGTTAGGTAGAGCTGGAGTATTCCCGATGATTCTCGTAGTTCAGTTACGTGTCTGAGTTGCCAGTTAGCCTGCTATTTGTGAACATAGTTATTTTATAAGTTGTATATTATTATTTGTGCTCTTTTCTCTATAATGTTTTATCTATGTGATTGTTAAATTATGTACTTTTATCTCAGTTTGTATGCTAAATAATTAAGAGTGTTATGCAGTGTAAGAAATCTCTGGCATGTTTTGGATGTCTCTTATTTGGTAACTGTAGGTGCTAGAGTAAACTAGAAGCTTCAAGAGTAATGTAAGGCAATAAGGATGGGGAAGGGACTGGAGCAGTTTCAGTCAGTTTCTTTTCAGTTTAGTTTGAGTAAAGTTCAGTGTCAGTGCAGTTAGTGAAGGTTGTATAGCTCCGGTACTTGTGAAAACTGTGAAGTTGGGAAGCATTAAATGTGACTCTTTGGGAAACAAAGACAGTGGACTTATGAAACCCATGTTTATATACAACGCCCGTGTCGACCTGTCAGGACTCCATATTATAAATACAAATCATAATAGATAGCATGGTGGATAGATACATAGATAGACAGATATATAAATAGAAGCACAAGCCAAGGTGTGGGAATAGGAAATGTGTCAGCGAGAGTCGACCAAAGGAAATGTGTTTGCGATTTCGGTGGGAAAGGAAATGAGTCCGCATTTATGTAAAAAAAAAAGCCACACGTACACTATGTCACCGGAAACGCTATATACACACAGACACACGGTTTTTTCGAACATTCATATGTGTCTTGCACATGTGACACTAGCCCTCCTAGGGCAGGATGAGAGAGTTAAAGAACAGAAAGGGGCTGGCCATAGAACTGAAAGGTTGTGGAGGAAAGAAGAGAGAAGAAAGGTCCTTGAAGATAATAAACCACGATTAACTCCGTAATCCATCTTTAACTTCTCCTACCTTCGACTGTACACAACAACCACCTGACCCCCGCCACTCTCTCCAACTGCCCCTCAACCTCCAAGCTGACGCAGGAGCACAGGAGGTCAAGCTAATACCAAACCCATATTCACAGCTCATCTTACCTTTCTTCATTCAGGTTACTCACCACTACTCATTTACTCACCACAGCTACCAGAGGATGGGAATTCGACATCGCTGTGCATGTTTACTGAGACGCCGCTGCGTCAGTCAACATGTGACTGACACCACACACCTCTCACCCACTGCTCATTACTCATCCTTATTCACACATTCCTACTCATACTCATTTACTTCCAATAGCTATTGAGTGGGAATTCGATGTGTATGGTGAGGTTCGACTGTGACTAAACCTGTTGTGCACTACAATCAACACTGAGATCATCAAGCCCTAGAATTACCGAGAGTGAGACCTTCTATCAACACTGCACTTACTTTCCGAGAGCGACATCTCTATCAACACGCCTCTCTGAGTAGCATCATCTGTATCAAGTGGGTGTGATTATACTTTACTTATTTCTTCCCAGTGCTTTAAATTAGGTACAATCACCTTTACTTATTTTTATATACTTAATATCTTTCATTCATTTCAGCTCATTTACTCATCTATTCAGTTAAGACATAACTAAAAGAAGTGTTTCATAACACCATACCCTAGCAACATGAGTTCATTTTAGCTGAGTGATATGACAGGGATATTTTCGCCTCCACCCGTGTTAGTAAGAGATGATACACAGTTAGCGGCCACTGCAGATCCACATTTAGGAGAAAAAGAGGACAACACACCCACACAAACTAAAGACAAAGAGACAAATACATCATTTCTAGATGATATTGATGATTCTTGGGAAACTCCCTCTAATGTAGCAAGCAAGAACTTTGTCTCTGACTTGCATGTCTATGAAAATTTACTTAACAGAGTTCATCGCTCAGGGAAAACATATTCCACTAATCCCTCACACAGTGATAAACAAGTCCAAGTTAAATTAACAAAGCAACCAGTCAAAATGAATAACGCAAGCAGTACCACACATCAAACATCCCCACCTCATGTTTACGTTTATCATGAGGATAAAAACATCCCAAAATTCTCAGGCACAGAAAAAGATCGCATTGATGTAATGTCTTTGATCAACCAGTGTGAACAACTCTTCATAAAGAGGCACGTAACAAATGAACAGGAGAAAAAAACAATATTTTTCTCCTGGAATAATCAGGAGAGATGCCCGGCAGGTGATTTGCCTAGTTCAGATAAGCTTCTTAAGACTAAGACATATGATGAGTTTAAAACAGAATTCCTGAAAAAATTTTCTGGAGGCATAAACTTTCTGCCGGGCATAATCCCAGAATTACATAAGACTGTGGATCTTGTGAGGGAGCACACTACAAATCATATACTCAGTGAAATAACAGCAGATATCTGTAACATTAAAAGAACATTATTAGCTACTTTAGAAAACTCAAACTGGATAACAGGAGATGGAAAGATGTCACCAGACCTTGTCGTAGACATCATTGGTTATGTAGCTGCTTTGTGTAAATTACCTGATAGGATACTCAAAATCGGTAAGACGATCCCTTACACCCCAGGCATGTGCTTGCTAGACTTTATGAACGCGGTAGAGGTGAACTGTAGCAAAGCAGGGGTGACCGAAACACAATCACATTCTACTAGAATGAGAGTGCCAGCTGTGAAAACAGCTACAACTACCCAAAACAAAGAACAAAATCTCTCGCAACCTGAAAACAGACAAAACAAACACCCACACCCCTCAAGGTAGCACTCTCAAACACCAGGTTACAGGCAGTCACACGAGTCTGCACGCAGTCCAAGCAGAAGCCGCGCCACAGATACCACTAAATATGGGAAGTCATCTCAAAGATCACATTCAGGAGATAGGTCCATTCTATATTATTACTGTGCTAACCCAGGACACACAACGAATGACTGCTTTATCAAAGCAAAAGAAGATAAATAAAAGACACAAGGATGTGATCCATACTGTAGACATGATCGGTCCCAAGGGCATTGGACCAGCAGTTGTAAGACAGTAGAGAAAATGGTTTTAATATTCAAATCGGGGGAAGGCCAAGTCACGAAAAAAAACGATGAGTCGTAAACAAAAGCAAGTCTAAAGTTCACATAGGAGGCATATTGGGAAGTGAGTGTATCTTGATACCAGCTGTATGTGAAGGTCAAACCGTTTCATTGTTCTTAGACACAGGCTTTCCAGTGAATTTAATAACTCAATAAGAATTAGATAGAATTTTTGGCAAAAAGAAGAATGTAACTTTTCTGGAAGAATCTGATTTAGACTTATATAGAGTAGATGGCAAACAAATTACAGTGAAAGGCAAGATACGGTTAAACATCAGTTTCACAGAGACCACAAGACAGATTTCTGCATATTTTTATATTGTTGAAAACTTAGCAATAAAAGCTGATATGTTACTGGGCCTACGATCCATGAGAACAGAGAAACTAACTTTACTCCCACAAATGAATGGAATAGACTTTGATAATGAATTCATAGAAGAATTATCGGTACCACCAGATTTCTCACCTATTAGTAAAACAGAACTACAAAGAACTGGAAACATTAAAAGCCTAAATATTAAAAGCCTAAACAAACATACACAAACAGATGAGTGTATAGATCCACTCACACCACCTCCCTCAGCCTCCCGCACTAGAGACCGAGGTAACAGTATTGACTCATCAGTTTTTCCCACTCATCTCAGCAGTGATTTAGTTATTCCTCGTAACTCATATATGAAAGTTACAATAAAGAGTAAATTGAAGGGTAGCACCGTTCTTGTCTTGGAAGAATTATGTTAAGTGAAAGGATTGTCAGTAGAAAATGGATTATGTCAGATGAATAACGATGGACAAACTCAGATCCTCCTAATTAATCACATGAATGGGGAATTACAGTTAAAAAAGGGGACTTGTATAGTTAATACTGAAAAATGTCCACCCCCATGATGGAAATAACTTTAGCTGGAGTGACAAGTAAGATAAAATCTACGGATAAAGCATAAAATATAATTTAATTCACTCAGGTGAATTTGATGAAACTGATTTGTTAAACCTTTTACAAAAACATAGGCAAACAGTAGCATTACCTGGAGAACAATTAGGATGTACTAACCTGATCAATCACAAAATTAACGTGCACCCGGACACACAACCTGTTTCTGTACCAGTCTATCGAGTCCCACAATCACATCCTACACTTGCAAACAAGTATGTTGATGAAATGCTACAAATTGGCATTATTGAACCACCAGTCTCTCCGAGGAATGTCTCACTATTATTCGTGCCCAAACGAAATGGAGAAATGCGTGCGGTAGTAGATTACCGTAAACTAAACAACCACACAATACCAGACCGGTTTCCCATGCCATTGCTAAGTGACTTTCTGCAAAATAT
Source organism: Coenobita brevimanus (assembly GCF_032717465.1). Taxonomy (NCBI): domain Eukaryota; kingdom Metazoa; phylum Arthropoda; class Malacostraca; order Decapoda; family Coenobitidae; genus Coenobita; species Coenobita brevimanus. The sequence goes on along the minus strand of NC_136991.1, from coordinate 21,677,542 downwards.
TGGACCAGAAAATAATGTATTTTCCACAATAGATCTGCTTAATGGATATTACAGATACCATTAGATGAGGACTCACGTAAATACACTGCATTTTCCACAAATGCAGGTTATTATCAACACAAAAGAATGCCAGTGGGATTAGAGACAGCAGAAGTCACCTTTCAACGTATGATGAATTACGTATTGTCCGGAATTCTAGGACAAGGAATATTCGTCTATCTTGATGATATAATTACCGCAATGAACGGTATAACCGAACATCTCCAGAAATTAGACCAAATCCTACAAAAGTTTGATGTTGGTTTAAAAATTAAGCTGTCTAAATGGAAATACTGCTTTAAGGAAATAAAATTCTTAGGCCACAAATTAAATGCAAAAGGCATACACACATCTGATGATAAAATACTAGCAATGAAAGACTTCCCCGAACCAACTACTATAGACGAAGTTAGACAATTTTTAGGTCTGGCAGGATATTGTAGGGCCTTTATACAACAGTTCTCTCATATAGCTTTTTTTTTATTGAAACTACTCAGAAAAAGAAGCTATATTCCAATGGGAAGAAGAATAAAAACAAGCATTTAATGAATTAAACGATAAACTCATAAATGCCCCATGCTTAGCCAACCCTGATTTCACAAAACCATTTATAATTTCCTCAGATGCATCTGTTAAAGGATTAGGGGCTGTTTTAATGCAAGCAGATAAGAGAGGAAAGAATCAACCAATTGCATTTGCCAGCAGACATATAAAAGGTGCAGAAAAAAAATTATTGCACTACAGACTTAGAGGCACTGGCATTAGTCTTTGCATTACAAAAGTTCCGAGATTTGATATATGGTTAAGAAATTCACTTATTAACCGACCATGAACCCCTAGTGGGTATGTTTAAAGAATAACTCCTCTCTGGGAGGAGAGTAAGATGGAAATGTACAGTCGAAAACTACAATGTACACATTCATTACATACAAGGCTAAATGAATCAAGTAGCTGATGCTCTATCTAGGAACCCGAATACACTTCCTGTCGCGGCATTAGATCCCGAAGGAAACATCCCAAACCGTGATGAAATTGCAAAAGCACGGAGACTTGATCCAACGTGGTCTAAAGTTATATACAGGTTAGAAAGTGGGGATGACATACAATTACACAAGCTACATGTACCACTCGAACAATTCACAATAATCAATAATGCCTTATACAGGATCAACCCAGGACAAATGAAACGCCGAAGAAATAACAAACATGTAGTGGTCCCTAATGACATGATACCCCAAGTATTACGAACAGTACACGATAGCCCATATGCAGGACATCCGAGAAAACATAGGACATTTAAACAAGCCCAGCTATTATATTACTGGCCATCATTATGAAAAGATATAAACAATCATATAGACAGATGCGAATCATGCGCAAAACACAAAGGGTACCCAACCACACCTGTACCTATAGGTTATTATCCTGTACCACATCAACCTTAGGACGTTGTCGTGGTTGATTTACCCAAGTTGCCATTATCATACAATAGTAACCAATACCTATTCATAGCAACGGATCATTTCTCCCGCTATGTAATCTTAGCACCAATTATGGATAAAACAGCAGAAACAGTAGCAAAGGCAATAATAGATAATGTAATATGTTACTTCACTACCCCAAAGGTACTAATTAGCTATAATGGAGGTGAATTTCATTCTGATATTTTACAAGAAATATGTAAACAATACAATATCAAAAAGGTTAACATTTTAGTCTTTCACCCAGCATCCGATGGGTTAGTAGAGAGACAAAACAAAAAAGTACTGGATGTACTCCGACACATTCTCAATGAAAATTATGCATGCTGGGATGATTGGATTCCCAGAGTAGAAGCATCAATTAATGGATCTATGAATAGGTCTGTAGGCGACACACCACATTTCATTATATATGGGACAAATAAAAAATTACCATATGAAATTCTAGAAAGTGAAAATCTGCCCATATACAACTACGATGATTACCACAAACTCCGTTTACGTGAATTCCAGGACATACTGTACGTAAGAGAGTGAAAAAACAATTATCGATGTCCAAGGAAGAAATGACGGAGGCATTTAATAAAAAGGAAAAAGAATCGCCTGTCAGCTTAGGAGACATTGTCTGTGGTATCATTCATATGAGAGACAATAAATTATCCCCGAAATTTGAAGGCCCATACAGAGTAATCAATGAGACAGGAAACAAAGTGGCGAAGAAAAATAAATTCATGTTGATCGTTTAAAAAGGGTACCAAGGGAATTAGCCAGAAATTATAAAACCTCGGACACCACCGAGGGACCGATAATTACTCATGAAACCAACCAAGAAGGCAACAACAATTACAAAATTAAATTAAGGTCGCATACCAAACAAACAAACATAGGTGCAACTGTTCCAAAAAATGCTACAATACAACATTTATACGATATAGAAATCGATTTAAACTCCTTCAGTAAGTGAAACAACAAGCAAATTATTGTTCTCCATGAGCCAACCGTAATGCACATCATCACTATCATCGACCACAGCATGACTGGATTATGAAATTATTAATTTTTTTTTTTTCCGGTAGGTAACAATGAAGGGACTTATTCCATGGATTCTCCTCTACATAGCAAGAGGATATGCACACTTAAACCCTCAACATACAGTACATCAAGGATGCCTCATAGATGCAACGGCCACGACGTCAATTGTGAAAGATGTGGTGAGTACTGAGATAAGCTTAGACTATTTATACGAATTACATACTTATTTAGAGAATATTGCCAAACCCATGAGAACCCTGGACTTCATAATAGGAGGCTATGTTTCACAAACACATAACACAAAGGAAGTGATTGAAATAGTGACGTCGGCGAAATGGAAGATAGAACAGGTTAAGTCAATTATGCTCATCATGGTCCAAGATCTCCCTTCTCATGGAACTGAGATATTGGGTGACATACTGTATACATTTTGGTTATGTGGTATCTTGACCATATAATATGTAAATCCTGAGATTTGGTTCTAATTATCGTATAGTCGAAGGAAGAAGTTAAAGATGGATTAGGAAGTTAAGCGTAGTTTATTATCTTGAAGGAAGAGTTTAAGCTGAGCAGTGTATTATTACACAGGAACGTAATTTACTAGCTAAGTCTCGTTGGACCCCTCTTCTCTCTTCCTCTCCCCACAACCTTTCAGTTCTATGGCTAGTCACTTTCTGCTCTCTAACTCTCTCATCCTGCCCTAGGAGGGCTAGTGTCACGTGTGCAAGACACATGTGAATGTTTGAGAAACCCGTGTGCCTGTGTGTATGTAGCGTTTCCAGTGACACAGTGTACGTGTAGCTTTTTTTTTTTTTTTTTACAGATATGCGGACTCATTTCCTTTCCCACTGAAATCGCAAGCACATTTCCTTTGGTCGACCCTCGCTGACACATTTCCTATTCCAACACCTTGGCTGGTGCTTCTATCTGTCTATCTATCTATCTGTCCATCATGCTATCTATTTTGATTGTATTTATAATATGGAGTCCTGACATCGCACGGTCAAGCCAGCTGGCGATCCTCCGACAGCATTCATCATTGACATGCTCTAATCCATAAATACATAATATTGACTATAATATTGAATAGACATAATATTCATGATAATATTGTAATGACCTAATAATATTCTAGAAACATGTTACATTGTAAACCTATTGCATACATAATGGAGCAAATGCACAATAGTTAAACTGAGTATGGAATATTGTATAACATATTGTAAAATGTGTACCAGGTATGTATAATAGGCACATATATGCAAAAAATTAATCGAGTTAAGATTATGCTAAGAGTTACTTATAAATTTGTATTTTATATAAATATAATGACAATATTAATTCAATTGTTGTACCCCCCCTTTTTTATAAAAAATTAACAATATTTACAAAATATTTACACTTTGTTCAGCGGGTGTGACTTGAATGTTTACCCTACCTCCAGCAAATACTGACTCCAAGTTTGCAATTCCTGCATCCATTCTGTGCATTGCAAACAGCACTACTGCAAATACAATAGAGAAGATTATAAAGACAGTAAGTGCCGGGCTATACGCATAATATGGGTTGAATATACTCAAACTCAAATCTTCCCAGGGTCTCATTGTTTCATTGATTAGTTGCATAGTTTCAGACTTAGGTGAAGTCAACATAATGCTTGTGCTCATGTTTAAGTCCATATTAGGCAGAGGGTGGAAATGTTCGTGTGTATGATTGAAAATGGCGTAGTGATTGATGGTGGATAAAGTGGACATCGATGGTGTAAGTACCGCACAGTAGTCTGGTGCTATGTATAATCCTGATGCTGAAGTATGAGATGGTGGTATATCTGGACAGACTATGTAATCTAATGTGTTATGAGTGAAATAAAAAAAAGACTGTGAGTGTCCGATGTGCTGATGATGCATAAGCTTATCTGGAGCAAAAGTGAAATTGCAGTGTTGATGAATGTCTCGATTTCTTATGATTGCCATTTCACAAAAGACTGTTCCAGTAGGGTGAAACGCGAAGATGTACGCAGGACAAAGGTGAACAGCATGTAAGGATGTACGGCACTTTCGTTCAATCGTTGATTCACTGGCGAAAGTGAAAGTGTTCCGTCTCTTGGAGACCATGATGAGTTTGGTGTCTGTGTCGATGTTGATGATGACCAATGTGTCATTATTCTTAGAAGGGAAGGGGTATATTTGATACACAGTGAACAGGTCGTCAGTTATAAATGGTACATGAAATACTACTGATGCTGGTGTTAGTGTTGCTTCTTAATATGGATAATATAACATGAAATCTCTACCCCGGAACAAAGGCTTCAAACTATATTTATGCCTTGACTAATTATCTGACGTAGCTCATGAACTGGATCTAGGTCAATTGTGATTCTACCATTACCAGGATTTGCAATTCCTTGCATAAGTGCCCTATAACGAAGTCTAGTGATATCTAGCTGGAGTATAATTGTGTCAATATGTTCCGTGATGATGGAGATGTGTTGGAAAAGTGCTATGTTCCCTTCCATGGCATTTATTTTGTCTTTTTTTTTATGTGAAGAAGAAGGAACCAGAGGCCACGAGCCCGCAATTGTTGTTCCTTCCAAGAGAAAAACAAAATACAAGAGAGAGCCAAATTCAAGATCCAATCATTTCGAGATGCCTGGACACACTGCGTTTGAAAGACTGGAGATCATAGGAAGCAGGAAGTACAGACAGAGGGAGACAGTTCCAGAATTGACCTGTTGTAGAAATGAAGGACTGCGAATAACGGTTAACTCTTGCATTAGAGAGTTGGACAGACAAGGGATGAGAATTTGCTGCTAGATGGGTCCTACGCACCCGTCGTAGAGGTGGAGGAATGCATGCAGATAGTTCAGAGGAGCAGTGACCACTGAAGTAGCGATAGAAGAGAGATAAAGATGCAACAGTGCGACGAAGAGACAGGTTGAAGGGAGTCAGTAAGAGGAGGAGAGTTAATGAAACGAAAAGCCTTTGACTCCACGCTATTGAGAAGAGCTGTATGTGGGGAGCCTCCCCACACATGAGAGTTGTACTCCACACAGGGGCAGATAAAACCCCTGTATAGAGTCAGCAATTGTGCAGGGGTAAAGAAGGAACGGAGTCGGCTTAGCACACCTAATCTCTTGGAAGCAGATTTTACAAGAGATGTAATATGATCATTCCAAGATAAGTCCCGAGTAAATGAAACCCCAAGCATGTTCAAGGATGATGCAGGATTAAGCTGAGTATTAATAAACATTAGTGGGTATACCTGTGGAAGATTTTCTCGGGTTGATAGGTGCAAAAACTGAGTCTTTGATGCATTAAAAACAACAAGATTATTTTTATCCCAGTCAGAGATACGAGCCAAGTCAGACATTAGGTGTGCCATAGCTTCATCCCTTATTTGTTGAAGTAACTGCTGAGATGGACGTTGCGGGAACTGAATGGAAAGGTGAAGGGTGGAGTCATCAGTATAAGAGTGGATAGGGTTAGATGTACAGCTTAGAAGGTCACTGATGAATAAAAGGAAGAGAGTTGGTGATAGGACAGAGCCCTGAGGAACACCATTGTTGATAGATCTAGGAGAAGAACGATGGCCGTCTACAACAGCAGCTATAGAACGACCAGAAAGGAAGCTAGAGATGAAGGCACAGATAGAAGGATAGAAACCGCAAGAGGGCAGTTTGGAAATTAAGGATTTATGCCAGACTCGATCGAAAGCCTTTGAGATGTCAAGTGCAATGGCAAAGCTTTCGCCAAAGTCCCGAAAGGAGGATGACCAGGAGTCTGAAAGGTAGGTGAGAAGATCGCCAGTGGAGCGTCCCTGATGGAACCTATACTGGCGATCAGAAAGAAGGTTGTGACAGGAAAGATGCTTTAAAATTTTTCTATTAGGAACTGACTTGAAAACTTTTGAGATACAGGATGTTAAGGCAATTGGACGATAGTTAGAGAGTAGGGAATGGTCACCCTTCTTTGAGACTGGCTGAATGAGAGCAAACTTCCAGCATGAGGGAAAGGTACAAGTTGATAGACAAAGGCGAAAGAGCTTGCCTAGACAGGGTGTAAGCACAGAAGCACAGTTCTTGAGAACAACAGGAAGGACTCCATCAGGCCCATATGCCTTATTAGTATTGAGACCAACAATGGCAGAAAATACATCAGCTGAAGAAATTTTAATGTCAACCATGAGGAAGTCAGAGGGAGGAAGTGATGGAGGAACAGCACCGGAATCGTCTAAGGTGGAATTGGAGGAAAAAGTCCGAGCAAAGAGATCTGCTTTATCAGTAGAAGAAATAGCTACAGAGTCATCAGAGTGGAAAAGAGGAGGGAAGGATGATGAGATAAAGTTGTTAGAAAGGTTTTTGGCAAGGTACCAGAAGGAATGGGAAGAATTAGAGTTGGAGTGTCGAGAGCATTTAGTACGGATGAAATTTTTTTATAGCATTGCGAAGAACAGCCTTAGCACGATTCCGGGCAGAAACATATAAAATATGTGATTCAGGGGTGGGTTGGCTCTGGTACCTTTTATAGGCCCTCTCCTTGTTGCGAGCAGCATTAAAACAAGCGTGATTAAACCAAGGCTTTCTTGCATTAGTCAGAGGATGCGAAAATGGAATGTATGCTTCCATGCCCGAGAGAATAACCTCCGTAATGCGCGAGGCACACTCAGATGGCTCCCGGCCATGGAAGAAATAATCATTCCAGGGAAAATCAAAGAAGTACTGCCTGAGGGCCTCCCAATCTGCAGCTCCAAAGTGCCACAGATGACGTTTCTTTGGATGGTCCACAGGCCATACCGGAGCAATAGGACAGGTTAAAAGGTGATAAGGTTGTGATCAGAGGAGCCCAACGGAGAGAAAAGATTAACAGTGTAAGCAGAAGGATTAGTGGTAAGGAAGAGGTCAAGTATGTTGGAGCTCTCTCCAAGGTGGTCAGGGATACGGGTAAGGTGCTGTACAAGCTGCTCTAGGTCATTAAGGATAGAAAAGGTGTAGGCTAGTTCACCAGGTGGATCAGTAAAAGGAGAGGAGAGCCACAGGTGATGGTGAACATTGAAATCTCCTAGAATCGAGATTTCAGAGAAAGGAGAAATGGATAGAATGTGTTCCATCGTAGAAGTAAGATAGTCAAAGAATTTATGATAGTCAGTAGAATTAGGAGATAAGTAAACAGTGCAGATATATTTAGTCAGAGAATGACAGGAAAGCCAAAACCAGAGCGTAGAGAATTTAGAAGAATTGAGTTCAGGAACACGAAAGCACGATAGGTTGTTGTGTACATATACGCAACATCCATCTTTTGCTTTGAAATGAGTAAAGAGACAGTAGGAGGATACAGAAAAGGGTTTACTGTCAGTTACCTCAGACAGCTGAGTCTCCGTTAGAAAAAGAAGGTGAGGTTTAGAGAAGGAGAGATGGTGCTCAACAGAGCGAAAGTTAAAGGAAAGGCCGCGAATGCTGCAGAAATGAAGAAGAAGAGAGTCAGACAGTGATTCCAGGCAGCTCGAGTCGTCACCGGGAGAGGGGCAGAAGATGGGGGCATTTCTGGTCCCCACCCCTGGGGACTCGAAGACTTGGTTAAACGACGCCATTTTAGTTGAATTTTGAATATGAAGTGTAGTGTGTACTGTGCATGTAGTCTGGTGTTGATAGAGAAACTTGTACTGGAGACCATGCTGGCCTACTCTCCGTGTTACTGAGACACTGACAAAGTTCAGCAAAGGGGGATGGTCGGGACCTAGTCCCGAGGGCTGATGAAATGGGAGCTCCAGCTCTCACTATCAGCTTTCCACCCACCTTGGGAGTACTGCCCTGCTCGACTGGAGCTACAGTCTACTTTGATGAGTTATACTTCCTGCCTTTTTTAGATTTTTCACAATTGTTTTCATTGCTGAGTTTTGTCTTGTGACGAACTTGTTTTCGTATGTTGGTACCTGAGCTATTTTATTAAATTTGTTGTTTATTTCTTGAAGGTGATGAAATGGGAGCTCCAGCTCTCACTATCAGCTTTCCACCCACCTTGGGAGTACTGCCCTGCTCGACTGGAGCTACAGTCTACTTTGATGAGTTATACTTCCTGCCTTTTTTAGATTTTTCACAATTGTTTTCATTGCTGAGTTTTGTCTTGTGACGAACTTGTTTTCGTATGTTGGTACCTGAGCTATTTTATTAAATTTGTTGTTTATTTCTTGAAGGTCTTCCTCTGTAGCCAATCCAAAGATGTTCCCAAGAATTGGACACCCAGGTCAAACAAACCACGCCTTTGGCGAGCATGTGTGATTTTGTTCGTGTCACTCAATATCTTAGTTCCATGAGATGGGAGATCTTGGACCATGATGATCATAACTGACTTAGCCTGTTCTATCTTCCATTTCGCTAACTTCACTATTTCAGCCACTTCCTTTGTGTTGTGTGTTTGTGAAAAATAGCCTCCTATCATGAAGCCCAGAATTCTCATGGGTTTGGCAATATTCTCTAAATAAGCAGGTAACTCGTATATATAGTCTAAGCTTATCTCAGTACTCATCACATCTTTCACAATTGACCTCGTGGCCGTTGGAGGTATGAGGCATCCTTGCCGTACCATAATTTGAGGGTCTAAGTATGCATATCCTCTTGCTACGTAGAAGAGATTCCGTGGTATGTCTATTAATCTATTAATTTCATAATCCAGTCATGCTGTGGTCGATGATAGTGATGATGTACATTTCGGTTGGCTCATAGAGAACAATAATTTGCTTGTTGTTTCACTTACTGAAGGAGTTTAAATCGATTTCTATATCGTATAAATGTTGTATTGTAGCATTTTTTGGAACAGTTGCACCTATGTTTGTTTGTTTCGTATGCGACCTTAATTTATTTTTGTAATTGTTGTTGCCTTCTTGGTTGGTTTCATGAGTAATTCTCGGTTTCTTAGTGGTGTCCGAGGTTGTATAATTGCTGGCTAACTCCCTTGGTATCCTTTTTTAATGATCAACAAGAATTTATTTTTCTTCGCCGCTTCACAGTGACCTAATTACAACTTTGTTTCGTGTCTTAATGATTACTCTGTTTGGACCCTCAAATTTCGGGGATAATTTATTGGCTCTCGTATGAATGATACCATAGACAATGTCTCCAGAGCTGATAAGCGATTCTTTTGCCGTTTTATTAAATGCCTCCGTCATTTCTTCCTTGGACATCGATAATTCTTTTTCACTCTCTTATGCATGTCCTGGAATTCATGTAAACGGAGTTTGTGGTAATCATCGTAGTTGTGTATGGGCAGATTTTCACTTTCTAGAATTTCATATGGTAATTTTTTATTTGTCCCATATATAATGAAATGTGGTGTGTCGCCTACAGACCTATTCATAGATCCATTAATTGATGCTTCTACTCTGGGAATCCAATCATCCCAGCTTGCATAATTTTCATTGAGAATGTGTCGGAGTACATCCAGTACTTTTTTGTTTTGTCTCTCTACAAACCCATCGGATGCTGGGTGAAAGACTAAAATGTTAACCTTTTTGATATTGTATTGTTTACATATTTCTTGTAAAATATCAGAATGAAATTCACCTCCATTATAGCTAATTAGTACCTTTGGGGTAGTGAAGTAACATATTACATTATCTATTATTGCCTTTGCTACTGTTTCTGCTGTTTTATCCATAATTGGTGCTAAGATTGCATAGCGGGAGAAATGAGCCGTTGCTATGAATAGGTATTGGTTACTATTGTATGATAATGGCAACTTGGGTAAATCAACCACGACAACGTCCTAAGGTTGATGTGGTACAGGATAATAACCTATAGGTACAGGTGTGGTTGGGTACCCTTTGTGTTTTGCGCATGATTCGCATCTGTCTATATGATTGTTTATATCTTTTCATAATGATGGCCAGTAATATAATAGCTGGGCTTGTTTAAATGTCCTATGTTTTCTCGGATGTCCTGCATATGGGCTATCGTGTACTGTTCGTAATACTTGGGGTATCATGTCATTAGGGACCACTACATGTTTGTTATTTCTTCGGCGTTTCATTTGTCCTGGGTTGATCCTGTATAAGGCATTATTGATTATTGTGAATTATTCGAGTGGTACATGTAGCTTGTGTAATTGTATGTCATCCCCACTTTCTAACTTGTATATAACTTTAGACCACGTTGGATCAAGTCTCCGTGCTTTTGCAATTTCATCACGGTTTGGGATGTTTCCTTCGGGATCTAATGCCGCGACAGGAAGTGTATTCGGGTTCCTAGATAGAGCATCAGCTACTTGATTCATTTAGCCTTGTATGTAATGAATGTGTACATTGTAGTTTTCGACTGTACATTTCCATCTTGCTCTCCTCCCAGAGAGGAGTTATTCTTTAAACATACCCACTAGGGGTTCATGGTCGGTTAATAAGTGAATTTCTTAACCATATATCAAATCTCGGAACTTTTGTAATGCAAAGACTAATGCCAGTGCCTCTAAGTCTGTAGTGCAATAATTTTTTTCTGCACCTTTAATTTGTCTGCTGGCAAATGCAATTGGTTGATTCTTTCCTCTCTTATCTGCTTGCATTAAAACAGCCCCTAATCCTTTAACAGATGCATCTGAGGAAATTATAAATGGTTTTGTGAAATCAGGGTTGGCTAAGCATGGGGCATTTATGAGTTTATTCTTTAATTCATTAAATGCTTGTTTTTATTCTTCTTCCCATTGGAATATAGCTTCTTTTCTGAGTAGTTTCAATAAAAAAAAAAGCTATATGAGAGAACTGTTGTATAAGGCCCTACAATATCCTGCCAGACCTAAAAATTGTCTAACTTCGTCTATAGTAGTTGGTTCGGGGAAGTCTTTCATTGCTAGTATTTTATCATCAGATGTGTGTATGCCTTTTGCATTTAATTTGTGGCCTAAGAATTTTATTTCCTTAAAGCAGTATTTCCATTTAGACAGCTTAATTTTTAAACCAACATCAAACTTTTGTAGGATTTGGTCTAATTTCTGGAGATGTTCGGTTATACCGTTCATTGCGGTAATTATATCATCAAGATAGACGAATATTCCTTGTCCTAGAATTCTGGACAATATAACTATAGTGCATTTGCTCCATAATATATACAATATGTTTACAATGTAACATGTTTCTAGAATATTATTAGGTGGTTACAATATCATCATGAATATTATGTCTATTCAGTATTATAATCAGTATTATGTATTAATAGATTAGAACATGTCAATGATGAATGCTGTCAGAGGATCACCAGCTGGCGTGACTGAGCGATGTCAGGACTCTATATTATAAATACAATCATAATAGATAGCATGATGGATAGATTGATAGACAGATAGTTTGAAGCACCAGCCAAGGTGTGGGAATAGGAAATGTGTCAGCAAGAGTCGATCAAAGGAAATGTGTTTGCGATTTCAGTGGGAAAGGAAATGAGTCCGCATCTCTGTAAAAAAAAGCCACACGTACACTATGTCACTGGAAACGCTACATACACACAGACACAAGGGCTTCTCGAACATTCACATGTGTCTTGCACACGTGACACTAGCCCTCCTAGGGCAGGATGAGAGAGTTAGAGTGCAGAAAGGGGCTAGCCATAGAACCGAAAAATTGTGGAGAGAAGAAGAGAAGAGGGGTCCAACGAGACTTAGCTAGTAAATTACGTTCCTGTGTAATACATACACTGCTCAACTTGAACTCTTCCTTGAAGATAATAAACTACGATCAACTCCCTCATTCATCTTTAACTTCTCCTACACGATAACTAGAACCAAATCTCAAGATTTACATATTATATGGTCAATATACCACAGATCTTGTGTGCTGTACACCAAAAGACTGACCATAGGAAGAACAACTCACTGGGCAACGTCCTTCCTATACTGAACTACTGCTGTTGGAGGCTGTGGCAGTGTGGAATGGGGACGAAACAGTAGTGTCAGAAATGTGGATCATTAGAAAAATGCTGCAGTGAGTCTAATCTTCAACGTGGAGGCAGAGGGTATACAGACAAGAGGCTAAGCTAGGCAGGAGGAGGGATTGCTGGATGCAATTATGAAATTGTTTGAAACAAAAAATGAAGAACAGAAATAACTCAAAGGACAATTACAAGCACAAAGTGTACAACTAGAGCCCAAAGTGAAGAACAAAAGAGCTCAAGAAATCAAAAGAACAATAGCAACCACAGAAACAGCTAGAGGCACAAACTGAAAAAACAGCTTAAAGAGGCACTGCAGGAGCAACAGAGGGAATTACTACTGAGGATGCAAGGGCAGTTAGACGATTTCATGGGGGAAATGAAGGAAGAACAACAGCAGTTGAAGGAGGAAGTATACGCTGACCTACGGCAGCAGAAGTACAAGGTAAGCAATAATGTGATGGAGTGCTGGCTTCATGTAGACAACCAGCTGAAGATTAGTGAGGGAATAGCGAAAGAGTGCTGACAACATGTAAATAACCAGTTAAAGCATGTAGTAGACCATCCGAAGATAATTTTTGAGAGAATTGAGACTGTAGAGAAATATTGCACTGCTGAGCCTCACGTTAGTGTACAGGGAACATACGAAAAGAATGGACAGTGTATGATGAATCATGTCGGATCCCAAGCATTATCTTCGGGTAGCATTACGGAGTTGAATAATCAGAATGCAGTAGTTTAAAGTCCTAGTCTTAATTATGATGCCCCAGTTTTTAGGCTCCAAACCAGCGACTTGCATGACTATAATGAGGGTTCAATTAACCTTAGGAGATTCTGGCGATGTGATTTCGCGTCATCATAAATCCAACCTTTGAGATTCTGATGACTCGAGTTCGAGTCATACGAAACAATATTTTCTTTTTGCATGTTTTCCTTCTATCAAGGTTTGTTCCACATAAACTACCCTGTTTATTCTTTTCCAATTTTTTGTTTTTACAGTGACGAGTACATAAGATAGATATGCATAATATATAGTTTTTTACCATGAATAATATCGATATTACCCCTACCCCCTGGGGCTAGGAGGGTTTCAAGAATACTCCCCCAGTATCCCTGCTTGTCGTACGAGGCGAATAAAAGGGTTGCTGGTGGGTTATTGCCCCACCCCATAAAACGAACTAACTAAAAACGCGAATAAAGCGCCTCGGACCCGGACGGACCATACGTTGACGACTAAGGAACGGACAAAGGACATTCTTAGGGTGGGAACATGGAATGTGAGAGGAGTGAATGATGAAGTGAAAGAGAGAGAGATTGTTCAGGTGCTTGAGGATGCAAAAGTGGATATATGTGGATTGACTGAAACTAAATGGGAAGGTGAAAGGGTGAGAGAATGGGAATATGGTTTAGGTATATGTGCGGGAGTCAATGAGAATGAGAGGGCAAGAGAGGGAGTATGTCTGATGATAAGCAAGAAATGGAAGGAGAATATAAGAGTGTATGGAACAGTGGGTGCAAGGATTGTATGGGTGAGGATGAAAGTAGGTATACAAGCGTGGGCGATTGTATGTGTGTATGCCCCGACAGAGGATTGAGTGGCAATTAAGAGTGAAAGATGAGTTTTGGGCAAGAGTAGAAGCATGTATGGACAAGTTTGAGAGAAGCGAGAGAGTGCTTTTGATTGGAGACATGAATGGCAAAGTTGAGAATGTACGAGTGGATGGAGTGGTTGGTCAGTAGGGTGTGCCAGCTGAAGTAGATGGGAATGATAGTGCTTTGGTGGACATCTGTACTTGTAAGGGGTTGGCAATAGCCAACACCTACTTTCGTCATAAGATGATCCACCGGCATACATGGAGAGTAATGAGGAGGATGGATGGTGAACTTGTTGAACGAAAGGCAATGATAGACTACGTGTGTGTGGATGAGCGAATGAGAAGACAAGTGTTGGATGCAAGAGTGTGGAGAGGGTGGGGGAATGGAGTCTCGGACCATCACTTAGTGATGGCCAAGGTAGAGCTGCAAAGACAGTGGTTGAGGAGACGAAGGGGAAGACAGGAGGAAGCAGCTCCTGTGAGAAGAGTGGAGAAATTGCAAGATAGTGAGAAAATGACAGAGTATAAGAGCATAGTGGAAGAAAGATTGGGAAGGTATGAGCTAGAGCAGATGGAAGGGGTGGAAGACGTATGTAAGATATTCACGGAAGAGATAGGCACAGCGTGTGAGGCGGTTTGTGGAGTGAGGAGGAGATGCAAGGGTGTGCAAGGGACAGCATGGTGGAATGATGAGGTGAAACGAGCTGTGGAACAAAAGAAGAAGGCATATAGTGAATGGTTAGCGAGTAGAGGTATGGGAGAAGATGAGAGAGAGAAGAGAGAGGTATATGTGAGCAGGAGAAGGGAGGTTAAGAGACTGGTGAAGGAGAATAAGAAAAAAGTGGATGAAGAGTTTGGGAGGAATCTGAGTGTGAAATGGAGGGAGAGTAAGAAATAGTTTTGGAAGGAGGTAAAGAAAGTAAGGCAGTGTGAAAGGGGAAATAGTAAGGGAGTGAAAGATAGCAATAATAGATTGTTGGTGGAGCAGAGAGAGAAATTGAGGAGATGGAAGGAGCACTTTGAGGATTTGGTGAATGTAGAGAGTGAGAGCAGTGCGAGTGTACGTGGTTGGGGAATGGCTGGGAGAAGAAGAGACGAGAGGAGGGAGGAAGAGATCTGTAGGGCGGAAGTAGTGGAAGCGATGAAGAAGATTAAGTTGGGAAAGGCCTCAGGAATTGATGGAATGTGTGGTGAAATGCTTAGGTATGGGGGTGAGATTGTTGTGGAGTGGATATGGAAGTTGTGTAGATTGGCTTGGGAAGAGGGAAGGGTTCCAGAGGACTGGAAATCAGGTATAATTGTTTCTTTATACAAAGGAAAAGGGGAGAGAGAAGTATGTGGTAACCATAGGGGTATTTGCCTTCTTAGTGTGACTGGTAAAATATATGGTAGAATACTCATTGATAGGGTTAGGCATATGACAGAGGAGCTAGTTGGAGAAGAAAAAGAGGGATTGAGGAAGGGAAAAAGGTGTGTAGATCAGATATTTGTTCTAAGATGTTTAGTGGAGAAGTATCTAGAGAAGGGAAGGAAAGTGTATGCTGCTTTCATGGACTTGGAGAAAGCTTATGACAGAATAGATAGGCAAGGTATGTGGAAGGTATTAAGAACATATGGAGTGGAGGGGAAATTATTAAGTGCTGTGAAGAGTACTGTATGTACGAGGGAGCTAGGGCTATGGTGCGAGTGGATGGAGAGCCGAGTGAGTTCTTTGATCTCAATGTGGGACTGAAACAGGGTTGTGTGATGTCTCCATGGCTGTTTAAAAAATACATGGATGGGGTTGTAAAGGAGGTGCAAGGTAGGGCAGTGGATGTGGGGGTGGCTCTAATGAATGAGGGTGAGATTAGGAAGATTCCAGTGTTGCTGTTTGCTGATGATACAGTATTGTTGAGTGAAGATGAATGGGAGTTGCAAGGTTTGGTGAATGAACTTGGGACAGTGTGTAGGAGGAGGAATCTGAAAGTTAATGTAAACAAAAGTAAAGTTATGGTGTTTGAGAGGAATGAAGTCACAGAGTGTGCAGTGAGGTTGGCTGGTGAGGATAGGGAGAATGTGAGTGCATTCAAGTACTTGGGTAGTGTGATGAGTAAGGATGGAACTTTGGGGGATGAAGTGCGTGAAAGGGTACAGCAGGGAAGGAAGGTTGTTGGTACACTGAAAGAAGTGATGAGAAATAGGGAGGTGAGTATGGAAGTTAAGAAGTCACTGCATGATAGTATTGTGATCCCTACCCTGACGTATGGAAGCGAGGCGTGGACCTTGCAAGAGAGGAACAAGTCAAGAGTGAGAGCAGTGGAAATGAATTACTTGAGAGGAGCATGTGGAGTGACGTGGAGGGACAGGTTGACGAATGAAGAAGTAAAGGAACGTTGTGGGGTGGATGTGGATGTGGTTGAGAAGATTAGGAGAAATACACTGAGGTGGTTTGGACATGTGAAGAGAATGGAGAATGAAAGACTGACTAAGAGGTGGAGGGAGGGAGAGGGAGGGGTAGACCGAGGATGAGGTGGAGGGATGGAGTTGAGAGGTATATGAGGGAGGGGGGGGTGAGTTGGGGATAGGGTAGTCAAATGGTGGGTGACAGAGCGACTTGGAGGCCTTTTGTCTGCGGCCACCCTTTGCGGGATTAGGGAGTCGGGCTATAGATAGATAGATAGATAGACCACCAAGAATATTTGCCTGCGTGACAGCCAGAGCGTTATGTTGATGCGCCAACCAAAAGTTTAAAATTTTGTCAGCCTATCTCAGGAATGAACAGCATAAAATACCTTAACCTATATATCAGTGGAAAGGAATTTTACTACAGACTGACATGGTGCGATCAGAATTAATGTGAATCTAAAAGCTACTTTTATACAAATATTTTTCTACGGAAGAGTATGCGATATTTTCAACTCGTCCTTTTGGCCTCTTATATATCGTTTTAATCTGTTTCAATGATATTAGCATGAAGAGCATCTATTCAGGTTTACATTGACACCAACTTATTACTTTACCATGAATAGTAAACGTGTAGGAAGCGTTTATATAAAGTTACTTCACGGAGTGAAAACTAAAGAATGTTCCTATCAATTTACTTTTGCTTTCCTCTGTGAAGACTAACATAAATTTCTATATCAATAGAAAGGGATTTTACTGTAGGTTGAAATGGTGCTATGAGATTTCACGTAACTCTATTTTTTTTTTTACATATATTTTTCTATGGAAAGGTATGCTATTTTTCCTTTTCGGCTAAGTTCTACTCGTCCTATTGGCCGTTTAGCTATCGTATTTACCTTTTTCAACCATACTGTGATAAAGAGCAACTATTCAACTTTAAAACAGTGCAACATTCATTAGTCTACAATAAAAAGTAAGTGTGCATTGGCCGATTAAGTACAAATATCACAGCGCGACGGCGTGCTCTATGTGCGGCCAGCTGAATCTGGCACAGACAATCGGCGGAGGGCCAAAAATCTCAAAGGGTCAATAAAAAAAACACAGGAATTTGATGTCAAAGTATCTGGGGAAGCTTACTGCGCACAGTTTGAGCTTTTTGTTGGTCAGAATGGTTGGGATGATTGACAGAGGGCAGTGCAGCTGGCTATTAGCCTCAAGGGTGCTGCAATGGAATTTCTGGGCCAGATGTCAGTGGAGGATAGGAACAGTTATCAGTCCCTAGTAGAAGTGCTTGAGCGCAGATATGGGTCCATGCACTATTGGCCACAAGTATTCTTACACACCTCAGATTTGCCTCTCCCAGATTTCATCTGGCAATACTGACTCCATGTCTAGATGTACGATATCTTATGTTACCCTCACATAATTCTAGCTATTTGCTTAACTTGGGGCGATATTCTATGAATATTATTAATCCCTCCATTCAGCCAAAGTTTATTTGCTCGAATATTACTTTTATGTATGAAGAGAATTGTCTCTCCTTCCCCTCCTTCTATCCCCCTCCCTCTCTCTTTCTCTCATTCCTCCCTCCCTCCCTCCCTTCCCCTATCTCTCTCTCTCTCTCTCTCTCTCTCTCTCTCTCTCTCTCTCTCTCTCTCTCTCTCCCCTTATTCTCTCTTCTGCATGTCTGTTTGTCTGTCTCATATGCTATGACTGTCAAATACACAGGTGGCAGTTCTAGGTTTCTTGCTGCAAGTATTTTTCCCACTCTTTCAGAAAGGTTATTTCCTGAATTTCAGAGACGTTTCATGGCGAACTCTTCATACTTCCCGTCCAGTACTCTTCCATATTTCATATACAGCTGGAGTTCAGTTGATATTATCTACACATATGTGCATAGGATATGGAGATTAAGAAGGTAATAAGGGTGTGATAATTTTATTAACCCGCCGTGTGCCGGCAGACTTTGTACAGTCGCCCCAAGAAGTGATGGCAGAGTTTCAGATTGCTTCGGTCACTGCACTGCCGTACGTTCAATGAAAACAGTGACTGTAAGGTAAACATTCTATGCCTTCATCAGGTCATATCAAATAAATTATATATTATATTGCGCTATGAATGATGTAAAATGAATAACAGGAGGCAGTGATATTGGAAGTTAACACTTAAGTTACCTTTCCCGATTTGAATGAATGTGAAATGTATTAAATCGCGCGCGGTGGGCAGTAAGCCTATAACTCCGTGTTCCTGATATAAATGTTTCCCAGGATTTCAAATACACATGCTCTAGTTTTGAAGACCAGTTAAGGAAAATTCTAGTGACTGCAATACACTGCCTTATTTTCAAATGTTATGGTGATGATCCAGCAACATTAAGAATGCCATAACAATGAAATTATTCTTCGTAATGATGCCCTACCTGCGGTAGCAGCAAGACCATACTGCCTTTTATTCCGTCTTCCTCTCTCCAGTAATAACTATAATTAGCAACTTTATTCCCAATTGATGCAAAATTATTATTAGCTGTAAGGAGGTATGACAGATTCTTACACTAAACAATAAACAGGACCAAAACATAAGTTCATAAACTCTTGCAATGCAAAATCACACACTCTTTACTCCATCTTTTAATCTTAATATCTGTCTTTTTAAATAAACTGTAATGTCCTGCTGAACAGAAAATGCTGATTTGGAAGTTTTGAACTTAATTATTTGTTTATGAACCTCTGCATTTTATTACTCTTGCTAATCGATTATGCACTGAGGATATCAGACTATAACAGAAGTTAGCATTCTGTAAGGAGCTCCGACTCTAGGCAAACATCGAGGATCTTTTTTTATACTTCTTTCACCGACAGCCCTCTGGCTTATATTAAATAATCCAGAGATTTTTCTTAGTGGAAAACTGGCCAAAGGCAGTGTAATAACTGCATGTCTTTGAGTAATTGTTATCTCTTTTCGTGTGTGTGGATCGAAACATTTAAAATAACTTACTGGCTTACGCCGTCTTCCCACTTTCTGTCGTCGTCCATGAAGACATTGGAAACGGAAATAAACGACTTTAAATTATTCCCTGGTATTGTAACGGATATTATTTTATAAGTAATAATTACTAATTTTTATTGTTTATTGGAGCTCCCTTTTGTTCAGTATTACGTTACTAAAAAATTATTGCGTTACCATACTAGACTTGAACTCCGCAAATTATTCCTGACTGTCCCTGAGCGATAGTTGTGAAATTTCAATTAGTTCCGTTTAGGATCTATTATCGTAACTAAAGAACTGTTTCCTACAATTTTGAAATATACAGGTACTTTGGCATTGCTTTATTGTTTTCTGTAACAGTTTTACGTATTAGGTTTCACATCGTAGAATATAAGGAAGAGTATGTGCACTGTCGCTGACCGAAAATTTCTGGATACTCCGCTGTCACTTGTTCGTTCGTTCGTTCGTTGAAAGATTCCCTGCATTTATAGTGCAGGCCGGGCCATACATTAGCCCGGTCAGTGGTGTATGAGCTGATTAAAAAACAGTAAGTGGGGAGGACAGGACCTGGGGAGTACCCAGCACACACGTCCTGTCTCCTGACTGGCTTCGTGGTGTGTGTGGCTGTCACTTCTTAGGCCGACTCTAATTTCATGGAGCCGTGGTTCCAGCCGATTTCCGATCTTTTATTTTTTTCTAGATAGGTTAGAAATAATGACAAAACATGGAGAAGAACCATAAAAGTACTCACAGAAGCCATGTAGGTCGATTTTGATGACGATTCTCACTGAGCAGGAGGCTGAAAACTTCGGAGTAACACCGGTAGACTTCAATGCCCGCTGCTGCCACAGAGCGAGAGGAAACAGAAGCCCTGCATTTTACTCATTGGTAACTATGCTGTTCGAGCCAAGGACACTCTTGTTGGGTATACAGATGATATAGGAAGCGTCCCCAATCATAGTTATGTACGTTGGCGCATTATGACGAGCAATGAGCGAGTTGGATTGCCCATAAAATGTTCGTAATAGTTGTTATTCTAAGTTTCTAAGGTAGAAAGTCTGTGCCCACATGTATTATAGTGTGCATTATACTGTATTTGTTTTCCACACAACTTATAATTCTCTTGACAGTCTGTGCACTCTTGGTGTGTTTTCTCTCACTCAACGCACTGCCTTTTCTTTTATCGCACGGCAAGATATTTGCGCTGTCCTTTTACTTAATTTATTTTTTTGCACACACACACACACACACACACACACACACACACACACACACACGCACACGTAGCTTATTTTACTTCACTTACTATAATGAAATCACTAACAGTAGTTTCTTATTATATTACACTTACTTATGAGATAATTATCATTGCATATTGTTTACAGTTATATACATTTCACTTGCGTCTTTTATTGCACACACCACGTAGTTCAGAAGTGGAGTAGAGTGTGTTATTTTTTGAAGCAGGGTGTGAGGCAGAGCCCACATCACACTCCACACACTGGTAATGCATGTCCTTTCACTGTGTTCTTGGCCATACTGTGCTGTGTTGGCACACGTGACACCTACGTTGGGGATTCCTCTTCTCACCTGGCGCCGTCATTAACTCTGGGAAATGACGTTTGGTGAGGAGAAGGGGATTTTCACCACCAGTCGAGTGCTTTCTAGGGGCATGGTGCCAATCAGCTCCCTGCACAGCTCCCTGATGAAGTCCTCGAAAGTCTCGCTGGATCCTGTGGTGCTGGCGTGGAGGAGGTGAGCATTCAAAACTGTTACATCCTGTACGTGAAAGAACAGTTTCTTGTACCACTTCATCGTTGGCCTGACACACTCAACGCTCGATATCATTGCATCCGACTGGTCTAGCTGATGCATATTGATATTGTGATCAATTACAGCCTCAAGCTTCCAAATGTGCACACGTTTTTCGCTGCGGTGATCGATGGTCTTTGTGATATGCATCAGGAGGCTATGAATCGTCGAGAGGAGGTTTACCTTGTGGTTGTGGTGCCAGGTAGTGGCGAGGATATTATCTGCTTGAAAAAACACTACCTTCTTTCTTTGCAGTTCCCTGCCAACCTGTACCGTGTGTTCCCTGTTTTTTTTTTTTTTTTCCCACTGTACCGCAGATGCCAGTCTCTTGCTGCTGCAAACACCGAGCGAGAAGTGGGCTAGTGTACCAGTTGTCCAGGTACAGAACGTGCCTATGATGAAGGTACGGCTGCATCACTGTGTTGACAACGCACCAGACAAACCGACAGCCCTATCCTCTGTAATTTCTGTCTGTGCACCGGTGTACAGGACTATGTTCTGCACGTACCCGGTCCTGCAGTTACACATGACAAAAATTTTGAACCCAAAGTGGTGTCTTTTGCTTGGGATATATTGCCTGAAGGGAATGTTCCCCGTCCATAACACGAGACCCTCGTTTATGACCAGGTCCCTGTAGGGAAAGAAAGAGGATGAGAATCGCTCCCTCAGGTGATCAAACACTAAGCGAATTTGGCGCATCCTGTCGGTGTTGCCTAAATTGCTGGGGTCCTCATTATCGTAAAACTGGAGCCAGCTGAGAATGTACTGGAATCTTTTTCTCCCCATAACCCTTTGAATAAAGGATGTTGACATAAGGGGGTCCACAGTCCAGTACGAAGGTAACTGATTTTTTTTTTATCAGTCCCATCAAGGGAACTAAAGCCAGGAACAAGTACAACTCGTCAACAAATATGTCGACATCAAACAGCCAGCTATAGGGTGTTTGTGGGGCTGTGGCACGGCAGAATGTTGCATACATGTTAGAAAGTATGCAGATTCTGAGAACCAACTCTCTAGTAAAACAGTTTTTGAAGAAATTGATCCTCCTATAGTCGGACTCGCGCCCGTTTGCGGCTGTGGTGTGGCCCGCACCTGTGTACAATTGGTGCCACGTTTCCCCAACTTGCGATGTGAAACGGAAGCTATTTATGTACAAGGCATCACAAATTCGATAAATTCAGATGAATAAAACTTACACTTGTGTATTTTGATGGATGAATCAACAGTAATCTTATTATGCATAAAATATTTATACAGTAACACAGAAACATGGCATTCATATTGTACAGTGTTGCTAAAAGATATTGTAGTCACTTTTAATGGTTTTTAGCGTAGTTTTAGGGTGGGTAATAATATCACAGTTATGGATATAAGATATTGAGCCTGAAAAAAAAAAGAAATATGCCAATATCCAAAGTAAAAGAAATAATTCATGTAATTCTTGTGAGTGGCAACACTTACACACCCATCTGGCCTAAGATAAAGTACCGTAGACCCAACCATAGCTTGTACAGGTGTTGCTAGGGAAAAATGCTCACATTTACTGGCATTTACCATAATTTTAAGGGCGAGGAATAATCACATTTATAATCATAAGCTAATATGTAGGACAAAATAGTAGGCATATGCCAATACCGAAGTAAAAAAAAAAAAAACTATTCACTCGCGAGCGGCAACACTTCCACACCCAGTCGGTGGCCTTGACAGATAGCTTCCCTACAGAGAGAGAGAGAGAGAGAGAGAGAGAGGCAGGAGAGGGGCATGCATTGAATGCATTGTCGGCATCACTAAATATAACAAAACCAAATTAACAAATGAAAGCACAATTATAAATAACTTATAAAAGAATCAAAAGTACTCAGGGTGGCTCACATTTCCCGCCAGGAGAGAGAGAGAGAGAGAGAGAGGTCTATCACTGCCTTCTTTGTATTCATTTGTTCCTTTGTACATACTGCACACACTGATATACATTGTTCCTATTGATGCACATATATCTATACACGTAATTTCTCGCTCTCTCTCTCTCTCTCTCTCTTGTAATACTGACCACCAGCCCCCCCTTCCCCTTCCCTCCCTTCTTAATCCCTCCTGGGTGTCTCAGGTCAAATCCCCCTTCACACTTCCCCTCCCCCCTGGACCACCACCCCAACAAACCCACATCCACACTCCCACCCACACCTACACCCACACCCCATTACGTCGGGGTGTATGAATCAGTAACGTAACAAACCTCTCAGCAGACAGTAACTTTGACACTCCATCTACTACTAAATATAACAAAACCAAATTAACAAATGAAAGCACAATTATAAATAACTTATAAAAGAATCAAAAGTACTCAGGGTGGCTCACATCTCCCGCCAGGAGAGAGAGAGAGAGAGAGAGAGAGAGAGATAACGGTATAGAAAACGTGGCAACACTGTACACAGGTGCGGGCCACACCACAGCTGCAAACGTGCGCAAGTCCTACTATGGAGGTTTGGTTCAGCTTGGGAACAGCACAGCCTGCTGTGTCCCCACAAGTAAATGGTTGATGAATGGGAACAAAATTGCTCCCATCCTCCTGCTCCCACAACACTTCAACCTCTCCTCCACCATCTCCACCATCACCACCACCGTCCCCGTCGTCAAGATTGGGAGGAAAAGCAGAAGTCACCCGCGAAATATTTTCCTCCTCACCTTCCTCCTGACTATTACCCTTTTCTCCCCCTACCTTTCCCTTTTCCTTTCCCCTTCCTCTTTCTTTTCATTCCCACACTACCAGTAAGGGAGGAGGAAGCACTAAAATGAGGTGGGGAATTTCCATGGGGAAGGTCACCTGTGCCAGAGATGCTGGGCTGAGGTGACTCAGGCCTTTGTGAGGCCAGTGGTGGCGCATTCCTCCTCGCCCCCCGTGCGTAAAACAAAGCACTACTCACCTTGTATTTTTTTTATTGAACATCCTCCTCAGCCTTCGGCCCTTAATGGGGGAATCCTACCCACTTTGGAACACTGTACATAGTACTAGGATCCTCCTGATATTCATCCTCACTAGAGGAATTGTCAGAGGATCGAGGGCAGCAGGGGATGGTGGGAAGGGGTGGTGATGGTGCGGCTGTCTGGGAGGATACCATCGTCACTTTCATATATTTGGCCTTTCTTGGGGATGGTATTTCTAAATCACTGCTAGATTCTGAGTCTGGCTGAACGTAATCCCTGTCAGACACATCGACTTCTAGTGGGGAATTGCCTGAATCCACTATAGGGCACCTCAAGGAGAGAGTCAATCTCATGCTGGGGTGGGCCGCAATGCGCCATGGACCTCACTCACTCACTGTCAAAATCACTGATGTGATGGGCTCCCACGTGGGCCCAGGTGTGCGGTGATGACTCATACATGGCGGGTGAGGCCTAGAGAGGCGTGGGAAAGCCCAGTTGATTTTTTGGCACTTAATTTGAATTTTCGAGTTTTGGCAAATATATCAAATCACCAACATACACGTACGTTGTTGGCACTATCCACGTGTATAGGGGCCGACGTACATGTATGTTGCTGTCACGGGGTGGGTTAATGGAGTAAAATTTCCATAAAATATTATGGAAATATTACTATGTAAATGCACTGGTAACAGCCCTCTAGCATAAAGAGATGTTACTACATAACCTAATAATTAAATGTGTGTTTTATCAAAACCTATAAATTACCACACAGTCTGTGCAGAGAACTTTGCAATGGATCATTTCTCCCTGCAACTAACGATAATCCCCTGCAACCTGTCAGAGACAGAGTTAACAGGTCTGTATAACTACAGTTTTTTAATTTCTTCTGAACAGTTCCCACTCTGCCATCATGCAATGTCGGAGTTGTTGCAGAGTTCTACTTGGCGCTGGGACCCACAGATAAATGATACTACCCAAACAGTCCTCGCTGGGCTTCAGATAGTCCAATAGTTGATGTGTATTGGGCAGTTACTCCCGAGAAAAATTACAAACTTCCCATTTTATAATATGTGTGCATGAATCTTATATATATATATATATATATATATATATATATATATATACTGTAAATACCCTGTAGGTAAGAGTTTTTTTGTATTATTTAAACATAACTTCCATTTTTAATACTAACTTTAGTATTGGCCACATAATCTATCTATCTATCTATTGCCAGATGCCTCAATCCCGTTTGGGGTGGCCACAAACAAATCGCCTCCACGTCGCCCTGTCCCCCGCCATTTCACTGCCCTGCTCCCAACTCACACCCTCCTCTCTCATATACCTCTCCACCCCATCCCTCCATCTCATCCTCGGCCTCCCCCTACCTCTTCCCCCCTCTGCCTCACTCACATACACTCTCTTCGTCAGCCTCTCACCCTCCATCCTCTCCACATGGCCAAACCACCTCAGTGTGTTCCTCATAACACTTCCTATCACATCCACATCCATACCACAACGCTCCTTTATATCCTCATTCGTCAGCCTGTCTCTCCATGTGACTCCACAGGCTCCTCTTAATTAAACTCATTTCCACTGCTCTCACTCTTGACTTGTGCCCTTACAACAACGTCCAAGCTTCACTTCCATACATTAGAGTTGGTATCACAATACTGTCATGTAGTAACTTTTTCACTTCCATGCTCACTTCCCTGTTTCTTATCACTGCTTTCAAAGAACCAGCAACCTTTCTTCCCTGCTGTACCCTTTCAAGCACTTCACCCTCCAAACCTCCATCCTTACTCATCACACTACCCAAGTACTTAAACGTACTCACATTTTCCAATTCCTCACCATCGAACCTCGCTGTACATTCACTGACTTCACCTCTCTCAAAGACCATCACTTTACTCTTCCCTACATTCACCTTTAGATTCCGTTTCTTACACACTCTCCTAAACTCATCCACCAAGCCTTGCAGCTCCCACTCGTCTTCACTCAACAACACAATATCATCTGCAAACAACAGTACAGGGAGTTTCCAAACACTATCCTCTCTCACCAGGGCCACTCCAACAGTCACTACCCTACCTTGTACCTCTATAAACTATTATAAATTATAAATGTAATGAAATGCTGGGTACTGCTCTGGACTTTGTTATGCAAGAAGAAAATTCACCTTAACTAACAACATATCACCCGGCAGTGGTGGACTCATATGTTAGACTACCCAAAACATAGTAACGTAACGATATATACCAAATAAAGGCATGCATACCGAACATACAATGGCAGTGCCTAACGCTATATTCATTACGTTTCACTAATACTGTAAAAATTAATACCAGGTCGCCTATAAGGATTAATCAAGTCAGAGTTTTCATAGACGTAATCTGTTACTGTGAAATTGAATATTCTCTCCAATTATTACTCTACATGAATCAAGGGTTATATACAATTTAATGTTAACACTGTTCCATGAGCCATAATACTAGGTGGGTAGGGTCGCATGTGGCCCACGGACCACAGGTTCTATGTGGCGAAGCTTTTGTCCAAGTGGCGTTGCTCTTTAAAAACACTCGGAGAAGTGATAGGGAGGGGTGGGAAGAGAGAGGGATAGGGGGAGGAGAGACCAGCTGTTGATTATTAAAATATTATTATTATTTAGCAACTAAACAAGGCTGAACAGGTTCCCCGGAAAGTCAAAGCTCAACCTAGCTGCGCTATTGCTAGCGAAAGTCGTCAGACTGATGTGAGAGGAAAGATATGGACTAGGAGTAAATGCGGAGTCCATCCCGCAAACCTTGGTGACCGGCAAGAGCCTTGATTTTGTAGCCCTTCGGACACTAATCCAATTAACTGATATCAGAATAAGAGCAAATATCTTAGATAAATTATTGGCTGGATGGAGGGATTAACAAAAACTATTCATCGTTAATGGCATAATAGACGAGAGAAATATCGTCTCAAGCCACGTAAATATCTGGAGGCAGAGAGAGAGAGAGAGAGAGAGAGAGAGAGAATGGGGGATGAAAGGGTGGGAGAATAAGGGGAACGATGAAGGGAGAATGAGAGAGAGAGAGCAGGGGAGGATAGGGAGAGAGGCAATGGGGAGTGGGAGGGAGGGAGTATGAGACAGAAAGAGAGAGGGAGGGAAGGAGGGGGAGGGGGAGGAGAGACCAGATTCCTTCACAAATAAAATTAATTTCAGAGTAAATAAATGTTTGACTGACTGGAGGGAGTAATAACAATATTCACAGAATATCATCCCAAGGTAAGTAAATAGCTAGAAGAATATATGTGAATGGAAAATGAGGCAGGGAACATAGGATATTGCATATCTGGACATGTAGTCAGCATTACCAAACGAAATCTGAGAGAGGCAAATCCGAGGTGTGTAAGAATATTTCTGGTCAATAGTACAAGACTGAAGATAACAGGGCAAGATTCCGGATCCGTGTGTGGGCTTGAGGCGAATCCCTCCAGCAGCTTGCTCATGACCTAGAGAGTACCCTGGAGCAGCACCTAACCTGTTGGCTATTCTTCTGATGGACCAGTCCATCGATCCTCTTGATAGTGCAAACTTGAATGTGCAAGTGAAGCAGGTGCAACCGAGTGGCATGCAAGAAGC
This sequence comes from Coenobita brevimanus, assembly GCF_032717465.1. Taxonomy (NCBI): domain Eukaryota; kingdom Metazoa; phylum Arthropoda; class Malacostraca; order Decapoda; family Coenobitidae; genus Coenobita; species Coenobita brevimanus. The sequence goes on along the minus strand of NC_136991.1, from coordinate 21,649,768 downwards.
ACTAGCCAGGGCTTTAGAATTTGAGTCCTATGTCAAGTCCAATACTTTCACTTTTCAGGCAGGTCACAGTGAGGGATTCAAGGCACGAAAGGCCCAGGTATGTGAAGAGGAAAAATTTGAAGGAAGTTGCTGGTACTGTGAGATGCAGGACATCGGAAAGTGGTTTGCAAAAGTGGAAGGGAGAACTGGAGAAGATCAGAGAAGGTTGATAGTTTTATGAGAAGCGAAGACACAAGAAGGAGGATTGATACAATGGAAGAAGGAGCAAGAGCAGAACAGTGCAAGGAATTCCATGAACGCAAGAAACGGGTGTTGGACATGTGGCTAGGTGGGATGCTTCTGTCATGATTGTCCAAATGAGAAGGACAGCAAGCAGAAGGCTGCTGAAGACGAGAAGGATGAGGGTAAATAAGTAAATGCTGGTGACAGGAGGTCATCACCAGCCGGCTTTTCCCAAGTAGTTTCACCACCGAGAAAATGCAAGAGAACTGTGACTGATAGTATGCAAGAAGACGGAAGAACAGATGGCAAGCAGTGTACAAGAAATGAGAGACTTAGCAAGAAATGCAGCCATACTGTGGTGACAGGGCCAGTGTCAGCTGAAGAGGTCCTGAAGAAGATACAGAGTTACAACCAGTGCTAGAGTGGCTGCGGCGGAGTATAGTGTGACCATCTTGGGAAGAGGTTTCCAGATTCAGCCCTGCGACTAAGACCTACTGGAGTTAGTGGGGCCTTCTTCTTTTGAACAATGGACTACTGGAGCATTAGTGGGAGACACCCGATGGCCTCAGCAAGGATTGGCGACTGGTGGTTCCAAAGAAAATGAGGACTGGGATCTTAGATGAGTCTCATAACCAGATCACTAATGGGCACCCAGGAGTGAAGAAAACTCTAAGTCGGCTGTGACAGGGGTTGTACTGGACTGGCATGCGTCAGAATGTTAAATAGTGTTGTCGGGCCTGTGATGTATGTTGTGACAAGAAGGGACCCGAGATATGTGGATGTGCTCCTCTCCAGCTGTAACAAATGGGTGCATGGATGAGATGAGTCATGATGAACATTGCTGGACCTCTGCCACTCACTGAAAGAGGAAAGCACTATACATGTGTCGCCATGGATTACTTCACAAAATGGCCAGAAGCCTATGCCATCCCTGATCAAGAGGCTGCAACTGTTGTTCAGATGTTGGTTGACCAGTTTTTCTGTTGTTTTGAGATGCCACAAGAGCTAATTCACACCAGGGTAGAAATTTCGAGTCTGCTGTGTTCCGTGAGTGCTGCAAGTTACTGGGGATCAAGAAGACAAAGACGATCCCACTAAGGCCATAGTCTGATGGGATGGTAGCGAAATTTATCTGGACCCTGGGACAAGAACTGGCCAAGTACTGTGTAGAAGAACAAATAGAATGGGACTAGAAATTACCTGCATTACTGATGGCATATCGGTCTGCATCCCATGAGTCTACCGGCTACACATCTGCAAAACTGATGTTGGGCTACGAGTTAAGCTTACTCGTTGACTTGCTGTTGGGAAGATCACCTGGTGACGAGCTGCCAACAGATACCTCCAGCTATGTGAAGCATCTTCAGGAGGTACAGCCCCAGTTAGAATTTGGTGATACAGTCAGCACTCCCAACGCCAAAGCGTCTGGGTTCAGAGTTCGAGAATTTCGACTCGCGTGTCTGACACTCACACACACACACACACACACAAACACACACACACACACACACACACACACACACACACACACACACACACACACACACACACTGAGAGAGAGAGAGAGAGAAAGAGTATACATCTAAGGCATGGTAACGGACATTGAGGGAGCGTCTCCCTATCTCATTACAATCACGACCAATATTTCTATGAAATATATAATCCACATACTTATATATATGTAAAAGACTAGCGATTTTATTATTACATTTTTCCCATGTCACATGAATTAATGTGGTTAGGAAACACAGTATTATATTAACCCAGAATACATCCTATGATTGCATAGTCATAGCTAGGAAACGCTGACAGGTAACATTTTATAATATGCCTTGCCCATTGCAATTGACGTTTTAATTTCAAACTACACTTGTTTAGTTAAACAGATGATGAAAGTATAGCACACCTGTGTCCTGTGAGTAAGCTATGAAACACATGGATGGTCGGGTCTCCTTACATTTTGTCTAAGCTACGGGTTAATCACATAAGTGACGGATGCGACCAGAACGTGGATAAGCGTCTTATTTTAAATTATGACTAGTAAAGTGAAATCAATAAATTGTTTTCTCTCTTAATATTATAATCGTAATAATAAACACTGAAAGGGATGAAAGACTCATTTGCACTGATGTTTACTATTACCATACGTAATATCCAGTCCACCCCACATTTATCTCTATAATATATATTTATATATATATATATATATATATATATATATATATATATATATATAAAACTACTTTAATATAGATAGATAGATATAGGTATATATATATATATTTATATAAGGTATATATATATATATATATATATATATATATATATATATATAGATATATATATATATATATATATATATATATATGTATCCATCAACCAATCCTATGTTGCCCCATAAGGAGCGTAGGAGCCCGGAGCTAGGCAAGTTGGTCCTGACATTTAAGATAAGAGTGACCAGCCTCACTCATCCCTGAGTGACATTACATGAGCAGGAAACCCCAACCATCCCTTGGATATAAGCCTACATCGGCTCAATCCGATTGGAGTTCAGTAATTACCCACTACACCACCAGGTGCCAAAATCTGGTTACATGGTTACCATCCAGCGTAGTAAATGGTTTCCTGGTGTACAGGCTTGTCACTCAGCGTAGAGTCACCCACAGGCAGAAGGAAGAGGAAAGAATGAAGGAAAGAAAGACAGAAAAGGGAGTGTACTGTCACCCTTTGGCAGAAGAGCGAGGAAAGAACGAAGAAAAGAAAGACAGAAGAGGATGGAAGGAATGAAGGATGGAGGAGAGGAAAGGGCAGACACCCGAGAGCAGCGTATATAATTAAAGTCGTGCAAGGGAGAGAAAAAGACGGCGCAATGTGGTAAGGGGGGTGTCGCGACGCTGGTGACCCAAACTCTGTGCGTATGAAACGGCCATTTTTGTTTTATTTTTCCACGTGCTTTGGAACGGACACAAAGTTGGGTCACAGTAAAAAGTATTTGGAGTGTAAATGTGATGAGCATGTGATCCCTTAATTGCCTCATCCCACCAAGGCGGGGTCACAATAAACCAAAAAACTAAAACAACCATGCAAACTCTGGTCACATTTGCATCACATCCACACTCTCAACAACGTAATCCGTTTTACAGTATTTAAGTCTGTGATTATTAATTTGCAATTAAGCCGTATGTATTGCAAGACTATCGACAGTTCATATCTTACCATGTAATATCCCTCTTCCAACAATAGACTCTGCCAAGGGAACTAGAGGAGAAGTGCTTCTCATCTGTAAAGATGGCTCTGCTCCATAAGTCATCATCCTGCTCAACATGGAGCTGTGCAAAAGCCAGTCTTCCTGCACAGTGCTGGTCCGTCAGCTGTTCCTTCTGAGCTGGGGTGCGATGGTGTATTCCAGCGCGATGTAACCTTCTCCTTACAGTTCTGGCTGACGCTTCTAACTGCAAGTCATCCTTTATTGCTGCTGCGTTGGTAAGGGGGTTAGCTTCCGCTGCCACAATAATGTTCCCATCCTCTACTGGTGTCGTCCTCCTTAGGGCTCCTGTTCTCTCTAAGAAATGGAGTTTTGCTGTAAACCCAACGAGGTTGTGATGCATTTATTGAGGTGTTCTCAAATGATACTATTATAGCTTGCGTGGGTCTTTCCTAATAACTATGTAAGGTTTTAGTGCATCCGTCCGACTCCGTGAAACCTGAACGATCAGCATATGCAGTATCGTTTCACGGGGCGAACGTCACTCTCTCCCCTTGTCAGAGCCGCTCAGGGGGAAAAATGTTGCCATATGCAGGTCGCTTGGTTGTATCAGTCTCGATGAATGGACTACGTTACTACACGTGCTAACACTGTCACGTCCATTGTATCCACGAGAGTTTGACAACACACTGTTAACCAGTTGGGACAATTTCCTTATTGATATTACCGACAGAGGAACGTGTAAACAGGACTGTTTATATTACTCTATACACCCATATATTTTCTCCTCATCCCTTATCTGTTTTATCAATACTTACCCCTATTTCGCTAACACTGGTGGAAGAGGAATCTCGTAACATAGATATGTCGCATAATACGAATCGTTTTGTAATGTTAATGGATACTAAACGTAATCGATAGTTTAACCATCAGCTACGCTTATGTAAAACAATGATATGGATTTGTAGTCAAAGGGTATGTGGAAAAACTAATCATCTCCTTTGCATTTCATATAACATGGTCATTTGAGAACGGGAAGGTGGGAGAGATGATAAGGTTATCAGAAGACTAAAGAGGAAGCCAGAGCTGCAATGCGTTTTGCTTACGTCCTTTCTACAGCCAGGTTCGGATGCTTTAAACAAAAATAGATAACATGTAAATATGAACTACTACTATACTATAATGTTACCGTGAACAACAGTTAACCATCATAGCACGCTTAACGGCTTAACACATACCCTTCTTTACTCCAACCCCATTACTGACAGGACTAAACCTCTGATACCCTACACTACCCCACCACCAACCAGCAATGCAGGTCACAAGACAGTTGTTGATGGTTGTAGAATATGAATATCTATATCTATATCTATATATTGAAAATTTCAATATAATAACTGTAACCTCATAGGTAAAATATTTATAACTGTTCACATACACTGTATCTTATGTATACTGGCATGGGCGTCCGGAGGGGGAGGGGGGATAGGAGGGCAGTTGCCCCCCCTTGGAATTAGACGGCTTCAGTTCTTGTTCAAGGATGATTGAGTGATTTGAGTCGATTCATGCATTCTGTCACTATGCATTTGATGTAAGTCATGTAACTCATGTAAGTAAATACCTTTGCCTATTTGGAGTGTGTGTATTTTTATAAAACTGCACATATATGTATAATTTCTCTTATTTTGCCCCCCCCCCCTTACAAAAAATCCTGTGGACGCCCTTGTGTACTCCTACTATGACAAATCCAAGTATGCACATAGAACTTAAAGACCTTACGCAGGTCGTTTATGTGTCCGTTGGTGTTCCACCTCGTAATCCACTTGGCGACGATCCTTGGTGCCGACCCAAGTCGCTGAGCGATAACACGTATAGACAGCCCACTATCGCGCAGAGCGATAATGCTTCCTCTCAACTCCAGGTTTTGCTCCTACCTGTTCATACTGTATTTTCCCGGGGACTGGTAACCCCCAGATCCGTATGATACAAAGAAATCTCGGATGATTTCCTCCCTCCTTCCCTCTGTATCAGTGTCAGACACGCGAATCGAAATTCTTGATCTGATGCAAACGTTTCTGTCGTCATTAACGCTGAGGCTACAGAAAGTGATTGTGAAAAATGGTGGGTGGACTGGATATTACGTATGATAATAGTAAATAGCAGAGCAACTGAGTATTTCATCCTCTTCAGTGTTTATTATTACGATTATAATATTATTAAGAGAGAAAACAATTTACTGATTTCACTTTACTAATCTATCTATCTATCTATAGCCCGACGCCCTAATCCCGCAAAGGGTGGCCGCAGACAAAACGCCTCCAAGTCACTGTCACCCACCATTTGACTCCCCTCCCCCCAACTCACACCCCCCTCCCTCATATACCTCTCAACTCCATCCCTCCACCTCATCCTCGGTCTACCTCTCCCTCTCCCTCCCTCCACCTCACCTACATACACCCTCTTAGTCAGTCTTTCATTACTAATCATAATTTAAAATAAGACGCTTATCCACGTTCTGGTCGCATCCGTCACTTATGTGATTAACCCGTAGCTTAGACAAAATGTAAGGAGACCCGACCATCCATGTGTTTCATAGCTTACTCACAGGACACAGGTGTGCTATACTTTCATCATCTGTTTAACTAAACAAGTGTAGTTTGAAATTAAAACGTCAATTGCAATGGGCAAGGCATATTATAAAATATTACCTGTCAGCGTTTCCTAGCTATGACTATGCAATCATAGGATGTATTCTGGGCTAATATAATACTGTGTTTCCTAACCACATTAATTCATGTGACATGGGAAAAATGTAATGATAAAATCGCTAGTCTTTTACATATATATAAGTATGTGGATTATATATTTCATAGAAATATTGGTCGTGATTGTAATGAGATAGGGAGACGCTCCCTCAATGTCCGTTACCATGCCTTAGATGTATACTCTTTCTCTCTCTCTCTCTCTCAGTGTGTGTGTGTGTGTGTGTGTGTGTGTGTGTGTGTGTGTGTGTGTGTGCGTGTGTGTGTGTGAGTGTGTGTCAGACACGTGAGTCAAAATTCTCGAACTCTGAACCCCTGACCGGAGCTGTACATCATCAGGTGTGAGAAGCTCTGAAGTTTTCGGGTGAAGTGATGAAGTGCAAGTATGATGCCAAGGCAAATGAGGTGAGCTTCAAGGATGGTGACAAAGTTTGGTTATACAGTCCTCAGCGGAAGAAGGGACATTCTCTGAAGCTGCAGAGCCTTACACTGTGTTAGACTGCTTATCAGACATAACATGCCGGATTTGGGGAGGTAGGAAATCTCGCCTATAGGTGTTATACATGAATCGTCTATGGCAGCACCATGGGCCAGGAAAGTACAGCTGGGATGTCTCCGACGAATCATGCTCTCCTGCAGCCGAGGATGTTGAGGAGAACCAAGGACCTGAAGTGCAAGAGGACGGCGACAATTTCCCACGAGAAGAAGTGCATCAGGAAGAGAACCAAGACATTCCAGGAGTGGACTCTATGAAGGAGCAAGGATGTCATCGGAAGCAACATAGAAGAAGCCCTGATAAGTTGAAGGGTTATTCTGTGTATAATTTAATGTAAAATTTGGATTAACGATTATGTTTGTATATTGTGTAGTTTTGTCGGGATGACAAAATGATTAGGGAGGGGGTAGTGTGGAGAAGTGGGATTTGCTAGTTAGGTAGTGCTGGAGTATTCCTGATGATTCTTGAAGTTCGATTATATGTCAGAGTTGCCAGTTAGTTGCTGTTTGTGAGTGTAGTTATTTTGTAAGGTGTACATTGATTTTTGTGCCCGTTTTCTCCGTAATGTTTTATTTATGTGATTGTTAAATTTGTATGCTTAATAATTTAGAGTGTTATGCACTGTAAGAAAACTCTGGCATGTTTTGGATGTCTCTTATTTGTTAACTGTAGGTGCTAGAGTAAACTACTAAGGATTTCAGGGGCAGTGTCCAACTGTTTTTTTTAAATAACGTCTCAACAAAGCGTCGGACAAGGATTTAACTTTGGCAGTGCATGTTTGAGACCCCGACCTAATTTGTAAAATTATGCTTTTGTACCAAATGTGTATGATTAAGGCATTTATAAGAGTAAATGTAGGGTAAACTTAGCTAAAATCGTCAGAGGCATGTAGCGAGGCTAGCTTCGGTCACGATACAAGCCCCGCCCACAATTCGGAACGTGACGTCGGTATGACGTAGTAGTAATCACCGACGCAAGTGGCATTTCTATCTTTCTAACCCCCCCCACATACTGTACTTTCTCTCTCTCTCTCTCACACACACACACACACACACACACACCGAAGTAATATTTCACCCCTACTATACATTCAGTATGGTCCTTATATGAGAAGAATGGTTGCGAAATCTATCTATGCTCGCCATCGCTGAAGTTTCGGTTTGGTAACGTCTCGCCTGTCGGCGGCCGCCACATCACCTCGCCCAGCGGTGCCGGCTCAGGCAGTGATTACTACTCTTCAGAAGTGAATAAGTCATATTGACGTCACAATATGTGTAAGAGGGCGATGCATATACTATGTACTAATAGGGAGTCTGGAGGGATGTACAGTCACTCTAAAAATCAGCTGCAGCTCAGAAATATGAGTAACCCTGAGGCATTCAATCTGAAGCAGCTTACATAAAGACAGAACTGCCACTTGCGTCGGTGATTACTACTACGTCACACCGACGTCACGTTCCGAATTGTGGGCGGGGCTTGTATCGTGACCGAAGCTAGCCTCGCTACATGCCTCTGACGATATTAGCTAAGTTTACCCTACATTTACTCTGATAAATGCCTTAATCATACACATTTGGTACAAAAGCATAATTTTACAAATTAGGTCGGGGTCTCAAACATGCACTGCCAAAGTTAAATCCTTGTCCGACGCTTTGTTGAGACGTTATTTAAAAAAAACAGTTGGACACTGCCCCTGAAATCCTTAGTAGACGCTTCGAGAGTAATGTAAGGCTATAAGGATGGGGAAGGAACTAGAGCAGTTTCAGTCAGTTTCGTTTCAGTTCAGTTTGAGTAAAGTTCAGTGTCAGTGCAATTAATGAAGACTGTATACCTCTGGTACTTGTGAAAACAGTGAAGTGAAGTTGGGAAGGATTAAATGTAATTCTTTGGAAAATAAAAACAGCGAACTTAAGACCCCCATGTTTATTTACAACGCCTAAGCTGATCTTGTGTGCAGAACAACTCACTGGGCAACATTCTTCCTATACGGAACTACTGCTGTTGAAGCTCTGGGCAGTGTGGGATGGGGATGTAACAATATTATGAGTATATAATACTAAGAACTTTTTATGGATGCTAGCAAAGAAATACATGTTATGAGTATAAACTACTAGCACATAAATGTGCCTCCAACTACACCCCCTAGGTGCCTACCCCCACGTACCTGTTTCTCCTAAAACATCTGTTCTTGCTTTGGCAAATTTGCCCTCTTGGTCCTAGTTCCTCCTTTGGACCAATTTTTCCCCATGATTTTCCCTCTAGGACCAATTTTCCTCCTTGGAACGACTTTCCTTTATGCACATATATTACCCATGGATCTATTTGGATCGCTGGCCTATTTTCACCCATCGACCTATTATCCAAATAATTGAACCTGTTTCCCATCTTTCAAGTATTTTTTTTTTCCATGGACTTATTTTCTCTATGGACCTATATTTACCATGGACCCATTTCACTCATGGACCTATTTGAGCTGTGAACCTGTTTTATGGACATATTTTTCCCAATGGACATAAGATTCCCCATGGGCATGTATTTGCTCCATGGACCTATTTTCCCTCCATGAACCTACTTTTCCTATGGACTTATAGTTCCAAAATAGACCATTATACCCTCCACTGGCCTCAAGTGGAATGTGACAACACGAATACCTGGAGATTTTCATATTTAAAACGACATCTTGCTGCTGTAGAAAGTTTTTAGATTGCTATCTCCATACTGTACAGTAGATTGAATCCTGCCCTGAATATGAAGGAAACATCCCAGGTTGTTACTATGAAATTTGGTGCACAATTCACCCCTGTACGACTTCTCGTTTTGGAGTTAAGACTGAAAAAAAAAAAAAAAAAAAAAGCAAAACATATTATTTGAGTTTGCAACTCCTACCCCCTGGGGGTAGTTTTTTTTTTTTTTTTCAAGAATACTAACCCAGTATCCCTGCTTGTCGAAAGAGGCGACTAAAAGGGTTGGCGGAGGGTTAGTGCCCCTCCCCGGAAAACAGCTAACTAAAAAAACAAACAATAAGCCTCGGACAAGGACTAACCAAACGATGACGACCAAAGACCGGACAAAGTACATGGTTATCGGAACGTGGAATGTAAGAGGAGCGAATGATGAGGTGAAAAAGAGAGAGAGAGATTGTTCATGTGCTTGAGGGTGCGAAAGTGGATGTATGTGGAATAACTGAAACAAAATGGAGAGGAGAAAGTGTGAGAGAATGGGAGTATGATGGGGTATATGTGCAGGAGCAGGTGAGAATGAGAGGGCAAAGGAAGGAGTATGTATAGTTGTGAGTAAAAGATGGAAGAGGAGCATAAGACAGTAGGGATCAGTTGGGTCAAGGATTGTGTGGGTAAAGTTGAAAGTTGGAATACAAATATGGGCGATTGTGTGTGTGTATGCGCCAACGCAAGATCGTGCCAGCAGGGTGAGAGAAGAGTTCTGGATAAATGTAGAAGTGTGCATGGAAAAGTTTGGAAGGAATGAGAGAGTGTTTTTGATCGGTGATATGAATGGTAAAGTTGGGAATGTGAAGGTGGATGGAATAGTTGGTGAGTGGGGTGTGCCTGTTGAGATAGATGAGAATGAGAGTGCGTTAGTGGACATTTGTGCTGGGAGGGGGTTGGTGATAGCCAATACCCTCTTCAGGCATAAAATGATCCACAGGTATACATGGCCAGTGATGAGAAGGGTAGGTGGTGAACTGAATGAAAGGAAGGCAATGATTGATTATGTGTGTGTGGATGAAAGGATGCGAAGATGTGTAATGGATGCAAGAGTTTATAGAGGCTGGGGGAGTGGACTTTCTGACCACTATTTGGTGGTGGCCAGAATTAGAATTCAAGTAAGATGGAGGAATAGAAGAAGGGAAAGACGAGAGGAAGGAGTAGTTGCAAGGAGAGTGGAAAGGTTACAAGAGGATGAGAAAAAGGCAGAGTATAAGAGAGAAGTGGAGGAACGATTGGGCAAATATGAATTGGAGCAGATGGGAGACGTGGAAGATGTGTGTAGGATATTTACAGAAGAAATAAGTGCAGCATGTGATGTGGTGTGTGGAACGAAGAGAAGACGGAGGGGGATGCAAGGAACAGTGTGGTGGACTGAAGAGGTGAAACAGGCTGTGGCACAAAAGAAGAAAGCATACAATGAATGGATGAGAAATGGGGGCGTGGTAGAAGTTGAGAGGCGGAAGAGAGAGTTATATGTAGAAAGAAAGAGAGAGGTGAAAAGATTAGTAAGAGAGAGTAAGAAGAGAGTGGATGAGGAATTTGGAAGGAATTTGAGTGTAAAGTGGAGGGACTGTAAGAAAATGTTCTCGAAAGAGGTGAAAAGAGTAAGACAGGGTGGAAGTGAAGTTAGCAGGGGAGTGAAAGATAAAAATAGTAGATTACAAGTGGAGAAGGGAGAAAAAGTGAGCAGATGGAGAGAACAATTTAAGGAATTGTTGAACATAGAGTATGGAGGTAATGGGAGTATAAGTGGCTGGGGAATGGCTGGGAGAAGGAGGGAGGTGAGAAGACAGGAAGAAATCAGTAGGATAGAAGTTGTGGAAGCAATGAAGAAAGTTAAATCGGGGAAAGCCCCGGGAATTGATGGAGTGTGTGGCGAAATGCTGAAGCATGGGGGAGAGATAGTAGTAGAATGGATGTGGAAGATGTGCAGATTGGCCTGGGAGGAAGGTAGAGTCCCGGAGGATTGGAAGTCAGGTATAAATATTCCCTTGTACAACGGAAAAGGGGAAAAAGAACTGTGTGGTAATCATAGAGGCATTTGTCTTCTTAGTATAATAGGAAAAGTGTATGGTAGGATACTTATTGACAGAGTTAGAGAAAGAACAGAGAAATTAGTTGGAGAAGAACAGGGAGGCTTTAGGAAGGGAAGAGGTTGTGTAGATCAGATATTCATTTTTAGATCTTTAGTGGAAAAGTTTCTAGAGAAGGGAAAGAAGTTGTATGCGGCTTTCATGGATTTGGAGAAAGCATATGACAGGGTGGATAGACATGGATTGTGGAAAGTGTTAAGAATATATGGAGTAGATGGGAAGTTGTTGAATGCTGTGAAGAGTATGTACGATGGTGCAAAGGCTGCAGTGCGTGTGGATGGTGAACTAAGTGAATTTTTCTCTTTGAAAGTTGGGTTGAAACAGGGATGTGTCATGTCTCCATGGTTGTTCAATTTGTATATGGATGGGGTAATAAAAGAGGTATAACGTAGGGTAGTGGATGTTGGAGTGGCCCTGGTGAGAGAGGATAGTGTTTGGAAACTCCCTGTACTGTTGTTTGAAGATGATACTGTGTTGTTGAGTGAAGACGAATGGGAGCTGCAGGGCTTGGTGGATGAGTTTGGGAGAGTGTGTAAGAAACGGAATCTAAAGGTGAATGTAGGGAAGAGTAAAGTGATGGTCTGTGACAGAGGTGAAGTCAGTGAATGTACAGCGAGGTTGGATGATGAGGAATTGGAAAATGTGATTACGTTTAAGTACTTGGGTAGTGTGATGAGTAAGGATGGAGGTTTGGAGGGTGAAGTGCTTGAAAGGGTACAGCAGGGAAGAAAGGTTGCTGGTTCTTTGAAAGCAGTGATAAGGAACAGGGAAGTGAGCATGGAAGTGAAAAAGTAACTACATGACAGTATTGTGATACCAACTCTAACGTACGGAAGTGAAGCTTGGACGTTGTTGGAAGGACACAAGTCAAGAGTGAGAGCAGTGGAAATGAGTTATTTAAGAGGAGCCTGTTGAGTCACATGGAGAGACAGGCTGACGAATGAGGATATAAAGGAACGTTGTGATGTGGATGTGGATGTGATAGGAAGCGTTATGAGGAACATACTGAGGTGGTTTGGCCATGTGGAGAGGATGGAGGGTGAGAGGCTGACGAAGAGAGTGTATGTGAGTGAGGTGGAGGGGGGAAGGGGGAGGGGGAGGCCGAGGATGAGATGGAGGGATGGGGTGGAGAGGTATATGAGAAAGGGGGGTGTGAGTTGGGAGCAGGGCAGTGAAATGGCGTGGGACAGGGCGACTTGGAGGCGATTTGTTTATGGCCACCCCAAACGGGATTGAGGCGTCTGGCAATAGATAGATAGATAGAACTCCTACGAAGGTTGATGGAGGAATTTGAATTACACTGCAATTAAATAGCTAAGAACTTCTAGTTCGTATGCATAGAGCTGAGCTTCAGAAGTGTTTTCTTGAGCAGGCTGATACATTTATTCCTAATGCACGGGACTTCCAAGGATCCAGGGCCATTCCTACACGGCAAGCGCTTCTAAGCATACTGAAACACGGATAGGACGGGTCATAACTCTACAGAAGTGCCTTAAACAAGCACAAGCATTAACACAGCTATTACCATCAGCATCACAACAATCACCTCCATCACCATCACTGCCAGCTGCACCACTTGAAGATATCGATAAAACCTCTCATCTCAATAACTCAAATCACCCGGACATGTCACCAATATGTCCACTTCTTAATGGTTTATCATACCCAACAGATTTATAATAGCATGTAACATGTTTGTTTGATAGATAGTTCAGTACAGTGGCGTATTATTTTATTCATTATCCTAACACTAGATGCTTTTATAAAACTTGGGAGAGACATTTCGAACGACTTAATCAGTTACAACCATAATTAACTTATTCCCAATGAAAGATTTCCTTGAAGCTGAATATAATTGTGTTGGGCTAGCAAGAGCGGAACATAAGTCATCATGATATCCACAGGGTCATATAGTAATTGATACAACACAATTTCTGCTTGTGTTTATGTCTGATTTTTGCCTACTAATGTACTAAAAGGGTCCATTTTGAATCACATATGAATACGAAATACTTCAAGACTTGCATACAACGTAATGGCATAACTGTCAAAATCTCAAGAACGATTAAAACATTACTGATATAGAGTAAACAATACCTTGACCCAAGCAAACAACTGTATTTCCAGAAATTATTACAATTATCTGGAATCTACTTTCAACCTAAATATCAACATTTCAAACATCTACAGACATTCTGACACCAACTATCCCCGAGACTACAGTTTCGGATGCTCTTAATCTGCAGTAAAGCCAGAGTGTGATGTGGTGTGGACTACTGGGGTACTGTGTGGTGTGATACGATGCAGTGTGGTATGATACAGTGCAGTATGCTGTGGTGTAGCATAATTTAGTTTGGTGTTGTGTTGTACGGCATGGTGGACACACAAGGAAAGAGGGATGTGGATGAGGATGTGATTGCGATGGCACACGCTCAATTCGTGATATATACTCAATACTCTGCTTCATTTTGCTCCACCTCACTCTAGGAAATTCACTCCCATTTTCATTCTTACGGTTGCGCTCTGTAATTTCATCATTTCATTCCAGTGTCTCCTTCCTCAGCCCATCTTTCTACTTTATTCTTAAAGTTCTCTCTCTCTCTCTCTCTCTCTCTCTCTCTCTCTCTCTCTCTCTCTCTCTCAACCCGACAGCATTCTCTCTGCCACACACTTGATCGCCATAATGGAGACCCTTCTGCCTTGTTCACCTGGACATCATTACTGTGTGTCACATATTTATGACATCACAATACATCGTAGGGACTCAAGAAAAAGTCACAGAAATACACCAGAAAAATCTTCTAGCTTAATCTCTTGCTACTTCCAGGCAATTTCCAAATTTGCCAAAAATGCAGAACACCTAATATATCTTGCGGTGTTACTTTACACCGATTTTTCTGTCAACTACCACTAGTACTTTCATGTATCACCACGTCTTTCGCCATTTTCTTATAAACACAGTTACCACATTCCAATTCCATGTTGTCCCAAAAACCATTATCAAACACCATCGTTGCGACGCACTAAACTCCCTACCTTGATACCCACGACCTGATCCCTGGCCAATGACTGGACAAAGAGGCGAGGAAATGAAGTGATATCTTGGAGTGAAAAAGCGACAGCATATGGACGCCACATCCGGTGACAACACAGTATAACCGGGGTGATATGTCGGATGTCAAGGTAATATGACAGGTATCAAATGATGTAGCAAATGTCAAGGTGGTTTGGCAGGTGCAAGGGTGGTATGGCAGGTGTCAAGGTGGTGTGGCAGAGGTCAATGTTGTGTGCCAGGTGTCAAGGTAGTATAACAGTTGTGATGGTGTACCAAGTATTAGGGTGGTGTGTCAGGTGTCAAGGTAGTCTGATGGGGAAACACCTCCATTATTCCTGAGGCCCCATTGAGTTCTTTTCATTACACTATTGATAACATGCTGCCAGAGGGACTACTGATTTTCGGCACTAGTACTTTAATTTGAATAGTCTTTCCTAGGATGATGAAAATCATCTGGGGCTGTTGGGGCCATCAAGTATTGATTCCAGGGCAGAAGAGGTTAATGGAAATATCCGTGTGTTGCCTCGACCGGATTTCAATTTGTGGAGGCGATTTCCTTCCCCGACGAAGGGAAATGACAGATATAAAAATGTTTCTAGCTGTTCCCTTTTCTCCTCCCCCCACCTCTGTCTGTCTGTCTGTCTGTCTGTCTATCTGTCTGTCTGTCTGTCTGTCTGTCTGTCTCTCTCTCTCTCTCTCTCTCTCTCTCTCTCTCTCTCTCTCTCTCTCTCTCTCTCGTAAAATTGCTGGCTTGCTGTCACTTGTCACTCACTCTTCATAAAATCTCTTTACAATTGATCCGAAACGTTATACCAAGAAAAATATGAATGATGGCACTGAGGAAACATATGAAGAAACAGTGATAGCTGTTTTAAAAGGCTAACAATATTATGGTTAGTATGATCACAACTTAATAGTGAACTGTGACCTTCGATATAATCATTCTGTGTCTTTTATAATAATGAGGAGGGAGGTAAAAATGATGATGATGATGCTGATGCTGATGCTGATGATGATGATGGGGAGGAGGAGGAGGAAAAGTAGGATTTAACAAGGAAAAGATGAACGACATATGTAACTTTTGCACTGAAGAAAACTTCCCAGTTAGTGCAGAATGAGTAAATGAAGATGATCTATGCGTAGATGAATGCAGTTCTAACCTTTAAGTAGCTTAGCTCTGACCAGTAGCTTAGCTCTTTATGCAGTACTCTCCAGAACATTAGTTTAAAAACGTGCAAATAAAGATAAGGACGTTGGGAATGCATTATAAAATACAGATCAAGTATGATATTTTTGCACATGACCTGACAGAGGAGTACCAAATAAATGAAGCTTACTGTATTTAAGGTACTAAAGTCAGTACTGGTATGTAACCTGCGTAAAGAAACAATTAATGTAAACTGCCATCAGTTGCATTGTGCTACTACATGTACAGCATATTGTATAAAATGTTCATAAGATAGTTAACAGAAATAACACTTACAAGATTATAAATAAAAATACACGTACTCTCAACAAACAACAGTAAAATGTATAAGTATAATTGATAACAAGAAGGAATTTATTTTCTATATATGTATAACAAAGTACGTTCTTCATCATCATCATCATTATCATTCGGACCTCCTTTCCTACCCTAGGGCAGCGTGAGGAGTAGCAACGTCCAGACAGGACTAATAAAAAACACCAGTAAAGAGGCCACATTCGAAACAAGTCTTCTGTCAAAACTAAAACCCATTATACAGTCAAGGTTACCCTACTGTCTACACACACACACACACACACACACACACACACACACAAGAATACAATGTGCTGTTTTTTAAGGATTTTATAGCATTATCATTCAGACTCCCCAACCACCCCCGTAATATTTCCTGTCGCTTGCATTCTAGTTTCATAACTACCATAATAATCAATATTACTAAGAGCAGTCAACTACTTTACGAGAATAAATTACTACTGGTAATACCTAATCATCATATTAACGTAACACAGATCATTAAACTGTGATCACCCAAGATCCCGCGTAACCAACAATACTGCCACCAACATTCCAGCTATATATCTTTTACAACAGACAATAATTCCACCTCTGAGTCGGCTCCATAATCACCATAATAACAGCACTAACACCA
The DNA here is from genome assembly GCF_032717465.1 of Coenobita brevimanus. Classification (NCBI taxonomy): domain Eukaryota; kingdom Metazoa; phylum Arthropoda; class Malacostraca; order Decapoda; family Coenobitidae; genus Coenobita; species Coenobita brevimanus. Next base: position 21,633,068 of record NC_136991.1, on the reverse strand, counting down.
CCCTTCCTACTGCTTAACCATGACAACCAAAACTGCCACAGTCATATTAAGTACTGTGTATTTTCACTAATATAAGCAGTATCTCCCTCTCCTATACCCGCTATAACAGCATCCTTGCCCCAGGATCATACAGTGAAATGGCCGAGGGGTCTGGGCCAAGCTTGGCCGAAGTTATGCTATTAAATCCACATATTACCTTCACCATTTCCACTTGATTTATTTTACATGCCAACCAACCTTCATCTCTCTCTCTCTCTCTCTCTCTCTCTCTTTGCTAATTATTTTGCTTTATTCATTCATTGCATTCAACGACCTCCTCTTTCCAATTTCTAGTACTTCTTATTCCTAGTGTCTTTTCATACTGCAGCAGCAATTCGCATACTACAGTCACAAGTTTCACTTGAGGTACCTTGAAAATAAATAGTCATTTTTTTTTTTTCCCCCGCCTTTGGCAACACACGGTGACTGAATTCCGTAAAATTTTTTGGATTTTCTTCTAATTTAGTTTGTAGATAACTTACCTTATACAACAAAATATTTTTGCGGACAATCTAGATTCGTTCCCCGAATCCTTTTGTTTCATCCAAACAACCTTTACCTTCCCATAATAACTGCAGCATCCAAAATCCATATGCAGTACTTCAATACCCCATAATTCTTCAGGCACTTGCATGTCTTTGTTACAGATTATATGAATTTCAATGCTACACGCTACCATCCTTTTTTTTCTGGATATATAAAAAGATGGATTTAATACTCCACATAACCATCATTTTCTACAGAAATTCTTTAAATGATATGAATGTTACTCGATACCATTTTTTTTTTTTTTTTTTTTATAACACTGTCAGATTGCTACTTGCTACTATCATATTTTACAGAAGTTTTTAACCGGTCACGTCATGACTGATTTTGCACCTCCGATACCCCCCAATCCCGAGCTATTTTGGAAAAAAAAAAAATTTGGCTAAAACCTCTGCTTTTGGTGAGAAACATCGAAAATTCATAGAGAAATTGCTCACCTGAGGTTTAAAATACTCACTACAGGTAGCAGTACCTCCTTACCTTAATGGGTTTTCTATCAGGCTGGCTCCAAAGAAAACGAGTTCTATGGGAGGGTAACTATTCCACACCACTCATAAATGGTTTTTATTTATATATTTGGTACGAATTTATATGTAGTACGAGAGTATATTGGTTTTCAAACAGTAATATAGGCATTATAAGCATTGTTTCACTCACTAACTCATCAACATACCTGACCTTTTTTGGTGACATTACCTGATCATCATTTCTGACTGTTTCTTCCTCTAATGCTATGTAAACTTTGTCCTCCAAATTGTCATCGATTGGGGAATCACTCTGGCCCTGAATGTCTTTATTGGCCAGGTCACTGGTAACAGGTGAATTGCCACAACAATGGTGTGTTGGGGGGGGAGGAGGTTATGCAATGTAAGGCATTGTCCCTGCCTGGCATCTTGTAGAGGAATAGAGGAATGTGTCCCGTGCATATGTACCAAAGATCACGAGCGAAAATTGAAAATTGTGCAAATTATGAGCCTTGCAATTGCGCGACGTACCAGTACGTCGACGGGACTGGCAGCTACATAATGTTGCAATGTACCCATACGTCGACAGGACGCCTCGGGTTAATAAAGACTACTTTGTTACTACTATAATTTTTTGTTCTTCAAGTACAGTAGGGGTATCCATGGGGTAGAACACTGAATGCGCCTGAAGGCCAAAGGGAAAGCACTATAATATGATTAAACACCTGCAGTTTTCCTTTTGGCCTTCTGGCGCGATTCAGCACTCCACCCTGTGGACGTCTTCACTTGATTCTCATGCTCTTCAGAGTTATGCTTTTCACATATCCATGCCCTATATAATGCATGTATGATGTCTCTATTTAGAGTATATCCATCCTAATGTATACTCTTGATAACCCACTATTCCTATAATGGTCTATATTCCCTCTCTGTCTTCTGGTGTTCATTATACCCCATTTATTTTCTCAGGTACAAATTGTTCTCAGACTCATCTTCATCTCCCTGATAATTAGTTCTTTCCATTCCTGTGACCATCAAACATTTTGCTGTCCCTGATCTTCCCTAACCATGCCTCACTCTCTCTACATCCATCACTAAAAATCCACCTCCATCCGTTTCTCGCTATCCTCTCCCCTGTAACCAATCTCTCACATTTCCCTTCAGTATCTTTCCACTGACGTGACACCTACTGTTTCAATAATACTAAGCTGCAAAGGAAAGGTAGGAAGTACATGGGAAAAAGATTTTTAAAGGTTTCAACGTCTCCTTCCTCTCCCACCTCTCCATCATCACCCCTCCATCTTCCCCTTGACTCGTTTACAGGGCAATATATACTTAACAAAAGCCTGATAATGGAACTTGAAAGTAAAAAAAAAAAAAAAATCCGTAAGTAATTTTCCCCCCAAATAAGTGATTTTTTGCGCTAAGTATCAACCTTACTACAACAAATGGAGGGTCCCTCCTGTTGTTCTCAAGAACTGTGCTTCTGTGCTTACACCCTGCCTAGGCAAATTATTTCGCCTTTGTCTGTCAACTTGTACCTATCCTTCTTGCTGGAAGTTTGCTCTCATTCAGCCAGTCCCAAAGAAGGGTGACCACTCCCAACCCTCCAACTATCGTCCAATTGCTTTAACGTCCTGTATTTCAAAAGTTTTCGAGTCAATTCTTAATAAAAAAATTTTAAGGCATCTTTCCTATCACAACCTTCTTTCCGATCGTCAGTATGGGTTCCGTCAGGGACGCTCCACTGGCGATCTTCTCACCTACCTTTCAGACTCCTGGTCATCCTCCTTTCGGGACTTTGGCGAAAGCTTTGCCATTGCACTTGACATCTCAAAGGCTTTCGATCGAGTCTGGCATAAATCTTTAATTTCCAAACTGCCCTCCTACGGTTTCTATCCTTCTATCTGTGCCTTCGTCGCTAGCTTCCTTTCTGGTCGTTCTATAGCCGCTGTTGTAGACGGCCATCGTTCTTCTCCTAGATCTATCAACAGTGGTGTTCCTCAGGGCTCTGTCCTATCACCAACTCTCTTCCTTTTATTCATCAGTGATCTTCTAAGCTGTACATCTAACCCTATCCACTCATACGCTGATGACTCCACCTTTCACCTTTCCATTCGGTTCCCGCAACGCCCATCTCAACAGTTACTTCAAGAAACAAGGGATGAGGCTATGGCACACCTAATGTCTGACTTGGCTCATATCTCTGACTGGGGTAAAAATAATATGGTTGTCTTTAATGCATCTAAGACTCAGTTCTTACACCTATCAACCCGACAAAATCTTCCACAGGTATACCCACTAATGTTTAATAATATTCAGCTTAATCCTGCATCATCCTTGAACATGCTTGGGGTTTCATTTACTCGGGACTTATCTTGGAAAGATCATATTACATCTCCTGTAAAATCTGCTTCCAAGAGATTGGGTGTGCTAAGCCGACTCCGCTCTTTCTTTACCCCTGCACAGTTGTTGACTCTATACAGGGGTTTTATTCCGCCCCTGTGTGGAGTACAACTCTCATGTGTGGGGAGGCTCCCCACATACAGCTCTTCTCAATAGGGTGGAGTCAAAGGCTTTTCGTCTCATTAACTCTCCTCCTCTTACTGACTCCCTTCAACCTCTCTCTCTTCGCCGCACTGTTGCATCTTTATCTCTTTTCTATCACTACTTTAATGGTCACTGCTCCTCTGAACTGTCTGCTTGCATTCCTCCACCTCTACGACGGGCGCGTAGCACCCGTCTGGCAGCAACCTCTCATCCCTTTTCTGTCCAACTCTCTAATGCAAGAGTCAACCGTTACTCCCAGTCTTTCACTTATGCAACAGGTCAGCTCTGGAACTGTCTCCCTCTATCTGTATTTCCTGCTGCCTATGATCTCCAGTCTTTCAAACGTAGTGTGTCCAGGCATCTCAAAATGATCGGATCTTGAATTTGGCTCTCTATTGTATTTTGTTTCTCTCTTGGAGGGAACTGTTACTGCGGGCTCATGGCCTTTGGTTCCTTCTTCCTCGCATAAAAAAAAAAAAAATACTATACATTCACTGCCATAAACATAAAATATATAACTCCCTGTGTAAATTAATACATACATCATTAAAAGAGTATTTTCCATTCCTGTCTAACTCCAGGCCTCCATCACCACAGTTGTTAGCCTAGGTCCTTGTAGATGTGTGTGTGTGTGTGTGTGTGTGTGTGTGTGTGTGTGTGTGTGTGTTCCATTACTGTTATTAAATTGCTAACATATAAAAGGCCTTTTCGCAATAATTTTCTCATTGTGAGTTATTTGCTTAGGTCAATTATTTATCTCGGGGGTCCCACCTTTTCTAATTTTGTGCTTTGGTTGGAGGGCTATGTATAAAAATAATCCGTGTTCCAGAAATAAGGTTATGTATATAAACAAATACACACACACACACACACACACACACACACACACACACACACACACACATATATATATATATATATATATATATATATATATATATATATATATATATATATATATATATATATATATATAATTAAGTTTCCATGCGGCATGTGCTAGGAGTGAAACGCTGTATGGTAATGAGACGTGGACAGTAATGGAACAGGATATTCGCAGGCTCACATGTACAGGAATGACAATGATTTGGTGGATGTGCTGTGCTTCCTTCAAGGCAAGGCCTGAGGGGCTACATTTACGGTGGAAGTGGTAAGAGGAAGGATGGGACTGGAGTGTATTGGTGCTGTGATGAGGAAAGGTAGATTGAGATGGTTTGGGCATGTGGAGAGGATGAGGGATGACAATTGGGTGCAGAGTGTGAGAAGTGTTCACGTTTGCGGTAGGTTTGCGGGAGGGAGGCCGAAAAAAGTCCTAGGCCGAGGTCATAGTGTGTGACTTCAAGGTAAGGGACTAAATAGGGGGGCTGCCAGAGGTCGAGCAGCGTGGAGTGCCGCCATTAAGTGACCAAGGCCGATGCATGGAAGCATGTTAGAGCCTTTATAAACGAAACTATATAAATACGGTACATATATATATATATATATATATATATATATATATATATATATATATATATATATATATATATATATATATATATATATATATATATATATATATATATATATATATATACCGTATTTATATAGTTACATAAATACAGTACATATATATATATATATATATATATATATATATATATATATATATATATATATATATATATATATATATATATAAACGAAACTATATAAATACGGTATGTATATATATATATATATATATGTACCGTATTTATATAGTTTCGTTTATAAAGGCTCTAACATGCTTCCATGCATCGGCCTTGGTCACTTAATGGCGGCACTCCACGCTGCTCGACCTCTACACATCTGGACCTCCTTTCCCACCGCACAGCATGGTGAGGAGTAGCAACATCCAGACAACCAAAATTTGCCCAATGCAGTGGGCCACGCTTCCATTCACTCATTATTCAAGCCCTCTAAATCCTGGCTCCGTCAGATAGGCCAAAAAACTTTCACCACTTTCTGTAGGTTCACGTATATCTATCTGATAGAGCCACTCCGAACGCTGCCACGTTAGGAAGGGGTGCCACATTCCTGATTAGGTGCTTCTCCACACAAAATTCATCCTGCCAGTTCGATTTCTTGTCAGTCCCTTAGCCTCACCAACTTCCATAACTCTGTTCCTTACAAAATCATCTACCATATCCCTCCACGGTTCTTCTTGGCCTACCTCGCCTCCTTCCTCCTTCAAATTAACTCTGATATACCATTTTCACCATTCTGTTGTCATCCATTCTCTCAACATGACCATACAATCTCAGTACACTCTCTTCGATTCTTGTGTCCACAGACTTCCTCACTCCTCATTTTTCATGAATCACATTATTCCGTATCCTATCCATTCTCCGTACTCCACATACATTCCTCAGCAGTCCCATCTCTACTGCTCTTACTCTTGGCTTTTCATTTTCATGCCACACCATAGTCCCACATCCGTATGTAAGCCTCGCACTGCTGCAACACTCAAGCCTCTGTTTCTTATCAAGGCCCTCAAAGCACCAGCTAATTTCCTTTCTTGTGTCACTCTACTTCAACTTCTTTTGCACATTTTCCTCTCTTTTCTATCACTGTACCCAGGTATTTGAACTCTCTCACCAATTCTAGTCTCCCTCCATTCACTGTAACATCACGCTGGGAGACACCTTCTTTCTCAACAACCATCACTTTACTCTTTTCTACATTTACTCCCAAAGTACGACGCTCAAAGACATCTACAAATCTCTGCACTAGTCTACGAATCTCTTGTCCAGGATTTGCAAGTAGCACTGCATCATCAGCATGCAACAAATTTGAGATATTCCATCCATCACCATTTATTATCAACTCCATCCCTCTCTCCAGCACTCGTTTTCTTTTTACATTTATCACCACATCCATATGTATACTGAACAACATGGCGACATACACAACCTTCTTGCATGCTCAGATTGATCGGGAACCATTTACTTAGATGTCCATTTACTCTTACAAATGCCTTTCGACCATTATAAAAACATTCCAGTCCTTTGTCTACTTTGTATTATGTTTTTTCCTGATCCATAAATGCCATAAGCACCTTATAGTCCTTCTCTTAAGCCTTTCCCACTATCTGTCTCACTGCAAATATTTGATCCACACATCCTTTGCTGCTCCTAAAGCCAACGTGTTTGTAACTCACTAGGACTTCTGATATATTTCTTACTTTCTATATAACAATTCTTCCATATAGCTTTCCTACAACACTCACTAGACTTATGCCATGATAATTCTTCACTCACTTTCCCCACCTTCATTTCTATACTAGGGTACAATCACTGCTTTTTTCTACTCTACTGGCAGTTTCACTTGTCCATGCCTTCTGACGTATCTCCAACAAGCACTTCATTCCGATCTCTACCCTACACTTAAATCATCACTGCATACACCTCATGAGCCCCAGCTGCTTCCCCATTCTCGGTCACTTCACAGCGTTCTTCACCTCTGCGAGTGCCTCGTTTCCTGGCACTGCATTCCTTCTCTGTACACCCCCCAAACCAATCATGTTAAGAGTCGCTTTGCTTTCTCCATTCGCTTTCATCAGGCTTTCAAAATTTTCTTTCAATCTGGTCCTTACTTCATCCCCATGCTTTAATAATCTACACTTACATCTTTCCCACTTTCACATTTCTTTCTGCTGTCACTTCTACATTTCCGCACCTCTTTCCAGAATAACTTCTTATTTCAGAGTAATTTGCATTCATTTTTCTTCCATGATCATCATTTCCCTCCATCATTTTCCTCTTCACTAGTCTCCTTACTTTCTTCTTGCTCTCAATAGCACGGAGTGCGGTAGCCACTCCCTAAGTAGGAATGTCGCAGGTTTTAAATGACATCCTGTACACTCACGCGTGCTAATTTCTGCTCAGGGGTTACCCCTTCCTTCCCCCCTCTACCCTGGACAGAGAGAAGGGGGGAATCGCGAACAAGTCTACCCCGCCTTCAGCCCCCAACTCCCCCACCCTCCACCTCCAACTGCCAGTTACTGACAGGAAGCAAATTTTTCATGTCCTCTAAACATGACTAAACTTTCGCCGCACACGCTTTTAACGGCCAAGATTTGGACTGTATCTAAAAATAAATTATTACCGTATTGAATTGCATTCTCGAAATCAAAATATTCACCATCATTGTAATCGTCCGCTGCACAATTCCGGGTTCCAGTGCTTGCCTTTTCACTTCCCCCGGCTTTCTCTCTCTCTCTCTCTCTCTGAATTTACTTTTCCCATTCACTCTTTCTTTTTAAATTCATATAACTTTCATTCTCTTGTCTGCTTCTCTCCCTCTATCCTCTCTCTCTCTCTCGCTCTTTGTCTTAAGTCTTCCCCGCCTCTCACGTCTATCCACCCCCACCTCAGGCCTGATCAGTAGTCAGTTATACCGTCCCCGCTCCTTTATGTATCGTATACAGGCAACATTTATCACACACACTTAGATCAGATGTATGGAAAGCTAATTTGTTATCATTGTATTTCTCATTATGTGCCAAGTTCAAATGGAGAACACCAGACCAATATTGTTATCAGAGTGACCGTTCCACTTCAACTACTTGGGTAGCTGGGCTTATATATTGCGTGAGCGCACACACACACACACACACACACACACACATACACACACACACACACACACACACACACACACACGATCTAGACTTGTTTTGCACTGACAGCGTGGCGATTACAAATATAGTCATTCTAGCAAATGACTGTCAATTCCGAGGTTTCGGTGTTCATGAAACCTTTCGCCGAAGCCGTGTTGGGAGCAGTATTTCAAAGGCCTGCACCAGTAACATTTGGATCACTTGACGGGTAGAAGTGTTGGGACTTACAGATTCCGTGTTGTAAGCTCAGCTTTCGTGTTTCCATTTTTTTGCAGAATATGATTTACGTCATTCATATATACTGTATATACGTCTAATCAGTAACTGGCAGTTGGAGGTGGAAGGTGGGGGAGTTGGGGGCTGAAGGCAGGGTAGACTTGTTCGCGATTCCCCCCTTCCCTCTCTCCAGGGTAGAGGGGGGAAAGAAGGGGTAACCCCTGAGCAGAAATTAGTACGCGTGAGCGTACATAGGGAATAGGAGCATTAGCCCGAAAACGGTCGCAAAGCCCAGTTCTAAGCCTATGAACTAAAGGATCTTTATTATTCATACTCGCAAGGTCCTGCTAACCTTCGTAGAAGGAGTGGCAAAATCGAACCACGAAATACCTAATTTGTTCTTTCTCTCCTTCACCTTCATCAGTCAAAACTCGAAAACAAAAAGGAGTACACGAGCGTACTATACACCAAAACGCTTCATGTTAAGTGTAGATGTTTCTTTTCAGGTTTAGAAAAGCATTCAGGCTACGGTTCGCGAGTTACGGCCTGAAAACCTCATTGCAATCACCCGTTAGTATGTCATTTTGCTCAATATTGGTGGACGGAAAGCTGATGACAGGGAAAGTTGGAGCTCCCGTTTCATCAGCATTGATGACAGGGAAAGTTGGAGCTCCCTTTTCATCAACACTTATGACAGGGAAAGTTGGAGCTCCCTTTTCATCAACACTTATGACAGGGAAAGTTGGAGCTCCCTTTTCATCAACACTTATGACAGGGAAAGTTGGAGCTCCCTTTTCAACAGCACTGATTGCAGGGAAAGTTGGAGCTCCCTTTTCATCAGCACTCGGGACTAGTTCCTGACCATGCCCCTTTGCTGAAATTTTTCAGTGTTTCAGTAACAGAGAGTAGGCCAACATACCCTCCAATACAAGGTTCTCTAACTATCAGCACCAAACTACATGCACATTACACAGTACACTTCCTTAAAAAAAAAAAAAAAAAAAAAAAAAAAAAAAATGGCGTTTAATAACCAAGCCTCGGGGTCCACCGGGGTGGGGGGCATAAATGCCCCCATCATCCGCCCCTCTCCCGGAGACGAATCAACAAGCTGCCTGGAACCACAGCCTGACACACTTCTTCATTTCTATAACATTCATGGCCTTTACTCTAAATTTCTCTCTGTTCAGCACCATCTCTTCTCCTCTAAACCTCGCCTTCTCCTCTTAACTGAGACTCAGCTATCTGATAGCAAACTGACAGCAAACCCTTTTCTGTATCCTCCTACTTTACACGCATTTCAAGGCCAAACGTGGCTGTTGTGCATATGTACGCAATGCCTTATCTTGCTCTCGCGTTAAACTTGGCTGTTGTGTACAGTATATGTACGCAATGACTTATCTTGCTCTCGTGTTCCTGAACATGATTCTTCCGAAATCTCTACTCTTTGTCTTTGGATTTTCTGTCATTCTCTGACTAAATATATCTGTGCTGCTTACTTATTCCCTAATTTTACTGACTATGAAAAATTCTTCTAATATCTTACTTCTACAATTGCATACATCCTATCCGTTTCTACTATCTCTGAAATCTCCATTCCAGGAGATTTGAATGTTTACCACCATCTTTAGCTCTTCTCTCCTTTCACTGATCCACCTGGTGAACAAGCCTACATCTTTTCTATCCTTAATGACCTAATGCAGCGTGTACAGCACCCTACCTGTATCCCTGACTGCCTTGGAGAGAGCTCCAGAATACTTGACTTCTCTCTTACAACTAATCCTTCTGCTTTCACTGTTAATCTTTCCTCTCCATTGGGCTCCATCAATCACAACCTTATTACCGTAACCTGTCTTATCACATCATTAAGGCCTGTGGACCCTCCAAAGAAATGCCGATTGTGGCACTTTGGAGCAGCTGATTGGGCGGCTCTTGGAGAGTCATTCTTTGATTTTCCCAGGAATGATTATTGCTTCAATGGCCAGGAGCCATCTGAGTGTGCCTCTCTCATTACGGAGGTTATTCGCTCGGGCATCGAAGCATACATTCCTTTCTCATATCCTTTGACTAATGCAAGAAAGCCTTGATTTGCTCACCCTTGTTCTAATGCTGTCCACCACAAGGAGAGGGCCTATAAAAGGTACTGGAGCCAACCCATCCCCGAATCACATCCTCTTTACGTTTCTGCCTAGAAACGTGCTAGTCTGTTCTTCACTCTGCTAAAACTATTTTCATCCGTACTAAATGCACTCAGCTCTCCAACTCGAATTCCTCCTGCTCCTTTTGGCACCTTGCGAAACCTTTCTAACAATTTACCTCCTCATCCTTCCCTCGTCTTTTCTACCCTGATGGCTCTGGAGCTATTTTTTCTACTGATAAGGCAGATCTCTTTGCTCAGACTTTCTCCTCCAGTCCCACTTTTGACGATTCCGGTGCTGTTCCTCCACCACTTCCCCCCTCTGACTTCCTCATGGCTGACATTAAATTTTCTTCAGCTGATGTATTTTCTGCTATGTCTGGCCTCAATACTAACAATGCATATGGGCCTGAAGGGGTCCCTCCTGTTGGCTCAAGATCTGTGCTTCTGTGCTTACACCTTGCCTAGTAAAACTCTTTCGCCATTGTCTGTCAACATGTACCTTTCCTTCTTGCTGGAAATTTGCTCTCATTCAGCCAGTCCCAAAGAAGGGTAACCATTCCCAACCCTCTAACTATCGCCCATCTGCTGTAATATTCTGTCTCTGTGCTTCTGTACTTACACCTTGCCTAGTAAAACTCTTTCGCCTTTGTCTGTCAACATGTACCTTTCCTTCTTGCTGGAAATTTGCTTTCATTCAGCCAGTCCCAAAGAAGGGTAACCATTCCCAACCCTCTAACTATCGCCCGTCTGCTTTAACATTCTGTCTCAAACGCTTTTGAGTCCATTCATAACAGAAAAATTTTAAAGCATCTTTCTTATCACAACTTTCTTTCTGATCGTCAGTATGGGTTCCGTCAGGGACGTTCCACTGGCGATCTTCTCGCTTCCCTTTCAGACTCCTGGTCATCCTCCTGACGGTACTTTGGCGAAAGCTTTGCCACTGCACTTGACATCTCAAAGGCTTTCGATCGAGTCTGTCATAAGTCTTTAATTTCCATACTTCCCTCTTACTGTTTCTATCCTTTTGTCTGTGCCTTCATCTATAGCTTCCTTTCTGGTTATTCTGTAGCTCTGTTGTTGACTGTCACCATTCTTCTCCTAGATCTGTCAACAGTGATGTTCCTCAGGGCTCTGTCCTATCACCAGCTCTCTTCCTTTTATTCATCATTGACCTAAGCTGTACATGTAACCCTATCCACTCATACGCTGATGATTCCACCCTTCACTTTTCCATTCAGTTCCTGCAACGTCCGTCTCAGCAGTTACTTCAACAAACAAGGGATGAGGCTAGGGCACACCTAATGTCTAACTTCGTTCTTATCTTTGACTGGGGCAAAAATTATCCTGTTCTTAATGCATCAAAGACTCAGTTCTTACACGTATCAACCTGACAAAATCTTCCACTGGAGAACCCACTAATGTTTAATAATATCCAGCTCAGTCCTGAATCATCCTTAAACATACTTGGGGTTTCATTCTCTCGGGACTTATCTTGGAAAGATCATAATACACATCTTATAAAATCTGCTTCCAAGGGATTAGGTGTGCTCAGCCGACCCCATACCTTCTTCACCCTTGCATAGTTGTTGATTTTATACATGGGTTAATGAGAATGATTAAGTGAATCACGTACTCATTGCTGAGTGCTCATTGTGATAAGTTTAAAACCTTTCTTTATGTGTCATCTACCTGCATGGCTTAGAACACATATACTTTCTCCATTACTGCTTTTCTGTTACCTGACTTTTAAAGAAATGGTTACTCAAGCAGCACCGAGGAAAAATACGTCCAAAATATTAATGATGTTCAGTCTGAAATTACTAACAAAAGGTTTACAACAGACTGTGCTAATATTGCACACCTCAAAGGCAGACTAAATAAGAGTTATTCAAGAGCAGGTTCTCTCTTAAGATCGAAGTTTCTGGAAAAGTTTAGATCATTTGATGAACACTCTGCCAAAATTATAAAGTTCTTTGCACCCACACTAAAGCCAGTTATCTGATGAGCATCTACACACCGCCAGGATAACCTCACCCCGCCCTAACATATACCCTACTGGAAGCAGCAGCTGTGGCTGCTGTTACAGGTGCTGAGCTTTATAAAGCACTGTGAACGAATCAGTGGCACTTAATAAAAGGGGTAAAACTACTCTAGACAAAAAAACAATGTTTTTCAGCTATCTAAGGTTCCTAAATCACTTTAGTAACGAAGAAACAGACACTACATTAGAAATCCAGTTTTATCCTGGTGATTACTTAACCAGGTTAAATACACAGAAGACAAACTTGGTATGATAACTACTCAACCATTCCGCACAGTTCACCCAGTTATTACTACTCCCGCGTCTCAGTCTCAACGTCAAGGACACGTTTCACATCCACCCAAAAATCAAAACGTTCAGGTCGCCGTGCAAGACCTGCACCACAAGATATATTCTACCTAAAAGTAGAACTAAAACAGTTTGCCGTAATGGTCAGCACTCATGTCATTGAGTAGCCCACGGTTAGGAGAGACTTGAAGATGAATGAGGACACAGACGTGATAGTTAATCACCTATGCCGTCACCTGGTGATGTATACCATAACGACTCGCCCTCGCAGGGATGCGGAAGCATATACTGCACCTACATTAAGAGTCATAATAATTCAACCAGGGAATGTTGTGCCCTTGCTAACAAACACTCGCGGGAAGCCTCGTTCCAGAACGAACAGAAACCTCCATAATGACACAAAATACTGAGTTCCCCATATGCCAAAGTTGGCCCTTTGTCTCATTTAGATATAGTTATCTTAGGATACTGTGAAGGAGCTCTTACCTCACTTTTTATGGACTCTGGGCCTGTTGTGAACCCAATATATGAGTCTTCCTTAGACAGTATTTAGAAGATGAAACGGGTTTGGACCCTTGAGCAGCCTGATGTTAGGTTTTGTGGTGCTGACGTCTCAGAATTTTATGTGAAGGGCAAGGTAACTCTTGAAATACTACTTCATGAATTAACAGATCCTTTTACAGCTGAGTTCTATGTCAAAACAAAACAAAACAAAAATCAGTATCCTACAGATGTTTTGATTGGTATTGACACTATGGCTCAACAGTCTACTGAACTGAAACCTGCTTGTGGTAGTATTGTAATAAATGGGTTCTGTTTATCAGACATGGATTGCCTACACCCTGTCCTTTCACGAGTAAATTCGGTGAGAGAGTCCACATTAACTCCGACTCCACAGCCACCAGTAGAGACTGGTATAGAGAATGTAATTACTCGTACAATATCACATAAGATCTGCTCCAGCAGTGACACAATGGTTGACTGATCTACATCTCACTTTACTACCTCGAAGAGTCTGTAAAATATTTAGTAACACGTGGAGATGAAAAGGGTAATTGCAAAACAGTGCACCATTATGTTCCCGCATGAATTCACGAAAGTCTCTGTTTGTGCTGTACTGTAGATGCGAAACAAGGAGTGGATGCCTCAACCTTACCTGAAACGTGTTGTGTGAATGGTTTAACTTATGAGTCAGCCTTGTGTTCGTTTTTACAGAATGGTTGGTGTTATCTTTATTTACTAAATGTCACCAATGCTCCACTAAAGCTTAAAAGTGGTGCCAGGATATACCATTTTCTGTAACTGCTAAGGATGATGATGCAAATGGTGTTTATGTTGTTGAACAGTCTACGGATTCAACTACTACTTCTTCAACTGACATTGCCTTCGAATTAGATCTGGTGATTTCCCTGAGCATAAGTCACAATTATTTGGACTTCTGCAGACCTATGAAGTTCTTGTGCCCCTAACTGGTGAACCCATGGGAAAGACGATTCTAGCATTCCATTGGTCCCTGGTGTTCAGCCGGTGTATAGACTACCATACATTCTCCGTGCTGTGGCTGACAACATACTTCGGGATATGCTTGAACAAGACGCCATTGAGTACTCCGTCAAACCCTAATGAATTCGTGAAATGACTAAAATGAAATGGGTTAATTTAGGTTAGGTTTATTTAGGCTGCGGTTAGGTTAGGCTGGGATATTCCATGTTAAGTTTAGGTTATGTCAGGCTGGGTTAGTAGGTTAGGTTAGGTTATATTAATTTAGATGAACGCATAACATAACTTAGCATTTATCTAAATTAATCTAACCTAACCTAACGTAGCCTAACACAACCTACACTTAACCTAGATTATCCCAGCCTAACCTAACCACAGCCTAAATTAACCCGTCCTAATTTTAAACTCTTTTCATGAATTCACTAGGGATTTCATAAAGTCACTGGTTACACAAATGCCCTGTAAAATATTACGAAAGTACAATTCCAGCTATGATGCACGGTTGTAAGACCTGGATATTAACAAAGTCGATGGAGATTAAACTAGTTGGTTCTCAGAGAGCAATGGAAAGGTCAGTGTTCGGAATATCTTCAAGGGACAGGAAAAGATCAACTTGGATGGGAGAGCAGACTAAAGTCAAAGATATTATAGAAGTTATAAAAGAACAGAAATTGAGGTGGGCAGGCCATGTAGCAATAATAAGGGATAACTGATTGAGCAAGAGCCGACTGACTGGACACCAAGAGATTGTAGGCGTAACAGAAAAAGGCCAGGCAGGAGGTGGAGAGATGAGATAAAGAAATTTGAAGGGAAAAAGTGGCAGAGATTGGTTCAGTCAAGGAATTCGTGAAGAAGGTTGGGAGAGGCCTTTCTTCAGCTTATAATGTCTGATGATGATAATGATAATAACACACACACACACACACACACACACACACACACACACACACATATATATATATATATATATATATATATATATATATATATATATATATATATATATATATATATGGAGCCTCTGTGGTACAGTGGTACAGTGTGCTTTTCGCACGCTGGTGGACGAGGTTTCGCCTCCCGCCAGAGTTGTAAAAACACTGGGAATCGTTCACCGAGCCACTTGCTACTTTGGCGGACGTATGGAGTGCTGTGGTTGAACCAATGCCACATGCTAGTATGCTTGCACCCAATCGGCTTAAGGCGGGCTGATTACACATGGTTCACAGACTACACACACATCCAAAGCCACTACAACACTACAGGTACACTTACAAGCACTTCTCACCCTACATACAGTCTCTACCAGACAGCCTAAGCCACTGGGTAGATATACATTGGTTGTATCGTCCCTGCTTCGGTAGAGATGGGCCGGTCCTGCAGTGGACCTCAACGGCTGATTTTATATATATATATATATATATATATATATATATAATCTCATCAGCTGTTTGAGTGTCCACTGCAGGACCGGCCTATCCCGACCGAAGTGGGGACGGTACAGCCAATGTATCTCCACCAAGTGGCTTAGGCTGTCTAGTAGAGATTGTATGTAGGGTGAGAAGTGCTTGTAAGTGTAATTGTAGTATTGGAGTGGCTCTAGATGTGTGTGTAGTCTGTGAACCAAGTGTAATCGGCACGCACAAGCCGACTGGGTGCAAGCATACTTTACAGTATGCGACACTGGTTCAACCATAGCACCCCTTGTGTCCGCCAATGCAGTACGTGGCCTGAAGAACGCTCTCAAAGTTTATTACCCTGGCGGAGCGCGAACCGTCGTCCTTCAGTGTACGAACATGCACACTTTACCCCTGTAGCACAGAGGCTCCGTATATATATATATATATATATATATATATATATATATATATATATATATATATATATATATATATATATATATATATATATATATATATATATATTATTCATTCAGGGAACGGTCCTTCGGGCTTCCAGCGTTTGGTTCCTTCCTTTTAGTATTTAAAAAAAAAAAACAGTAAGACATTTGCCATTGAAGTGATGTGAATGAGGGATCGTTAATTATCTTTTTGAGTTCTCTAATGAGACAAAATATTATATATCGTATTGAAGAGATATTTACTGAAACCTGAAACTGTTGCCTGAAGTTATAATATGAAATGAAAGATTAGACAGAGATTTAAAATACTAACACTACCACAGCAATATCCCCGACCTCCATATTCTGCTTCTGGCTCAACTTAAACATACCAGTTCACCCAGTCCGGCATTTCAGAGAGATTCATCACGATTACTTAGGGAATTGCGCCGTTGGTCAAACTAAAAATGCGTGTGTGTGTGTGTGTGTGTGTGTGTGTGTGTGTGTGTGTGTGTGTGTGTGTGTGTGTGTGTGTGTGTGTGTGTGTGTGTGTGTGTGTGTGTGTGTGTGTGTGTGTGTGTGAGAGAGAGACAGAGACAGAGACAGACAGACAGACAGACAGACAGACAGGACAAAAGAACGCTGATGGACGCAGAGATCTTTGGTGAGGAAGCGAAGACGAAAAGGTAAAAAGAAAATGGAAATGACAGACAGAGGGGTAGAGTGGTGGAAATGAATTAAGATGTAAACATGAAAAGAGAAAGAGGGAGAATGAGAAACATAAATATGATAGCATGGGAGACTAGGAGATAAAAAAGATGCGGGGGGTGAGAGAGGCACTAGAGAGAGGGATGGTAAGAGACAGCCAGGGCGAGGGTTAGAATGAAGTAAAGGAGATGGAGAGTTACTTGTAAGATATAAATACCAACAATGTACAATGTAATCTGAGAGACTGAGACAGTGGACCAGAGTGAGTGACAAAATGTACTGTTGTTTGATTATGGATTGGAGGAAGATTTAAAAGAATGAAGAAAAGAGAAGAAAAGGAAAAGGGAAACAAGGAAGAAAGGGGCAAGATGCGCTGGAGAAGAAAGTCTTGGGAAACGAATAATTAAAAGTAAAAAGAAAAAGAGAGAGAGAAAGAGCACGGCAAGAAAATCGAATTAGTTATGTGTGCGAAGAGAGAAAGAGAGAGAGAGAGAGAGAGAGAGAGAGAGAGAACATGAGAAATTGTTGGGAAGAACCGCCTGCTGTTTATCATGACTTTCTTATTTTTTGGGGTAATTACTCCCTGTTCTCTTCCTTTGGAGGTGCTCTTTGTGTGGAGGGGAGGAGGAGACTTTACTGCCTGTACTACATTGCGTACTTTCCTCTCTGTGCACATTGCCACCTAAAAACTTTCTTCAGTTTCTCTGCCACTTGCTAATCATCTCCATTCCTTACTCCCGTTCTCTCTCTCTGCTTCTCACCCTGCCTTATCCATTATGCTTTCCCTAGTTCTCTGTGAAATTCATTCACCTACCTGTGTTTTCACATTTCCCATCTTTTGTTTTCTACGACTAGCAATACATCACCACCACTCCTTTTTATATTCTCATCTTGCATGCCTTTGTCCAAAACTTTTTTTCAATTATATTTTTCTGGTAAATTTATCACTGCATACCTGAATGCGCTCGTATTTCACAATTACTTCCTCTCTTTGCATCACCTTGTCTCTGTTTTCTCAATATTTTCCTAGGTCTTTTCTAATTTGTGAATGTCTTTAGTTTCCTCTTCTTCGTACCAGGTTCTCCTCCGATATTACTGTATCTTTATCACTTGCTCTTTCGTTTCACATTCACATCTTCCTTCCCTTCCTTTTTCCTTTCTTCGTTATCTTTCCTTTCTCCTTTAATCATTCCATACTTTTCATTCCGCCAGTCTCCTTTTTCTACCCCCCCTCCTCCTCCCTTTCTCTTTCTAAATACTCGTTGCATACATTTTTTTCCCCTTCGTATAATTATCTGATCCCCCTGCCTGTGCACTCCATGGTAATGCATATTCCTTGTACGTCCAGTTCTGCTCACTCTGTTCATCCCATTATATACATCATAACCTCCTCTCCGGCTCTTTCACAGCTGTTCCTCCAGCCTTTTCATTTTGTTTTCTCCCTCCAATCTCTTTCCCTCATTATCCCTTTCTTCCCCTGATTTTTTTTTCCGTACTTGTTCTCTTGCTTCTCCTCCTTTCTAGTGTTTCCTTCCACCTACCTGCTTCGCTCCATGCCCCTATCGCCATCCTATGTCGTATAACTATTTGCATATTAGATCCTCATTTTAATCCTCCATTTCAGCTGCTTCTCAAGACTGAGTTTAACTGTCTTCACCAGCACTTACCGTTCACACCCCTACCCTTTGCACATTCATCGCCTTCAGCCTTGTCATCTCTAGTCCTGTCTTATTTATCGTCATCTAATTACATTTGTCACCATGATTAATGCAATTTTTGCAACAACCATTATAATCAGTCATCATCTCATCACCTATCACCAACGTCATTTATAATCATCACCGTTGACACCTTCCATCTATCTCCATGATTGTTCGAGTAGTCCAGTATTTTCTTATCTTCACCAACAGCACCAACGACCACCACCTCTGCACCACTAGGCAAACTCTCCATAATCCTCTCCACTGCTTCATTACTCTCTCTCTCTCTCTCTCTCTCTCTCTCTCTCTCTCTCTCTCTCTCTCTCTCTCGCGAACAGGAATCCATTGCAAACAATGAGCTAAACTGCTCCTTTCACTCAGTCTCTTTTCTCCATTATTCATCCGCCACTGATACTCATTCCCAGAACATTACAATCGAGTTTTTGAAAAGCTGGACATTTTTGGTTCGTGTGAAAGGTTGTGTGTAATGAGCTTCCATCTCTCCTCACGCGCACCCTACACACACACACACACACACACACACACACACACACAATTTTTCTCTCATTCATTTCTTAAGCATCAGTGTGTGAAGTGAATTTTCATTGTACTGCAGCTTTGTCAAGGGAGGTGTTTGATACAGGTTTACAGACCTGAGTGGTGTCCAGAGCGACCTGTGACCTAATGATCTGATTCTATAACAGTGTGTGAGTACCTGACTTGCTGAAAATCAGTCTTGATGACTGAGATACTGACTAATTTATTGTACAGTTTACTGACTGTCTGACGTACTGTACATACGTTCACTCGTCAACACGGTATACATTACAACACAGTCGCGTCACATTACTCTAGAATTTCAGAACTACACCATTGCCTTGGTTAATTTTGGTCATATTCTATTCTTGATTTAATTCTCACACACTATTCTTGATTTAATTCTCACACAGTCCCGGGCCCCTGTGGCTGGGGGGACACAATCTGACCGCACTATGGGATGGTAGTACCACTCTGTGGCCCAGCTGAGTTAGGAAGAATTCTGCCACCGTATTCCCTGCTTGTCGTAAAAGGCGACTAAAAGGGACGGGGTGAGGGGACTACACTCATTTTTTTTTTTTTTTTTTTTTTTTGAGGCGAAGATGCACTTGACAGGTTGGTAATGATTGAATGAATGCAACATGTCCGAGTGACATTTGCTAACCTAATAATTTTCCCCCTCCGATATATGTTGTTAATTAATAATGTTAAAGAGTAGAGATTATGAAGTAATGTTGCATTCAGCAATCATCACCAACCTGTCAAGTGCATCTTCTCCTCGATTTAAAAAAAAAATGAGTATAGGGACCCCCTCCTTTGTATTTTTCGTTCCTACAGTGACACAGGGTATATAAAGAGAAAGGGGACAGTGTTATCCCTGAACCCTGAAGATTCGGTCTATGAATCTGCGTGGATATAGTACGACTGAGGCTAAAAGGGAGGAGGTTTGGAGAATGTTTGTGAGAAGAAAGTTGGATATGTTAGCTCTGAGTGAAACAAAGATGAAAGGGAAAGGTGAATCCAAGTGTGGAAGTGTGACTGGAAGGATGTCAGGTGTTGACAGAGGAAGAGCAACAGAAGGAGTGGCCTTGTTAGTGAGCCTGGAAGTGTAGCAGTATGTGACTGAATGGAAGGAGGTGTCAACAAGACCGATGTGGGTGAAAGCGAAATTTGTACGTGAGTTGTGGGTGTTTGAGAGTGCATATGGGCCTGACAGTGAAAGGGATGAAGAAGAGAGGGAGTCTTTCTGGAATGATCTTGATAAGTGTATGCAGAGTTTTGGAGCAAATGTAAATGTGGTAATGATGGGAGATCTGAATGCTGGAGTGGGAAATGTAGCGGTTGAAGGTGTCGTTGGTATGCATTGTGTGCAGGGAAGAAATGATAATGGGGAAAGAATGTTAGGGATGTGTGTTGAGCGAGTGGTGTTGATTGGAAATACCTTCTTTAGGAAGAAAGATATAAGTATACATGGGTGAGACAGGAGGGTGGAAGGGATGTTGACACAGCATCGATGAACTATGTGGTTGTGTCGAGGAATGTAAGAGAAAGAGTGCTGGATACGAGAGTTCTGAGAGGGAAGGGTGGAGGTATGTCTGACCACTACCCAGTGGAGGGAAAGTTGGGGGTACAGTAGGTATGACTTGGGTGTGAGCTAGGAGAGGTGGGTGTGACAGGGAGGTTTTAGAAGTGAGAGAGTTGAACAAAAGAGAGAGAGTGAAAGAGTGTCAGGAGAAGCTGAAGAATGAATTGAACTCAGTGAAAGATCGGAAAATGGCGGTGTAGAGGAGGAATTGCAGTTGTTGAAGAGTGCTGTGGTGGGATGTGAGGATGAGGTGTGTGGTGTAAGATGAGTGGGTGGTGGTGTAAGAAAGGGAAGTGAATGGTGGTGCGAGGAAGCAAGTATGGCTGTAGCTGAGAAGAGACGTGCATATGAAATGTAACTGCAAAGGAAGGATGAGATGTCATATGAGAAGTAGCCTATGCGAAAAAGTGGAATAAGGCGAGAAGGGTAGTGCGTGATGCTAAAATGACGGCAGATGAGAGCTGGGGAGGGTGGTTGACTGAGAATTTTCAACAGAATAAGAAAATGTTTTCGAAGGAAGCGATGGAGGTGCGAAAGGGAGAGTCTCGGAAGGAAGAACGAGTCAAAGCAGGGGATAAAAGGATGTTAACTGAGATGGAAGAGATGGGCAGAGAACTTTGAAAGATAGTTAAATGTAAAGGAGGAAAAGGAGCCTGAAACTGTGGCAGTTGGAAGGGAGTAGGGAATAAACGTGTTGGGATTGTTGAATGATTCTTTGATCGCGATGGAGGAAGTGCAGGAGGCAGGAAAGTAGATGAAAGCAGGGAAAGTTGCAGGTACAGATGGGTGTGCTGTGGAATGTTTAAAAGGTGGTGGAGCGACTATTGTTGAGTGGTTAGTAAGATTGCTGAGTGTGTGTTTTGTGAGTGGTACTCGTATGGTATCGATTGACTGGGCAAGTGTGTGTGTAGTTTTGCTGTATAAAGGTAAGGGTGATAAGTATGAATGTACTAGTTTTAGGGGTATAAGTCTATTGAATGTTGTAGGTAAGGTGTATGGTAAAGTGTTGCTTAAGAGAGTTAGAGAGGGTACTGGGGTAGTGATTGGTGAGGAGCAGTGTGGTTTTAGGAGAGGGTGGGGATGCGTGGATCAGGTGTTTGCTGTGAGACAGGTTTGTGAAAAGTATTTGCCGAAAGGTAAGGATGTGTCTTGGCCGCTAATGGATTTAGAGAAAGCGTGTGATAGAAATGACAGGGGGGGGCTTTGTGGACTTTTTTCAAATTGTATGGACTTGGTCGTAGGTTGTTAAAAGGTGTGAAAAGTTTTTATCTAAATAATGGAGCGTGTGCAAGAGTGGAAAATACTGAGTGATTGGTTTCCTGTGATAGTGGGGCTGCAGCAGAGATGTGTGACGTCGCTTTGGCTGTTAAATATTTATATGGATGGTGTTGTAAGGAAGGTGAATGCGAGAGTGTTAGGTGGAAGTTTGGGTCTGGGGAATGCTGATCTTAGAGGGTGGAATCTTAGTCAGCTGCTCTTTGCAAATGATTCTGCATTGGTGACTGATTCGGAAGAGAGATTGAGAAAGTTGGTAGAGGAGTTTGGAAGGCTGTGTGTAAGGAGGAGATTGAAAGCGAATGAAAATACGAATAAAGTGATGATGTGTACAAGGTCGGCAGATGGTAGGAAGTTGAATGTAGGTTTGAATGGTGAGTTCCTTGAGGAGGTAGAGTGTTTTAAGTAACTAGGGTCACATGTTGCTATAGATGGAAGAATAGATGTAGAGGTGAAGTTTAGAATGAATGAAGAAGGAAAGTACCGGGAGGAATGAGGAAAGTGTTTAGATGTCGTTCGCTTAGAATGGATGTAAAAATTAGGCTGTATGAGGGAATAGTGGTACTGACTGCATTATATGGGGCTGAAACATGGAATATTGGAGTAGCAGAGGGGAAGAGATTGAATGTAATGGAGATAAGGTGTCTGAAGAGTATGTGTGAGGTGACGCATATGGATCGAGTGAGAAATGACGAAGCGCGAAGAACTGGAGTTATGGGAGACATGGCTAAACGAGTAGAGCAAAGAGTGTTGCGGTGGTTTGGGCATATGGAAAGAATGGATGAAAAGCGATTGGTGAAAAATGTTAGAGGTGTAAGACTGAGAGGAAGACAACGAATAAGATGGATGGACAGTGCGAAGAGAGCGTTAGATGCGAAAGTGATGTTCATTGAACAAGGAAGAGTGGCTGTGCGTGATAGGGATGGATGGAGAGAATTGTGAATGCATTAATGGTGATATGGCCCCGAGGGAATGTTCTCCCGCATCTGGTCTGATCAGCTGATCGTGTCAGGTGCGGGGCAGGGGATGGGTCCATTATAATGTTGTTGGGTAAACCAGCTCTGCTGTCGCTCCCAGCTGTGGATGTCGCTGGGCTGCACTGCGCAGTCGACTCTCGTGTGGTGTGATGCAGTAAGGAGTGGTCCCTTGATACGAATAAACGTGTGTGTGTGTGTGTGTGTGTGTGTGTGTGTGTGTGTGTGTGTGTGTGTGTGGATGAATAATTTGATGAGTGTCGTCCTGTCTCGGCAACCTCGCTAGGGTAAAGTGTCTAGGTATGTGTAATTATGTAAGTGCATTCCTCAACAATGTACTGGACTTACGTGCCTACTGCTGGGTATCTCGAAACGTATCTCTCTTCAACAGGAGGGAGTTAAAGTGGATTTATCTGCTCATATTTCTCCTTATTACTTTAGTTTACTCCTTTTTGTGCACATTGGTGTTGCATCACATTTGACATAATGTCAGTCACTGATTAACTAATGACTGGAAGTTTATTCCTCAGCGATGAGCAGCAGCAACAGACTAATCATGTAATATCATCTCTTGAGCTGGACAGGAATGTTTTCATTCATTCATTCATTGCCAGACGCCATGTATCCCAAACGGGGTGGCCAAGGGCTTAGAGTTAATTGTTTTACAGGGAGGGGCACTAATCCTCCACCAACCCCACTTGACACCTACAACATTACTATTTTTTTTTTTTATCAGTACCAACATTCACGGTTCAGTCGTTCTTACATGTGTCACCTCTACAACGATCCTTCAGCCGTTCATACTGTGCCTTGTCAGTTCACACACACACACACACACACACACACACACACACATATATATATATATATATATATATATATATATATATATATATATATATATATATATATATATATATATATATATATATATATATATATTTATATATATATATATATATATATATATATATATATATATATATATATATATATATATATATATATATATATATATATATATATATATATATTTATATATATATATATATATATATATATATATATATATATATATATATATATATATATATATATATATATATACACACACACCGGCCTATCCGACCAAAGTGGGGACGATACAGCCAATATATCTCTACCAAGTGGCTTAGGCTGTCTAGTAGAGATTGTATGTACGGTGGGAAGTGCTTGTAAATATATATATATATATATATATATATATATATATATATATATATACCTAGGCTGCTTCCCCCAAGGAAAGGGAGGTAGCTGAGACAGGACGACTCACTCTCCATTTACTCATCCATTCAAACACATTCATTCGCATCTTAGCCCCAAAGGGGAGAACGGACAGATCCTCACCGCACCACACCGCACAAGGGTCAACTGGGCAATGCAATCAGTGACATCCGCAGCAGGGCCCGACAGCAGAACTGGTTTACCCCTGCCACATCATAACAGACCCATCCCCTTACCCGAACCTGACCTGACTAGCTGATCAGACCAAATGCGGGAGAATATCCCCTCAGGGCTGCGTCATCACTTATTCATTCACAATTTCTCTCCATTTATTTCTGTCACGCACAGCCACTCTTCCTTGCTCAACAGACATCCCTCTCGCATCCAGCGCTCTCTTCACACTGTCCATCCATCCTATTCGTGGTCTTCCTCTCAGCCTTACACCTCTCACATCAGATCTAGTTATCTTTTTCACCAATCGCTCATTATCCATTCTCTCCATATGCCCAAACCATTGCAACACCCTCTGCTCAACTCTACCAGCCATCTCCCGAACAACTCCAGTTCTCCTTCGCACTTCATCATTTCGCACCCGATCCATACGCGTCACTCCACACATACTCCTCAGACATCTCATCTCCATTACATTCAAACTTTTCCTCTCTGCTACACCCATATTCCATGTTTCAGACCCATATAATGCAGTCGGTACCACAACACCCTCATACAGCCTTCTCTTTACATCCATTCTAAGCGAACGACATTTAAACACTTTTTTTCATTCCTCCCAGCACCTTTCCTACTTCATTTATTCTAAACTTCACTTCTGCATCTATTCTTCCATCCACAGCAACATGTGACCCTAGATATTTAAAACAATCTACCTCCTCAAGCAACTCACCATTCAAAACTATATTCATCCCCCTACCATCTATCAACCTCGTACACTTCATCACTTTACTCTTATTCTCATTTACTTTCAATTTCCTCCTTTCACACACCCTTCCAAACTCCTCTACCAACTCTCTCAATCTCTCCTCTGAATCAGTCACCAGTGCAGTATCATCTGCAAACAGCAGCTGCTTCAGATTCCACTCTCCTCCATCAACATTTACCAGACTCAGACCACCTAAAACTCTTGCATTCACCTCCCTTACAACACCATCCATGTAAATATTAAACAACCAAGGCGACATCACACATCCCTGTCGCAGCCCCACTCTCACGGGAAACCAATCACTCACAGCATTTCCCACTCTTACACACGCTCTACTATTTACATAAAAACTTTTCACCCCTTTTAGTAACCTACCATCAAGTCCATACAATCTTAAAACAGTCCACAAAGCCTCCCTATCAATTCTATCATACGCTTTCTCTAAATCCATAAATGCCCAAAACACATCCTTGCCTTTCGCTAAATACTTTTCACACACTTGTCTCACAGCAAACACCTGATCAACGCATCCCCTCCCTCTCCTAAAGCCACACTGCTCATCACCAATCACTCCCTCTTTACCCTCTCTAACTCTCATAATTAACACTCTACCATACACCTTACCTACAACACTCAACAGACTTATACCCCTAAAGCTAGTACATTCATACTTATCACCCTTGCCTTTATACAACGGGACCACACAAGCACTTGCCCAGTCAATTGGCACCATACCTTTCTCAGAGCACACATTCAACAATCTTACTAACCAGTCAACAATAGTCACTCCACCACCCTTCAGGCATTCCACAGCACACCCATCCATACCTGCAGCTTTCCCTGCTTTCATCTCCTTTACTGCCTTCTCCACTTCCTCCTTCGTGATCAAAGAATCATTCAACTCTCCCAACACATTTATTCCTTGCACCCTTCCATCCGCCACAATCTCAGCCACCCTTTCCTCCTCTACATTTAACAATCTTTCAAAATACTCTGCCCATCTCTTCCTTACTGCATCCATCTCAATTAACATCCTTCCATCCTCTGCTTTTACTCGTTCTTCCTTCCCAGACTCTCCCTTTCGCACCCTTTTCACCTCCTTCCAAAACATTTTCTTATTCTGCTGAAAATTCTCTGTCAGCCGCCTACCCCACATCTCATCTGCTGCCACTTTAGCATCACGCACAGCCCTTCTCGCTCTATTCCTCTTCTCCTTATACCTTTCATATGACATCTCATCCTTCCTCTGCAGCCACACTTCATATGCACGTCTCTTCTCAGCGACAGCCATACTTACTTCCTCGCACCACCATTCACTTCCTTTTCTTACACCACCACCCACACGTCTCACACCACACACACCTCTTCTGCATGCCCCACCACAGCACTCTTAAACAACTGCCATTCCTCCTCCACGCTGCCATTTTCCCGATCTTTCACTGCGTTCCATTCATCTTTCAATTTCTCCTGATACTCTATCTTTTTCTCTCTTTTATCCAACTCACTCACTTTCAAAACCTCCCTGCCACACCTAACCCTCCTAGCTCTCATCCATCTCTTACCTACTCTTAACTTTCCCTCCACCAGGTAGTGGTCAGACATACCTCCACCCTCCCCTCTCAGAACTCTCACATCCAACAATCTTCCTATTACATTCCTAGACACAACCACATAGTCCATCAAGGCTCTATCAACAACCCTTCCACCCTCCTGTCTCACCCATGTATACTTATAAATATCTTTCTTCTCAAACAGCGTATTCCCAATCACCATCTCTCGTTCAACACACATCGCTATCATTCGTTCCCCATTTTCATTTCTTCCAGGCACACCATGCATACCAACTACGCCTTCAACTGCTACATTTCCCACTCTAGCATTCAGATCTCCCATCATTACCACATTCACATTCGCTTCAAAACTCTGCAGACACTCATCAACATCATTCCAGAAAGACTCCCTCTCTTGTTCATCCCTTTCACTACCAGGCCCATATGCACTCACAAACACCCACAACTCACGTTCAAATTTCGCTTTCACCCACATCAGTCTCGATGACACCTCCTTCCATTCAATCACACATTGCTGAACTTCCGGACTCACTAACAAGGCCACACCTTCTCTTGCCCTTCCTCTATCAACACCTGACAATCTTCCATTCACACTTCCAAACATAGATTCCCCCTTCCCTTTCATCTTCTTTTCACTCAAAGCTAACACATCCAACTTTCTTCTCACAAACATTCTCCCAATCTCCTCCCTTTTAGCCTCAATCGTACTACATCCACGCACATTCATAGACCCAATCTTCAGGGTACGGGGATAACTCCATCCCCCATCCCTTTCTCTGGCCTGTCTCTTTTTAGGAACTACAAAACAGAGGAGGGGGTCCCTAGTCCCCTCACCCCGCCCCTTTTAGTCGCCTTTTACGACACGCAGGGAATACGGTGGCAGTATTCTTCCTAACACAACCTGGCCGCAGAGTAGTAGTACCACCCCATAGTGCGGCCAGGTTGTGTCCCCCCCGCCACAGGGGGGGGACATATATATATATATATATATATATATATATTTATATATATAATCATCAGCCGTTGAGGTCCACTGTAGGACCGGTCTATCTCTACCGAAGCAGGGACGATAAAGCCAATGTATCTCTACCAAATGGCTTAGGCTGTCTGGTAGAGATTGTATGTAGGGTAAGAAGTGATGTAAGTATGACTGTAGTGTTGTAGTGGCTTTGGATATATATATATATATATATATATATATATATATATATATATATATATATATATATATATATATATATATATATATATATATATATATATATATATATATATATATATATATATATATATATATATAGTGTGGTAGGTGGGGACACTCAACATCCACTCACTCGATGCAGTGCTTCTCTCCGGTGTCTGCCCTTTCGTCTCCTCCATCCTTCTTTTCCTCCATCCGCTTCTATCTTTCTTTTATACTTTCCTCGTACTTCTGCCTACGGGTGACTTTGCAATCCCTCTTCGGTCTTTCTTTCATTCATACTTTCCTCTTCCTTCTGCCTGTGGGTGATTGACTCTAAACTGAGTGGCAAGGCAAATGGTTTCCTGTACACCAAGAAACCATTTACTACGCAGAGTGATAACCATATAACCAAATTTTGGCGCCTAGTGGTTTAGTGGGTAATTATAGCGCTCCAATCGGATTGAGCCGGTGAAAGTTTATATCCAAGGAATGGTTGGGGTTTACTGATCACGTAATGCCACTCATGGATGAGTGAGGCTAGTCACTCTCATCTTAAATGTCAGGACTACCTTGCCTAGCCCCGGGCTCCTACGCTTCTCATGGGGCAACGTAGGATTGGATGATGAATGAGTGAAACACACACACACACACACAAATATATATATATATATATATATATATTCATTTTTTTATAATGAATGGAGGAAGGAAAAACAAAGGAAAAAAAATTAGTCCATGTGCCTAGAGGCATCCTCCATTCATAAAATACTTATAACAATTGAATTTAAAATCGAGAGGATTAAATGTATGTGGGAAGCAACTCCCAGGAAGTGAATTCCAGAGAGTAGTAGTTCTGGAGATAAATGAATTTTGATAAGCAGAGGTTCTGCATTGTGGGGGAGAGAGTGTGAGTTCATGGGCGCTCCCAGCTGCCCGAGTATTTCGAGAGAAAATGTGAAGGGGAGGTACAATTGAAGCAAGTTCGTTAGAGCACTTACGGTAAAAAATATCGATAAAATAGTGCTAAAGAAGCAACATCTCTACGTACTGATAACGGAGGAAGGTCCTGCATAATGGCAGGATTATTGATGAATCTAATGGATTTATTTTGAATTATGTCCAACTGCTTCAATCCAACCGCTCCACATCCACTCCAAAGTGGTGAACAGTATTCGATCTGAGAACGCACATGACTTTTGTATCTTGTGGCCATCTGCTCGTCAGTGAAGAACTCACGAAGTCTGTACATAAGTCCCAGTTTTTTAGAAGCATTTTTAGCAAGGGATTTAACAGAAGCTGTCCAACTGAGGTTGGGGTTTAGAGTAACACCTAAGATATCAATTGTAGCGGATATGGGAATACTTACATCATTTAAAATTATGTGAGAGTCTGAGGGATTCTTTCTATTGGAGAAATTAATGAATTTAGTTTTCTGAGCATTAAATGAGACCAGATTTTCTTGTCCCCATTGACTAATTTTTGAAAGGTCCTGGTTCAGAGAAATTGGTGTGTTTATTTGGGAATTTAATATAACAATTTGTGTAGAGGAGGTACTACATGTGAAAGAACTATGAAGGGTCGAGTCATCAGCATAAGAGTGTATTGGGTTGTGCGTGACAGATAGGAGGTCATTTATATGAATGAGAAGGAGGGTTGGCGCCAAAACAGATCCCTGAGGTACGCCAGCATTTATGGAATGAAAGAAGAGAATAAATTCCATCTACCATGACCCGTATTTTTCTACTATGAAGGTAAGAAGAAATTAGAGGAACCAGTGATATATATATATATATATATATATATATATATATATATATATATATATATATATATATATATATATATATATATATATATATATATATATGTATATGTATGTATGTATGTATGTATATTGAACAACCATAGGGACTTTACACAGCCTTGTTGCACGCCCACACTGATCGTTAACAATTCACTTAGATCCCCATTCACCCTTACACATGCCTCACTACCATCATAAAAACCCTTGACGGCACCTAGCAGCTTACCATCTAGAGCGTACATGCGCAAAACTTTCCACAGTCCTGCTCTGTCTACTTTGTCTTATGTTTTTTCTAGTCCATAAAGGACATAAATACCTTACAGTCCCTCTCACAAGATTTTTCAACTATCTGTCTCACAAAATATTTGATCCACATATCCTTTGCCACTCCTAAAGCCACCCTGTCCGTCACTCACTAGGACTACTGATATCTCACTCACTTTCTCTAGAATACTACTTCCTTACACCTTTCTCACAACACTCAATAGACTTATCTGTCTATCTATTGTTGCCCTCAATCCCGTAAGGGGTGGCGACAAAAAAAATCGCCTCCATGTCACCATGTCCAATGCCACTTCACTGCCCCCTCCCAACTCACACACCCCTCTCTCATAAACCTCTCCACTCCATCCCGCCATCTCATCCTAGGCCTCCCCTTCCCTCTCTCTCCTCCCATCCACCTCACTCGCATACACTCTCCTGATTAGTCTTTCGCTCTCCATCGCCTCTACATGGCTAAACCACCTCAGTAAATTTCTGCTAACGCTTTCTATTACATCCACATCCACACCCCCGAGCTCCATCACTTCCTCATTTGTCAGTCAGTTTCTCCATGTAATTCCACATGCTCCTCACAAATAATCATTTCCACTGCTCTCACTCTTGACTTGTGTCCTTCAAACAAGAGTCCAAGCTTCACTTCCGTACGTTAGAGTTGGTATCACAATACTAACATGCAGTGACGTTTTTCCTTCCATGCTCACTTCTCTGTTCCTTATCACTGCTTTCAAAGAACCAGCAACTTTTCTTCCCTGTTGTGCCCTTTCAAGCACTTCACCCTCTAAATTTCCATCCTTACTCATCACACTGCCCAGGTACTTAAATGCACTAATTTTCCATTTCCTCCTCATCCAGCCTCACTGTACATTCAGAGGCTTCACTTCTCTCGAAGACCATAACTTTACTCTACCCTAAATTCACATTTAGATTCCGTTTCTTACACACACTCCCAAACTCATTCATTAAGCCTTGCAGTCCCCCGTCGTCTTTACTTGTCAACACAGTATCATCTACAAACAACAGTTTCCAAACACTACTATCTGTTATTATGGTCGCTCCAACATCCACTGCCCTACCTTGTATCTCTCTTATAACCCCATCCATATACAGACTGAACAACCATGGGGACATGACACATCCCTGTTTCAATCCAAGATTCAGATACAAAAATTCATTCAGTTTACTATCCACACGCACTGCAGCCTTAGCACCCTCATACATACTCATCACGGTATTCAACAACTTCCCATCTACTCCATATATCCTTAATATTTTCACGTTTTTTTCGAAGCTCAACAAAGGATGAGTGAAGATGTGAACACGGGATACCTGTAGTAGAGTCTCAGGTCGCTACACCTTACTTCATCTCGCCTCCTAGGCGAGATGAAGTAAGGTGCAGCGCCTTGGCACGCTACTACAGGGGTGCTGAGTTCAACTCCAACCCTATCCTTGTGGTATGTGGTGGCGACTATCATCCTCTAACTTGATGTAGTGCTGCCTACTTTTTTCTTCATCTCTATCATTCTTTTTCTGTGTCAGCCCTCTTCTCTTCCTATTTCTTTCATCTCTCCTTTCACATTTTCTTACTCGTCTTTCCCTTTCAGGTGGCTTTATATTGAGTGAGAAGCCAAATGATTTCCTGTAAGCCAGGAAACCATTTGCAGCACTGGACGGTAATCATATAACCAAAATATACGTGTTCCCTACGTGTCAACGAGTGGGTTGGCGGAGGGTTCGTGCCCCTCCCCGTAAAACAACCAATTCAAAGACAAACGGCCACCCTTTATGGCAGTGGTTTCCAACCTGTGAGGCACGAAGGGCTGCCTGGGAGGGCGCGAAGGCTTGATAAAGAGCGTAATTATATTTGAAAACTATGAATTATGATGGGATTCAGTAATTTCTAAATATGGAGAAAATATTTCATATATAAATAAGAAATCTAGTTATCTGAATATAGAAACAATTTCAAAGATTAAGAATCTATGATATTTATTGACATGTGCCAACTAGGCCAGTAAAATACAGTATTTGAGGAAGGGGGGCGCAGGGAACGTGTCATTCAGTGTGGGGGGACGGGAATTAGAAAAGGTTGGAAACCACTGCCTTATGGGATTATGGCGTCTGGCTATGGATGGATGGATTTTCATATGCCTTGTCTATCCACCCTATCATATGCTTTCTCCAAATCCATGAAGGCCGCATACAACTTCTTTCCCTTCAGTAGAGAGTTTTCGATTAAAGACCTAAGAATGAATATCTGATCTACACAGCCTCATCCTAAAACCTCCCTGTTCTTCTCCAACTACTTCCTCTGTTATTTCCCTAACTCAGACAATAAGTATCCTACCATATACTTTTCCTATTACACTAAGAAGGCAAATGCCCCTGTGATTACCACACAATTCTTTTTCCCCCTTTCCTTTGTACAGGGGAATAATTATACCTAACTTTCAATCCTCCGGGACTCTACCTTCCTCCCAGGCCAATTTGCACATCTACCATATCCATTCTACTAATATTTCTCCCCCATGCTTCAGCATTTCACCACACACTCCACCAATTCCTGGGGCTTTCCCCATTTTTGACTTTCTTCATTGCTTCGACTGCTTCCATTCTACTGATTCCTTCCTCTCTTCCTACTCCTCGCTCCTCCTCCTCCCAACCTTTTTCCAACCACTTATACTTGCATTACATTCATTATCTATGTTCAAGAATTCCTTAAAGTGATCTCTCCATCTGCCCATTTTTTTCTTCCTTCTCCACTACTAGTTCACCAATTTTATATTTCACTCCCCGAATTACTGTACTTCTTTATCACACTGTCTGACTCTCTTTACCTCTTTCCAGGACATTTTCTTACATTCCCTCCACTTTACACTCAAATTCCTTCCAAATTCCTCATCCACTCTCTTCTAACTGTCTCTTACTGATCTTACACTTATGTCACCATATTTCTTACACTCACTTCGTTCATCATTATTTTTGCACAGGGGTACAATCACTGTCTTTTTCCACTCTACTAGCACAATTTCATTTATCCATGTCTTCTTACGTATTACCTTCCTCACGCACTTCGTTCCGCTCTCTCCACTACGTATAATCATCTCTGCATACACCTCATCAACCCCTGCTGCTTTTCCATGTTTCAGCCGCTTCACTGTGTTCTTTACCTCTGCGAGTGTCACGTTTCCTGACACAGCATTCTTTCTCTGTAGACCCCTAAAACCAGTCATGGTAATAATTGCTTTGCCCCATTCTCATTCTTCAGACTTTCAATATATTCTTTCTATTTGGTCCTTACTTCACCTCCGTGGGTTAACAATCTACCACTTACATCCTTCACACTTTTACACTTCTTTCCACCGTCACTTCTACATATTCGCACACCTTCCCAGAATAATTTACTATTTTCAAAGTAATTTGCATTCATTTTTATTCCTTGATCATCATTTATCCTTCTGTTTCCTCTTCACTAGTCTCTTTACGTGCTTCTTACTTTCAGTATATTTAGTTCCTATTTCAACTGAACCCCTGTCCTGTATCCACTCTAGCCACTTAATTTTTTTCCTCCAGTGCTCTCTTAACCTCTTCATCCCACCATGCCGTACCTTTTTTCTTTGTTGTTACTCTTGGCACACCACACACCGGTATAACATTCCTAACTAAGCAATCCCTACATGCATTCCAAAAGCCGTCCACATCCATTTCATTCCAATTCACAGATTCTAACTCCTCCCCCTACTTTGGTCATGTATTAATATGCCATTACTTTGATTCTCAGCTTCTTGACTTTCGTTCTCTCTCCCTGACTGCTCCTCTCTCTCCTGGTCCACCTCACTCCTCCCATCTTGTTCTTGATTACCATAATCATATGATCTGACAAACCTCCACAAAGTCCTTTCACTGCTCTCGTATCCGTAGCACTTCCAAGCATCGATTTCTCCAGGAGCACGCAATCAATCAGGCTTCTTTCAGCACGATTTCCATTCTCTTTATACCATACACACACACACACACACACACACACACACACACACACACACATATATATATATATATATATATATATATATATATATATATATATATGCATCTGTGTTTGAAATAAGATTTAGAAATGCACAACCTCCTTTCCTGACATATGTCTTTCAGTCGCTTCCCATAGCATTCTCTCCTGGTAATCCATTATTACCCATTATATTATTCACAGGACTAGCGCCTACTCTCCCATTCATGTCGCCTATTACAAACACTTTATAGCTCCTGGGATTTTCTCTTACTACTTTATCCATCTCATCTCAAAGCCTGTCTCTCTCTGTCTCACTCCTGTCATCACAGTGTGCTTATGCAACAATCACTATCGCTTCCATCTTCTCAGACTTGAATTTGACATACATACATCTCGAGCTGACACATTTGTAATCTCTCATTCTAATCTGCCACACCTCATTCATCAGCAAAGCAATTCCTTCATTGCATCTTCCTCGCCCATTCATGCCCGACCTTACACATTTTACATCCTCCCACTCCTCCACCTCACGCCCTTTCATCTTTGTTTCACACAGTGCCATCACGGCATATCTCGCACTCTTGAACACATTCACAACTTCCACCCTCTTGCTATCCTCATTCACACCTCTCACATTCCCGGCCATGCGAATCTGCCCATTTGATAGGGGCCCTGGGCTGGTATTGGGCCTACCGAGTCTCTCCGAAAGGTCTGCCATGATTTAGTGATTTTAGATAGGTGAATCGGGGGGACACTTAATCTGGCCAAAAACTTCGACTATATGGTTACCAACCAGCGTAGTAAATGGTTTCCTGGGTAGAGGAAACTATTTGGCTTGTCACTCAGTGTAGAGGTCACAAGGCAACACTACAACGAGTGAGGGGATGACGGGCGCCCCCATCTAATACATATGGCAGGAAGGTAGACTGAAATAATAGAATAGGAGAGAAAGAATTTGGGGAGTAGAAGTGAAGGAGACCAACGTGGCTGTTGGTTAGCAGAAGGGAGAAGTTTGTAGAGAAGGGAAGGTGTTCTGAAGGGAGGAGTGTCGTTAGAACTGAAAAGTGGGGGGCAAAGGAAAAGATCATTTATATTACTTTGACAATAAGAGGAACAGTTTTAAGACTCATGCAGTACCACATTCAGTTTTTAATAAAAAATGAAGTTCGTACACGCTGTAGAAAGTAATAATTTTCCCGCAATTAAGTTTCATTTTTATGAATAGTGAGTGCACAGATAAGTGTTCATTAATTCTCTCTCTCTCTCTCTCTCTCTCTCTCTCTCTCTCTCTCTCTCTCTCTCTCTCTCTCTCTCGGGGTTATAGTTTTTTCATGTCAATCTTGGTGCCTCGAGGTGTTTACTGTATATACAGCTCAAGGAGAGATCCTTTATACTAAGGGACTACTCGTATATACTGCAGGCTGTATATAACATCCCCAGTTCAAGTACTCTCTTCTAAGGCTCAAAAAACTGGTCTAAGGTAACATGACAAAGATATACCTCATTGCAATGAAGTAGCTGAGAGATCGTTCATGACCTTTTTGAGAACTCCAAAGAGACATTGTAATACTATTTGTACTGATGGGGTTAATACTGACACCTGAAACTGCAACATGAAACTGAAATATGAATCCGACACATTCGACATATGCCTAAAATACCAACCCTGCGTAGGCCATAACTCCGAACTCCAGATAACATTTCTCTCTGGACTTAGCCGTACCGTTTCACCAACTACATTTCAGACTGTTTCGTCAGGATCACTTACGGAATTAACGAGTGGGTCTAGTTAAAAATGCAAGTGTGTGTGTGTGTGTGTGTGTGTGTGTGTGTGTGTGTGTGTGTGTGTGTGTGTGTGTGTGTGTGTGTGTGTGTCTGAGAGAGAGAGAGAGAGAGAAAAACTCTTTGACAGAGAGAAACTCTTTGACAGTCATTTTGAAATTCTTCATTCTCATATTCGTAATATCCTTCGTCCTTCTTCTTCCATACCCGTTGCTCCTCTTCCCGGATATCGTTTCTGTGATTCCTCGAGTATTTCCTTCCCCTCCCCCCATTCTTCCCATACGCACTTCATCTTTTCTTATCTTAACCACTCCCTAACGCACCCTCTCCCATCCTCCCAAATATCTCCTAGGTTTTCCTCCGCAACTCCTCCCCACCTCCCCATTCCCTGAATTCACCAAATACCTTTACAAGATGAGAGCATATGGACAATAAGTTTTCTTGAAAAAAATTCACATAACGTTCACAGAAATTGAAACTTTTTCTCTATCAAATTTCTTTTCTTTCTTTATATATATATATATATATATATATATATATATATATATATATATATATATATATATCCCGACCGAAGTTGAGACGATACAGCCAATGTATCTCTACCAAGTGGCTTAGGCTGTCTGGTAGAGATTGTATGTAGGGTGAGAAGTGCTTGTAAGTGTAACTGTAGTGTTGGAGTGTGTGTAGTCTGTGAACCAAGTGTAATCGGCCCGCGCAAGCCGACTGGGAGCAAGCATACTTTATAGTATGCGACACTGGTTCAACCACAGCACCCCTTGTGTCCGCCAATGCAGTACGTGGCCTGAAGAACGCTCTCAAAGTTTATTACCCTGGCGGAGCGAGAACCCTCGTCCTTCAGTGTACGAACACGCACACTTTACCACTGTAGCACAGAGGCTCCATATATATATCTATCTATCTATCTTTATATATATATAAATATATATATAAAGATCCTTGTGCGGTGTGGTGCGGTGAGGATCTGTCCGTTCTCCCCTTTGGGGCTGAGATGCGAATGAATGTGTTTGAGTGGATGAGTAAATGGAGAGTGTGTCGTCCTGTCTCGGCTACCTCCCTTTCCTTGGGGGAAGCAGCCTAGGTATATAGATATAGATATATATATATATATATATATATATATATATATATATATATATATATATATATATATATATATATATATATATATATATATATATATATATATATATATATATATATATATAATATTGACCTTTCAGAAAATTTAATATGAAATTTGAAACTAATCCGAACATCCTTCATCAGATGTAATACGAGTACTTTATGCTGTCCCAAGATGAGAAGGTTCGGGAGTATCTTGAGTTTTTTTTCAACATGAGGGAGGAAGGTCTTACAAGTAACAAATATTATATTAGGGTCCTACCAATCTATTTGTCTCTTAGTTTTTGTTCGTACTTGTCTACAGACTTTCCTGTTTCATATCGGAAATTTTGACTCCTTAATCTGATATTATTTTTCTCAGTCCTGAAGCTACTTGCTTGACATCAGTCCCGGTCTATCAGTCTCAGTATGGGTCGATTTGCTGTAAAATTACATCTACCTAATTATCTGTATTTCTGTCTAGCTGTCTGTCTATTTATCTGCCTGTCTGTATACTTATCTACCTGTCTGTCTACACATCTACCTATCTCCCTATCAGTCCATCTATCTCTCTATCACTATATAGGACGACATACTTAAGGCAGTCGAGTGTGTTGTCACACTCTGTCGAATATCGGTCGGGTAAAATTCGTGTGAATGTTTGTGTTGTTAGAGATGTATTTGACTGAGGGCGTGCCTTTTTAAAGGGACAACGTTTGCTCTGAGGAACTTTAAAAAGTCATCCAATGATTGGTAGAAAACTTCTTACTCGCGCGCACGCTTGTGTGTGTGTGTGTGTGTGTGTGTGTGTGTGTGTGTGTGTGTGTGTGAAAACTGGACTATAGTGCTCTTAACTCCCGTATGCCCTTAGTTCTAATGTTCCTAAAAGCATCCTTACCTCCCTTTTGCCAGCCTTCCGGAAATTTATCGCTTTACTTCACGATATTCCTCCAATATCTCGTTCTTCCTTTCGTTCTAGTAACACCCACTAAATATCTAATTAAATTAGAAATTAACGGGTATTAAATAGGATAATTGATATAAAATAATAATACTGCAAGAGAGAGAGGGGAGGAGGGAAGAATTGATGGGACAGATGAGAAACTGAGTGAGATGGAGAGGGAAGTATGTGAAAGTGAGAAAAAAGGGATGAAGACGGATGGAGTGAGAGGGTGAGAAAATCCGAGAATCCTGAGAGAGAGAGAGGGGGGGGGGGAGAAGGCAGAAGAGAATAAAGCTTAGAGAGACAGACTCAGAGTTCTAGCTAGTTTACATGTGCTCCATCATTTGTTCTCATTGCTACTCTTCCATTTTCATTCCTTTGTAATTTTCTTTGTTCAGTTCTATCTCCCCTGCCGTTGCCTTTCCAGTCATGTCTATGCCCTCGACCTTCTCCTTACCTGTCCTCTCTTTTTTAAATTAATATTTACTTACCCAGGTTTCATGTCCTTCCCTCTCCTCCCATCTCTTAGACACTATCTTTATGGTGTGTTCTATATGCTGAATAAAATGGTACATTGTAAGTTAGGGTAAAGTATGAAGTTCTGTGCCGTCTGCCCAAGCGTCAGTTGCAGTTGTTTCTGATCTCTTTTGGTGCCCATCGTTTCACTTGGGCATTGTAAAATCATCTGCCATTAGCCAAAACAAACTGGAAAATAGATAATGCATAGTCTTCACAGTCTCCTCTAGCCATTCTTCCCTGTTGTCTGGTCTTCATCTTGTCAAATCTTTCACTGTCCTCCCTAACTGACGTCTCTCCTCACTCCTGTCTTTATTCATCCATTTGTATGTAACATCATATTCCCAGCTCTCCAACCAACGTCTACAAGTCTCCCAACGGTTTTCTCCCCTTTCTTACATCTCTTTATTGCTCCCGTCTTCCAGGAGTCACATGCTCGTCATTCTATTTACCTTTTCCCTTCAATATTCTTTCATGTCTTTTCATTTATTATGTTTCTGATCTGTCTCATAGTTTGGCCAATCTTTCCCTGGATCGATCATTTTCCTCTCCTCGCTAGATGTTCCAAGGATGAGGATAATTACCTCCCTAGATGTGTCACTGACAACACACACACACACACACACACACACACACACACACACACACACACACACACCGCCTCCTTTCGTCCATATTTATCAGGCTGACAGGAGTTTGATAAGTATTCAATACATTGCAGGCCCATATTCCAAGTGACTCAGTTTTTGTTTATCCGTTTCATTTTCTATGTAAGATTTTCTTTTTTATCTACGATGTCTTATGGAATAACCCATAATACATTTATTTTACAGAAGAAAGGAAAATGATATTCAGTCTTTCATAGTATTAAAAAAAAAAATCTTCATTAAGATTCTTACAACAAACAACACATTCGTGAAACATCACATTTGTGAGATTTTTTAATACCGTTACTGGGAGAACACACAAATTACAAATTAGTTCTTGACAATTTTTAAAACACAAGTAATGTGATATATAGCTGAACTATAAAGCAGCTATTACTGAATTAAGCTTACCAGTCAAATCCTGTGCCACAGTGATGAGTCTGTGAGTGTGGCATGACACTGTATACTCATATGAGCATACATTACAAGATTGCCGGGGATATCCTAAAGAATACTTAATTTGTATGATAAAGAAGTGTTTCATGTATCAACTGTTATTACTACAAGTAATATTATTCATGAAACACATATTCAAATTTACCGAATACTAATGGTATCAGTTGCCCTCCAATATTCCCACCGGAATTTATTTCCCATTCCTTTCTTCTCTGAAGATTTCTAGGAAATGCTTACATAATCTTCACTTGTTCACTTAGTGCAGAGCATCCCCAGAAAACACAGCTAGGCATATTTAGTAAAGAAATCCAGTTAATCACAGTTAAAAGCAAAATGCATGCTGGACATTCAATTTACGCTTCCCAGCTGCCCACGCCACTGGGAGGTAACATGGCGCTTGTGGGTCACGTGACTTGGACAGAATGGAACACGGCTGACTCAACTCTATAAGGCGCTGGTGGTGATGATTGAGAATAGTGGTGAGTTTTGATAGTTATAGAGAACTGTAGTGAGTTCAGCAGTGACAGAGAATTGTGGTGGGCTGTGGTGAAGAACTGTGATGGATTGCAGTACGTGGTGGAAACTGTGGTGTCGTATGGTGCTGATGAAGAAATGCGATAGATCAGTGTTATAACATGGTAGATAAGAAAAGAAAAATAATGACCCCATTTTGCGTAACCTGTGACTAGTTTTGAGTATATCTTGTAAGCTGCGATGTATCTGCTTTTCCTCTCTCTCTCTCTCTCTCTCTCTCTCTCTCACTGTACTATTAATTAGCTTCTTCTCTTTTTTATTTATATACATTTTTCCTCTGGTTCCTCCTTTGAACTCTTGTTTACCTTCTTCACTGCTTTCTCTTCTTGCAACTAAAGGCCAATTTTTTTTTTTTTTTTTTTTTTTTTTTTTTTAAGTTCTGCGTCTTGAACTTTCTAATGATATTGTCGTCCCCATCTTAGCATTGAAAGACTTAAGAATGAGATGTGGTAATAGGGGAAAGTGAATGGATGAATAAAGTTAGGTAGAAACAGGGACATGCACAAGGGGGTGGTTGGGGTGCTTGAGCCCCTGCCCTTTTTCTTCTTCATATCAAATGTGCCCTTTTAGTCAAAATTTGGTAAAGAAAAGTGTCTTTTTTGTCAAAATCAAGGACTTTATGCTCGCCCTGTATATTAAAATGTTCTTTCACTAATTCGTGCTATCTTATCGTAAACTCATGCTTATTATGTATTTTTTAAATCAAGGATACACACTGAATGGTGAATTTTTAGCTTACAAATCAGTTTATGGCGAATACCAGCCGTCTAGCTGAGTGTCCCCACGATATGTATAAAAGCTAACTGATCTGCTTCGTCAGCTGGCCTGGTCCAAGCCAGCTGGATGTATTTACCCAGCTACATTTACCGTTTTGTGATATACAGGAAATGAGCTATGCTCGTGGGTTCCGTCTCCGTGTCTCAACCAGTCAAACTTTGCTTTAAACTCATTTAAATTTTTGAGCTGGAAGATTTCTTTGTCCAGGCTATTCCACAGGTCAGGGCATCTGTATGGAAAACTGAATTTCTTGATATCTTTAAGGCATCTTGTTTTTTTAATTCCTTTCCATGTCCTCTTGTTGCTCCCCCATCCCATAAAAACAGATCTCTGCCAATTTTGTCTACTCCAATCATGGCCATGAACATTGCAATCATGTCACCTCTCTCTCTTTTTCCTTCTAAGGAAGGCAGACCCAGCTTTTCTAGTCTTTCCATGTATGATAGCTCTGGTAGGCTAGGGACCATCTTGGTTACTGTTCTTTGTGTTCTCTCGATCTTGTTTATATCGTTCTGGTTATGTGGGGACCACACCACTGCCGCATATTCTAACCTTGGGTGAATCAGAGTCACTATCAATTTTTTTATCATCAAATCTATGTAGCCTATTGGAATGCCATTCTTGTGTTTGTCAAGAGCTCATTTGTCTCTCTCACAATTTGTTAATGTGTTTTTCGGGTGACAAATTATCCTGGACCAACACTCCTAGGTCCTTCTCGTCTGTCGCTTTTGTGATAGGTTCCTTTTCCATTGAGTAATTCAGTGATGGACTCTTAGTACTTTTACCCATTTCCAATATACGAGTATATACTTTTTTTGCACTAAATATCATTCCCATACCCGGCTGCAATCGCAGGCCTAATTCACGTCCAGATCTTCCAGTATTATTTTACAATCCCTCTTCAACTTCAACTCTTCTCATGATCTTTGCATCATCTACAAACAGACTTGCATAACTGTTCACTCCATCTACCATATTGTTTATGTTAATCAGGAACATTACGGGCGCCAGCACCGAGCCCTTCAGGACTCCACTTGTTACTTCTCTCCACCCTGACATCCTGTCCTTTATTACACTCCTCATTTGTCGGTTTCTTCATGGAGTCTCTCATCCTCTCCAAGAGGTTCCTCTTTAGCCCTCCTATTAGCTCCAATTTCCACATTGGTTGCTTACTGGGTACCTTCTCAAAGGCATTCGCCAGATCTAAGTACACACAATCCGACCAAATATCTCTTTCCTGTAGCACGTCAATCCCCCTTGAGTACTGTAGAAGCTCAGCAAATTGGAGAAACAGGACCTTCCATTTTTTAATCCAAACTGACTTTCTGCCAGTATGTCCATCTCCTCCAGATATTTCATTCACCTGTCACTCACGATTCCCTTGCACAATTTTACGACCATGCTGGTCAGGGACACAGGACTATAATTGGTATCACGAGCTACTCTAACTTTCCGGGAAAGACAATCATATTTTTATGTCTCCAGTATAATGTTTGGGCCTATTTCTTTGGATCATATAAGTTTTTCGTATTGATAGACCTGTAAAATGAGGTAAGCCCAAGATATTACTATTTATTTGTGGTGAAATGTGCATAAAAGAAAGTGGTAAACAGTAAACACCACTCCTCGACCGTGGAATGACTATGCCACAGGTGGATGTGAAATCCATCTCTAAAAATATATGTGCAAGTGGTACTGCTTGTGAAGTGAAAACAGCATTTTAAAGGTTTGAATGATTCATGGCTACTTATTCGACTGGTCCATTTAATTGGTGGTCTCTGTTCTACTGCCTGCATATGTTGTTTTCTTGTCTGTAATGGACGTTCTCTTTTAGGAGCACATTAGAGCTGGCATGATGATGATGATGATGATGATGATGATGATGATGATGTATAAGCCAGTACGAATCTGGGATTTGGCGGGACATT
The DNA here is from genome assembly GCF_032717465.1 of Coenobita brevimanus. NCBI lineage: Eukaryota > Metazoa > Arthropoda > Malacostraca > Decapoda > Coenobitidae > Coenobita > Coenobita brevimanus. Next base: position 21,590,272 of record NC_136991.1, on the reverse strand, counting down.
TTTATTTCCTTCGGACAGACACAAAACTCTAGGTTTTGCCAGCCTGTTATGGCTCTCCGGTCTTCAGTGACATTTCTAGCTCAACCATATGGGAATGTGAGCTCAGCTTATTTCCTGTGGAGTGTTTTAGAAGCAGCTGTCCCACGAATATTTGCGACCAAGTAGTTATTGCTGAATGACCAGGCTCTCACGAATATAAACCAGGCAGACTGGTGGGTGAAGTTTCTCTTTTCCTGCATCTCATCATCCTTCTTCGGTGGACAGGAAGGAGCTGATTGACGTTTGTATAAATGGCCAGTGGAGCCAGCCAGCTATATCGGTGCCACCATGGGAAGGCAACCCTCTTCAGCCAGTGTCATGACCGCGTTGGGCCTCCCAGTAAGACCCTTGTTCCCGGCCCCCATCTGAAACGTCACATTATTTAACGTGTGCACACGGCGGAGTAGTGTGCCTCCTCAGAATAGGACTTGCCCCTACCTTACCCCGCCCCTCCTCTCCTATTTGTGGATTGGCTACACTACTGTCTTCACCACTTGTTGGCCAAGTATAAACAGTATTCTGAAGTCACGTCTGGACACATTTCACAGTTATTTTAGAGCAAGGTACAATACCGTTCCATAACAAGTGTGTGTGTGTCTGTGTGTAATTCACCGGGTCGGTCAGGATCACTTGATGGTCGTGATGGTCAGCTTTTACCCTCCCGGAAGGGAGCTGAGAGCTCATATAGTCCGATCTAAGGGCAAGGCTGTGACCTTCACACACGCACACACCCGTCCCCTTGCTCAAGGGGGACAGTAACCACCCACTTCGTCAGTGAAACTTTTCGCAACCTGAGCGAGGCACGAACTCCCGTCCACCAGTTGGCAAGCAGTGTGTGTGTGTGTGTGTGTGTGTGTGTGTGTGTGTGTGTGTTCTTACCTAATTGTTCTTTCGTAATTGTATCTTTACAGGAATGAGTCAAGCTCGTACTGTCCCGTGTCTTAAACCATATTTATCGTACATATCCTTAAATTTGTGAATTGTTGTGACACACACTATTTCATTCGGTAATGCATTCCAATGATCAATTGCTCTGTTCGGGAAGCTGAATTTCCTTACGTCTTTATCACCTCTCTTTTTATGCAGTTTTTTGCAGTGTCCTCTTGCTGATGCTTCCCCATGTGTTAAGTAATCATTTATGTCTATTTTCTCCTTCCCTGATATGCATTTATATAGCATTATCATGTCACCTCTTTTCCTTCTTTCCTGTAGTGTTGGTAGATTCAGTTTATTTAGTCTTTCTTCGTAGCTTAGATCCCTTAAGCTTGGTATCCATCTTGTAGCGGCCCTTTGAACTTTTTCAATCTTGTCTATGTGTTTCTTGAGATGAGGACTCCAGACTACTGATGCATACTCCAGGGTTGGCCTGATGAATGATGTTATTATCCTTCTTAGCATGTCTTCATTTATGTATGTGAACCCTATTCTCATATTTGCAAGCAGTGTATACATGTTCCGTACCTTCTCACTGATGTGGTCAGCCGGAGATAGTCTGTTATTGATAATCACACCTAGGTCCTTCTCTCTTTATGATGTGTGTAGGGTTTTATTTCCTAACGTGTAATCCCAATCAGGTCTTTTTCCACTTTTACCAAACTTGATTACATGACACTTGTCCACATTGAATTCCATTTGCCATGTATTACTCCATTCATGAAGTTTATTTCATTCTTCTTGTAGCTCTTTACAAGAGTCCGTGTTAGTAATTCTCCTTTGTATTTTTGCATCATTTGCAAACATATTTAGATAGCTTTCATTTCCAGTGTTACTGTCAATATCATTTATATACACTAAGAACATGATTGGTGCCAGCACTGAACCCTGTGGTACTCCACTAGTCACTTCTTTCCATGATGAGTAGTTTCCCCTTAGTACTGTTCTCATTTCCATTTTTATGAGAAAATCTTGCATCCAACAAAACAGTTTGCCTCAAATTCCTCCTTGATGGTACAATTTCCATAAAAGTCTTTGGTGTGGTACTGTGTCAAATGCTTTCTTGAAATCTAAATAGATACTGTCCACCCATCCTTCTCTTTCCTGTATTGTGTTTGTTACTCTGTCGTAGTAGCTCAACAGATTAGTAACACATGATTTTCCTTTTCTGAAACTAAACTGTCTTTCTGTTATCATACTGTGTTCTTCTAGATGATATGCCCAAGCTTTTCTTATAAGCTTTTCTAATACCTTGCTTACAACACTGGTCAGTAATACTGGTCAGTAGTTGAGTGGATTTTGTGTATTCCCTTTCTTGAATAAGGGGACAATATTTGCTTTCTTCCAAATATCAGGTAGTTTACCTTGACTTATGAATTTCTTGAAAATTAAAAATAATGGTTTACTTAACTCCTTTGCACATTCTCGTAGTACCCAACATGAAATTTCATCAGGACCACTTGCTTTTCCTCTGTCTAATTTACGTAACCCCTCCTGTATTACTGTTTCTGATATTTGTATATCTGGTAGTATGTGTGGACATGCATGTTCCACATAGTCCTTCTCAAAAATTTTTTCTTCTGTAAAAACTGATTGGAAATTCTTATTTAGTGCTTCACAAATATCTTTCTCTTGTGTGTAGGTGATTCCCTCGTCCGTAATGGATTGTATTTTATCTTTTACTTTGGTTTTGCTTCTGATGTAGCTGTAAAATAGCTTCGGTTGATCACTACTTTTATTTATGATGTCTTCCTCAAACTGTTTTTGGGCTTCCCTCCTTATTCTTGTATAATCGTTTCTTGCCTGTTTGCAATTATTATATGCCCTTTCACTATTGTGTCTTCCGTATCTATTCCACAACAAATCTCTTCTTTCTTTTGATTTTTTACATTCTTTATTGAACCATTTCTGTATTTTCTTATCTGCTTCTTTGTGCTGTTGGATGTATTTCTGGACTCCTATTTCATAAAATTCACAGAATATTTTATATACAACTTTTAAATCTTGTCCTATAAGCTCATTTTCCCAATCAACTTCTAAGAAATAATTCTTTAGGTCATGATAATTTCCCTTTTTATAGTTTAGACTCTTTTTGTAACTTTCATTGCTGTTAACTATGTCATAAGCTATCCTGAAGTTGCAATTTAGTACTGCATGATCGCTTTTGCTGAATGGTGGGTGATATATTAAATTGTCAATATCATTTTCTTGCCTAGTAAATATGAGATCTAGCACTGAAGGTACATCGAGTCCTCTTTTTCTGGTGGTTTCCCTCACATGTTGTGTTAGGAAAAACTCTTGCACGAGATCCGGGAGATTTTGGTCCCAACAGCTTTCTTGGCTAATTATATCTAGATTATTCCAATTTGTATTTGTATTAAAATCTCCAGTTAGTATAAATCTTTCCGATTTCTCTTCCATTTTATGTAGTAATGATCTTAAACTCTGAATTGTACTCTGCCAAGTCCTTATATTCGTCTCTTTCCCATGTGTTTGATCTGGGTGGCATGTACATATTGGCTACAATTACTTTCCCTTCAGATGTGTTGATCTCTACTGCAATCAGTTCTACTTGTGATGGTATATATAGTTTTATTTCATTGACTTTTAGATTTTTCTTAGTTAATATTATAATTCCTCCTCCTTTTTTTAAATTTCTGTCTCTTCTCCATATATTATATTCCTCTAAGTTTAGTATGTCATTTGATATCCTTGGTGTTAATTTTGTTTCAGTTATGCATATTATATGTGGTTCATTTTCTCTGATATTATCATTCATCTCTAATAATTTAGATACCATTCCATCCACATTTGAGTACATCAACTTAATCATCTTGTTTATATACTTGTCATGACATGGTTCTACTACCTTCCTCCTTTTTATTCCCTCCTGGTTATGTACCACTTTCGTACCTGCAATCCTATTACTTTGTAAGAAAAAATATGTTCTCCTCCTCTGATCTTCCCTCATTTTTTGTTTTTGCTTCCTCCCTCTTCTCTTTCAGTAATTCCAGTTCCTCTTGTGTTAGGCATCTTTTTATCCATACATTTTTGAACTCCTCTTCTTCCATAAGATTCTTTGCATTTTTTAGTATCTCCTCCACAGTGTTTACACTCTGGAAAGTCACCTTTAGAGGTCTTGACTTGCTTCTCTCGTATTTCCCTAACCTTTTGTGTTCCTCTATGTCTTTACTATAGATTTCCTCTGTTACTTCTTTCAGTAAGCTCATTACATTTGCCATCTCCTTTTGTCTCTTGTGATCTTGTTTTTTACTTCTTCCTCTTCTATACCAGTGATTGCTATAGATTTGTTGATATCTACTGAATCTCTAACTAACTTTGGGGTGTTTTGGATTATTCTTTTCACTTTCTTTTTAATGCTTTTTTCTTCCACCCTTGTTTCTAAGTCTTTCTTTATTTTCACCATTTCAGCATACGTGGTTTCCACATTATTTTTGTAGCTTTGCACAACTTCTTTCACCTGTGTTATCTTCTCAATATCACTGCTCTGGTCTATCAGACTGCTTACTTGCCTAATTGTCTCCGTATCATTTTTTAACTCTTCCATAATACTCTCGTGATTGACTACTGTACTTGCCATTTCACTCATTTTCCTCCTAAGTGTACTCAATTCCAATGTTAATTCACTGATGGTTGTGTCTTTTTTGTTGACCTCCCTTCCTAGTTTTTCTATTTCTTCCTTTTGCAAGTGCTTCTGCTTCTTTATTTCATCAATTTCATTTTTGAAAGCCATCTCTAGTTTGTGTACACGTTCAACCAGTCTACTGTGAGTCTCCATTTCAACCAGTTCTTGGTAGAAATCATCATCTTGCTTTCTACCTTTATCCCTTTTCTTTTCCAAATTTGCTTTACTAAAGTATGTGTCCATTTTGCAATACTAAAAGTACAGAGTACTTACATTCCCTGGGGCCTTTGTAGTCTAAACAAACATCAGCTGACTGAACGCATTCTTTCGCCACTCGGTTCTCTTTTCTGTTTAAACAAGTCTTGTTTAAACTTTTTATTTTTTATTTTTTTTTAATAATAAAAAACCATTTAGTCTAACCTGGTACAGAGCTTGACTCATATAAAGATACTAATTTAGGTAATGCCACTGGCCGTGCTGGCTCGGTGGAGCGCTGTCGGCGAACGTCTTCACTGCTTGGTAGAAGGTGTGTGTGTGTGTGTGTGTGTGTTCTTACCTAACTGTAACATTTTTCTTTGTGTGTATACATATATATAACCTATATGGCATTACGGATTTCATTTGAAGAAATGCCAGGGGAGTGCCCCATTTTTCAACTGAGCCCTGCCCTTCTGAAAGTCCATGCACGTCACTAGGTAGAAGGTAAATTTACAGAGAGAGAGAGAGAGAGAAAGAGAGAGAGAGAGAGAGAGAGAGATTTTTTTTTTTTTTTTTATCAAAGTCTGCACAGTTTGTGCGGAGGTAAACTGTGTGCCTGGAGAATATAATGACATAGATGGGTTCTTTGAAGGCGGTGAGGAAGAGTGGGAGGTAGTTTAATTGACATCTCTTTCTATTATTATTTATCTTATTACATCAAATCTTTCTTTTATGTTTCATTCTTGCATTTCTTTCTCCCCTCCACCCACATCTTTATCCTATTTGCCATATTTGTTTATTTCCTCCTTCTTCCTCCTTTTCCCACATCTCTCCTTTTCCAAATTTAGCCCCTCTCACATCTCTTTCCCTTGCGCATGCCTCGTCCTCACAAATCGCCCTCCTTCCCAAATCTCTCTCCCTTACAACATCTATTTGTGCTCGTCTATCCTGCCATATATCATTCCGTTCATTCATCATCAGCCTTCCCCTTTCCTGTTTCATTTTCGCCCACCGCCTCAGTGTTTCTAATTTTTCATCCCTCCTGTCTACGTTGTTCTTTCATCCTCTATGTCATCCTCTACTTCCGACTCATGTTCTTCTATCCTTCACAATAGGCCTTGTCTAATAGCCCTTGTTCATCCCCCTTGTTTATCTCTTTCATCCTGCTTCTTCCTCGCATCTGACCAGCATCTGTCGCTCACCCATCCGTCACTCTTATCCCCCATTCTCCCTCCTGTTAATCCTCCTCCTCCCTGCAATATATTACCCCCTATAATTCCTGAATAATATATGCATTTATTCTAGATGACCCTCCATCTTGACAAGATATTACGAAAAATATCCTTACATCATCAGTAAAGATGCATCACACCACATTACACCACACCAACAGCGTAAATCGCGGTACAGTACACCATGTCACTCGATACACCACCCGACCCAACACCAAACCATCACTGCAGTCACTGTAATCAAGCCGTGGTGGACGTTAAAGGACTGGAAAAGAATGGGGAGAAAAGGAAAATAAGGGGGAGAGTAGGGAATGATTTGATGGAAAGGCGGGGAGAGTTAGGAGGTTGACATGAGATGGTAGTTGTGGACCGTTGGAGAGAGATGGCGTTGAAAGGGAGGTTGGTTATTGGATGCTGAGAAGAGGGGTAAAAAAGGAAGCACTACTACCCCTAGCCCCTTCCTCTTCCTCATGCCCCTCTCCGACCCGTGATCCCACCCATCTTCCCCTTCCCTTACCCCGACCTCCACCCTCCTTCCTCTGTAATTAACCCCCACCTAAACTCCGTCTTCCTTCTTTTCCCGATCTCCACTCTTCTTCCATCCATCACCCCTACCTCTTCCCATGTACACCTCACCACCTCTATCTCCACCTTCCTTCCCCCTTTGATCATCCCTACCCAGCACTTCTCGACTAACAAAACCCATTCGTCCACTATTCATCCACCCTCTCTGCATCTTTAAGTCTCTTTCAGAAGGGGAAAAAAAAAAAAAAATCTCGCCGCTTTGTGCATTCTCCTGTCCCGACACCTCTGAAAAATTGACTCCAATTGTTTATTCAGGCGTCGTGAAGGAAATAGATTGCGGCCACGGAAGAGAAATGTATTTCTTCTTACAATCTATTTTTCGTGTTCTCTGCTCGCAATAGAAACGGAGACATGTAGCGAAAATGAGAAAGAGAGAGAGAGAGAGAGAGAGAGAGAGAGAGAGAGAGAGAGAGAGAGAGATGGCCATATATCTCAAGAGTAGTCAAGCTGTGTATCTGTGTGTCTGTGCGTTTGTTTATTTCACGAGGACTGTAGGACTAAATATCGACCTGATTCTTTCGTGCACACACACACACACACACACACACACACACACACACATATATATATATATATCTCTCTATATATATATATATATATATATATATATATATATATATATATATATGTGTGTGTGTGTGTGTGTGTGTGTGTGTGTGTTAGAGAGTGGTAGCCAACATATATATATCTGTATCTCTTAATTCTTGTAATAGGTGAGTCTTGAGTTTTGGTTAAAGTTGTTTTGGCAATTGAAGAGCAGGAGGAGTTAAAGATGAATACAGGGAGTTGATCTTGATTTATTTTCTTCAGAGAATGTCTAAGTTGGGCAGCGTATGTATTATACACAGACTTAATATACTAAGTACGTCTAGTTGGACCCCTCTTCTTATTCGTCTAGTTGGACCCCTCTTCTTATTCGCTCTCTCCACTACCTGCCGGTTCTATGGCCTGTCTCCTTCTGAGCTCAAATTCCTACATTCTCGTGTAACAGGGGTCGTGTCACGTGTGCTCTACTGTAGTGGAAGCTTCTAGAATACTGTATGTCCGTGTGTATGTACTGCTTCCGGTGCATGATCAACATTCTTTCACTCATTTTTTTGGTTGAAAATGAAATTATGCATCAATTTCATGTAATAATTACTCGATAAAAGCTATATTTGGCAAAACTAATCCCTGAGCTTTATTTGTAGATGATTAACTTAATCACTGATATTTTTAAAATGATTATATGTTTACTCACTTAGGAGTAGTAGTCAGTGAAAGATAGGTTAAAAATATTAAGATTTTACTGAATATTTTTTTTTTCTTTTCTTCATGTATCGTCCTGAAACTTCCTACACGCTTAAGTCGGTATCATAGCTATTATCCAGTAAAGTTTCATGTAGTTTGACGCATAATTTCATTTTCACCCCAAAAAATGAACTGTCATCCCTTAAAGAGTTGCAAGCTATTATCCCGTTCCCACACCTTGTCTGGTGCTCTGTCTATCTATCTATCCATCATGCTTTCTGTTATGATTTGTATTTATAATATGGAGTCCTGACATCGCTCGGTCACGCAGCTGGCAGTCCTCTGACAGCAATCATCATTGACATATGCTAATCTGTTAATACATAATATTTTTCTTCTTCACTCTTAATACATAATATTGGTTATAATATTGATTATATTATTCATGGTAATATTGCAATGATCCAGTAATATTTCATTTTAAACAACTTGTATTGGTTATTGTATAACATTTTGTAAAATGTGTCTGTATAATAGTAAAATCCATATATGCAAAAAGAATAGTTCAAAGTTAAGGTTATGGTAAGAGCTATTAATATTTCATATAGAGATAATGATACTGGTATACTTCTATATCATGGGTCATTCTTCTTTTTTTTTTTTTTTTTTAATAAAATTAATACTATATACAAAATATGTACACTTCAATCAGGGGGGTTAACTCTGATGCTTACTTTACCTCCACTAAATACTGACTTCAAATTTGCAATTCTTGCATGCATTCTGTGCATTGCGAACAGTACTACTCCAAATACAATACAGAAGATTATAAAGACAGTAGGTGCTGGGCTATACACATAATATGGGTTGAACATACTCAAACTCAAATCTTCCCAGGGCTTCATTGTTTCATTGATCAGTTGCATGGTTTCAAACTTAGGTGAAGTCAACATAATGCTTGTGCTCATGTTTAAGTCCATATTAGGCAGGCAGTGAGTGGAAATGTTTGTGTGTATGATTGAAGATGGCGTAGTGACTGATGGTGGATAAAGTGGACATGGATGGTGTAAATACCGCACAGTAGTCTGGTGTTATGTATAATCCTGATGCTGAAGTATGAGATGGTGGTATATCTGGACAGACTATGTAAACTGATGTGTTATGAGTGAAATAAAAAAACTGTGAGTGTCCGACGCGTTGATGGTGTACAAGCTTATCTGGAGCAAAAATGAAGTTGCAATGATTATGAATATGATAGCCATTTCACAAGGGACTCTTTCAGTAGGCTGAAACGTGAAAATGTAAGCAGGACAAAGGTGAACAGCATGTAAGGATGTGCGGCACTTTCGTTCAATCGTTGATTCACTTGCGAACGTGACAGTGTTCCGTCTCTTGAAGATCATGATGAGTTCGGTGTCTGTGTTGATGTTGATGATGACCAAAGTGTTATTATTCTTAGAAGGGAAGGGGTGTATTTCGTATACTGTGAACAGGTCGTCAGTTATGAATGGTACATGAATTACTACTGATGTTGGTGTTAGCGTTGCTTCTAAATATGGATAATATTGCATGAATTCCCTACTTCGGAACAAAGACTTCAATTTATGTTTATGTATGCCTTGACTAATTATCTGACGTAGCTCATGAACTGGAAGTAAGTCAGTCGTGATCATGCCATCACCGGCATTCGAAATTCCTTGCATAAGTGCCCTGTAACGAACTCTAGTGTTGTCTAATTGGAGTAGAATTGTGTCAATGTGTTCCGTGATGATGGAGAAGTGTTGGAAAAGTGTTATGTTACCTTCCATGTCATTTATTTTATCTACACTTTCGAGAGCTACGTTTTCCGCCTTTTTCAGATTTTTCACGATTGTCTTCATTGCTGAGTTATGTCCTGCGATGAATTTATCTTGGTATGTTAGTACCTGAGCTATTTTATTAAATTTGTTGTTTATTTCTTGAAGGTCTTCCTCTGTAGCCAATCCAAAGATGTTCCCAAGAACTGCACCACCCAGGTCGAGCAAACCGCGCTTTTGGCGAGTATGTGTGATGTTGTTCTTGTCGTTCAATACCTCCGTTCCATGAGATGGGAGATCTTGGATCATGATGAGCATAGTTGACTTAGCCTGTTCCATTTTCCATTTCGCTAACTTCACCATTCATCCACTTTCTTTGTGTTATGTGCCTGTGAAACATAGCTTCCTATCATGAAGTCCAGGGTTCTCATGGGTCTTGCGATTTTTTCTAGATAAGTAGGTAATTCATATAAGTAATCCAGACTTATTTCAGTACTCATGACATCTTTTACGATTGACGTCGTGGCCGTTGGAGCTATGAGGCATCCTTGCCGTACTATGTGTTGGGGGTCTAAGTGAGCATATCTTCTTGCTATGTAGAGGAGAATCCATAGCATAAGTCCCTTCATCGTTACCTACCGACAAAGAAATCTATTAATTTTCTAATATGGTCATGCTGTGGTCGATGATAGTGATGATGTGCGTTACGGTTGACTAACGTAGAACAATAAATTGATTGTTATTTCATTTATAGAAGGAGTTTAAATCGTCATTTAAATCTCGTAAATGATGTACTGTAGATTTTATTGGGACAGTTCCACCTATGTTTGATTGTTCGGTATATGACCTTAATTTATTTTTGTAATTATTGTTGTTTTCTTGATTGGTTTCATGAGTTACGTTCGGTTGTTCGGTGGTATCCGAGGCTGAATAATTATTGGATAATTCCCTTGAAACCCTTTTTAAATGGTCAATATGAACTTGTTTCTCTTCGCCACTTGACAGTGCCTTTATTAAAACTTTGTTTGCTTTTATGTTACTTACTCTGTATGGGCCCTCAAATTTTGGGGATAATTTATTGTCTCTCATATGAACGATACCATAAACAATGTCTCCTAAGCTGATAGGCGAATCTCTTGCCTTTTTATTAAATGCCTCCGTCATTTCTTCCTTGGACATCGTCAATTGTTTTTTTGGCTCTTTTGTGTATGTCCTGGAATTCACGTAAACGGAGTTTAGAGTAATCATCGTAATTGTATACGGGCAGACTGTCACCTTCTAGGAGCTCATATGGTAGTTTTTTATCTGTGCCATATATAATGAAATATGGTGTGTCACCTATGGATTTATTTATAGATCCATTAATTGAGGCTTCTACTCTGGGAATCCAATCATCCCAGCTTGCATAATTTTCAATGAGAATGTGTCGTAGCACATCTAATACTTTTTTGTTTTGTCTCTCTACTAACCCATTAGATGCTGGGTGATGGGCTAAAACGTTAACCTTTTTGATGTATTGTTTACATATTTCTTGTAAGATATCAGAATTAAATTCTCCTCCATTATCACTTATTAGTACCTTTGGGGTAGTAAAGCGACATATTACATTATCCATTATTGCCTTTGCTACTGTCTCTGCTGTTTTATCTTTAATTGGGGCTAAAATTACATAACGGGAAAAATGATCCACTGCTACGAATAAGTATTGGTTATTATTGTATGATAATGGCATCTTCAGTAAACTAACCGCGGCAACGTCCCATGGTTGATGTGGTACAGGGTAATTACCCATCGGTGCAGGTGAAATTGGGTACCTTTTGTGTTTTGCACATGATGCGCATCTGTCTATATGATTGTTTATATCTTTTCGTAATGATGGCCAGTAATATAACAACTGGGCTTGTTTGAATGTCCTATCTTTTCCAGGATGTCCTGCATGTGGGCTATCGTGTATCGTTCGTAATACTTGGGGTATCATGTCATTTGGTACTACCAATTGGTTATTATTTCTTTGATGTTTTGGTTGTCCAGGGTTGATCTTGTACAAAGTATTATTGACTATTGTGAATTGTTCGAGTGGTACATGTAGTTTGGGTAATTGTATGTCATCTCCACTTTCTAACTTGTATATATCTTTAGACCATATTGGATCAAGTCTTTGTGCTTTTGCGATATCATCATGGTTTGGTATGTCTCCCTTGAGATCTAATGCCGCGACCTGAATTGTGTTCGGGTTCCTAGATAATGCGTCGGCTACTAGATTCATTTTACCTTGTATATAAAGAATGTGTTCCTTGTAGATTTCGACTGTACATTTCCATCTTGCTCTCCTCCCAGAGAGGAGTTTTTCTTTAAACATACCAATTAGCGGTTTATGGTCAGTGAATAACTGTATTTCGTAACCATATACCAAAGCTCGAAACTTTTGTAATGCAAAAACCACTGCAAGTGCCTCTAAGTCTGTAGTGTAATAATTTTTCTCTGCACCTTTTATTTGTCTTCTGGCAAATGAATTTGGTTGATTCTGGCCTCTTTTATCTTCCTGCATCAGTACAGCCCCTAATCCTTTAACTGATGCATCTGTACATATAATAAATGATTTTGTGAAATCCGGATATGCCAAACAAGGTGCATTTGTTAGTTTAATTTTTATTTTGTTAAATGCTTGTTTTTGTTCCTCTTCCCATTGGAATATAGCATCTTTTTTGAGTTGTTGGAATAGAGGAAAGGCTATATGAGAGAAGTGTGGTACGAATGACGCATAGTACCCAGCTAGACCTAAAAATGGTCTAACTTCGTCATTTGTAGTGGGTTCAGGAAAATCTCTCACTGCCTGTATTTTGTCATCAGTGGTGTGAATACCATTAGAACTTAATTTGTGGCCTAAGAAATTTATTTCCTTAAAGCAAAATTTGCATTTAGAAAGCTTAATTTTTAAACCAGCATCACCAAGCTTTTGTAAAAGTAGGTCTAATTTCTTTAGATGTTTTGTGATATCTTTCGTTGCGATTATAATATTGCCATGATAAACAAATATTCCTTGTCTTAAAATTCCGGACAATACGTAATTCATAAGATGCTGGAATATGCCCGGAGCTGTTCTCAGTCCCATGGGCATCCTTCTATACTGATAGTGTCCTCTATTTGTGGAAAAGGAAGTGTATTTACGTGACTCCTGTTCAACAGGAATTTAATAATAACCACTTAGCAGATCGATCGTGGAAAATATACTATTTTCTGGTCCAATAGTCTGTAGGATGTCGCTTAGCAATGGCATGGAAAATCGGTCTTGGATTATGTGATTGTTTAGTTTACAGCAATCTACTACAGCACGCATTTCTCCATTTCGTTTGGGCATGAAGAATAATGGGGCATTCCATGGGGAGACTGATGGCTCAATAATTCCAAGTATTAACATTTCATCGACATATTGGTTTGCGAGTGTATGCTGAGATTGTGGGATCCGGTAGGCCAGTATGAATATTGGTGGTGTATCTGGGTGCACATTAATCTTGTGATTAATCAGGTTAGTACACCCTAATTGTTCTCAGGGTAATGCTACGGTGTCCCTGTGTGTTTCCAACAGGGTTAACAAATCATTTTCTTCATCAAATTCACCTGAGTGAATTAAATTATCTTTTATGCTTTCTCTATCAGTAGATTTTGTCACTTTTCACTCCAGCTACAACTATTTCCTTCACAGGGGCGGGACATTTTTCAGTATTAACTATGCAAGTCCCCTTTTTCAACTGTATTTCCCCATTCATGTGATTATTTATGAATATCTGAGTTTGCCCTTCGTCGTTCATCTGACAATGCGTTTTCTACTGATAATCCCTTTACTTTACATAATTCGTCTAAGACAAGAACAGTAATATTCCGTAATTTGCTCTTTATGGTAACTTTCATACAGGAATTAGGTGGTATAACTAAATCATTGGTGAGATGGGCGGGAATGAATGATAAATCAGTACTGTTACCTGGGTTTCTAATCCTGGAGGCTGGGGAGGGGGAGTGGTTCTTACCTTACCTAATTGTTCTTACCAAATTGTATCTTTACAGGAATGAGTCAAGCTCGTGCTGTCCCGTGTCTTAAACCATATCTATCGTACATATCCTTAAATTTGTGAATTGTTTTGGCAACTCTGTTTCATTCGGTAGTGCATTCCATTGATCAATTGCTCTGTTTGGGAAACTGAATTTCCTTACGTCTTTATCACCTCTCTTTTTATGCAGTTTTTTGCAGTGTCCTCTTCCTGACGCTTCCCCATATGTTAAGTAATCATTTATGTCTATTTTCTCCTTCCCTGATATGCATTTATGTAGCATTATCATGTCACTTCTTTTCCTTCTCTCCTGTAGTGTTGGTAGATTCAGTTTATTTAGTCTTTCATCGTAGCTTAGATCCCTTAAGCTTGGTATCCATCTTGGAGCGGCCCTTTGAACTTTTTCAATCTTGTCTATGTGTTTCTTGAGATGAGGACTCCAGACTACTGATGCATAACCAGGGTTGGTCTGATGAATGATGTTATTATCCTTCTTAGCATGTCTTCATTTATGTATGTGAACCCTATTCTCATATTTGCAAGCAGTGTATACATGTTCCGTACCTTCTCACTGATGTGGTCAGCCGGAGATAGTCTGTTATTGATAATCGCACCTAGGTCCTTCTCTCTTTCTGATGTGTGTAGGGTTTTATTTCGTAACGTATAATCCCAATCAGGTCTTTTTCCACTTTTACCAAACTTGATTACATGATACTTGTCCACATTGAATTCCATTTGCCATGTATTACTCCATTCATGAAGTTTATTTCATTCTTCTTGTAGCTCTTTACAAGAGTCTGTGTTAGTAATTCTCCTTTGTATTTTTGCATCATCTGCAAACATATTCAGATAGCTTTCATTTCCAGTGTTACTGTTTATATCATTTATATACACTAAAAACAAGATTGGTGCCAGCACTGAACCCTGTGGTACTCCACTAGTCACTTCTTTCCATGATGAGTAGTTTCCCCTTAGTACTGTTCTCATTTCTCTTTTTATAAGAAAATCTTGCATCCAACAAAACAGTTTGCCTCGAATTCCTTCTTGATGGTACAGTTTCCATAAAAGTCTTTGGTGTGGTACTGTGTCAAATGCTTTCTTGAAATCTAAATAGATACTGTCCACCCATCCTTCTCTTTCCTGTATTGTGTCTGTTACTGTCATAGTAGCTCAACAGATTAGTAACACATGATTTTTCTTTTCTGAAATCAAACTGTCTTTCTATTATCGTACTGTGTTCTTCTAGATGATTTACCCAAGCTTTTCTTATAAGCTTTTCTAATACCTTGCTTACAACACTGGTCAGTGATACTGGTCGGTAGTTGGGTGGATTTTGTGTATTCCCTTTCTTGAATAAGGGGACAATATTTGCTTTCTTCCAAATATCAGGTAGTTTACCTTGACTCAAGGATTTCTTGAAAATTAAAAATAATGGTTTACTTAACTCCTTTCCACATTCTCGTAGTACCCAACATAAAATTTCATCAGGACCACTTGCTTGTCCTGTCTAATTTACTTAACTCCTCCTGTATTACTTTTTCTGATATTTGTATATCTGGTAGTATGTGTGGACATGCATGTTCCACATAGTCCCTCTCAAAATTTTTTTCTTCTGTAAAAACTGATTGGAAATTCTTATATAGTGCTTCACAAATATCTTTCTCTTGTGTCTAGGTGATTCCCTCGTCCGTAATGGATTGTATTATATCTTTTACTTTGGTTTTGCTTCTGATGTAGCTGTAAAATAGCTTCGGTTGATCACTACGTTTATTTATTATATCCTCCTCAAACTATTTTTGGACTTCCCTCCTTATTCTTGTATAATCGTTTCTTGCGTGTTTGGAAATATTATATGCCATTTCACTATTGTGTCTTCTGGATCTATTCCACAACAAAACTCTTCTTTCTTTTGATTTTTTACATTCTTTATTGAACCATTTCTGTATTTTCTTATCTGCTTCTTTCTGCTGTGGGATGTACTTCTGGACTCCTATTTCATAAAATTCACATAATTTTTTATATACAGCATTTAAATGTCCTTTAAGCTCATTTTCCCAATCAACTTCTAAGAAATACTTCTTTAGGTCTTGATAATTTCCCTTTTTATAGTTTAGGCTCTTTTTGTAACTTTCATTGCTGTTAACTATGTCATATGCTATCCTGAAGTTGCAATTTAGTACTGCATGATCGCTTTTGCCGAGTGGAGGGTGATATATTAAACTGTCAATATCATTTTCTTGCCTAGTAAATATGAGATCTAACATTGAAGGTACATCGAGTCCTCTTTTCTGGTGGTTTCCCTCACATGTTTCATTAGAAAAAACTCTTGCACGAGATCCAGGAACTTTTGGTCCCAACAGCTTTCTTGGCTAATTATATCTAGATTATTCCAATTTATATTTGTATTTAAATCTCCAGTTAGTATAATTCTTTCCGATTTCTCTTCCATTTTATGTAGTAATGCTCTTAAACTCTGAATTGTACTCTCTTCCAGGTCCTCATATTCGTCTCTTTCCCATGTGTTTGATCTGGGTGGCATCTACAAATTGGCTAAAATTACTTTCCCTTCAGATGTGTTGATCTCTACTGCAATCAGTTCTACTTGTGAGGGTATATCTAGTTTTATTTCATTGACTTTTAGATTTTTCTTAGTTAATATTATAATTCCTTCTCCCATTTTTAAGTTTCTGTCTCTTCAACATATATTGTACTCCTCTAAGTTTAGTTTGTCATTGGATATCCTTGGTGTTAATTTTGTTTCAGTTAGGCATATTATATGTGGTTCATTTTCTCTGACATAATCATTCATCTCTAGTAATTTAGTTACCATTCCATCCACGTTTGAGTACATCAACTTTATCTTGTTTATATACTTGTCATGACATGGTCCTACTACCCTCCTCCTTTTTATTCCCCCCTGTTTGTGTACCACTTTCGTACCTGCAATCCTATTACTTTGTAAAAAAAATGTGTTCTTCTCTTCTGATCATCCCTCATTTTTTTGTTTTTGCTTCCTCCCTCTTCTCTTTCAGTAATTCCAGTTCCTCTTGTGTTAGGCATCTTTTTATCCATACATTTTTGAACTCCTCTTCTTCCATAAGATTCTTTGCATTTTTTAGTATCTCCTCCACAGTGTTTACACTCCGGAAAGTTACCTTTAGAGGTCTTGTCTTGCTTTTCTCGTATTTCCCTAACCTTTTGTGTTCCTCTATGTCTTTACTACAGATTTCCTCTGATACTTCTTTTAATAAGCTTGTTACATTTGTCATCTCCTTTTTGTCTCTTGTGATCTTGTTTTTTACTTCTTCCTCCTCTATACCAGTGATTACTATAGATTTGTTGATATCTACTGAATCTCTGACTAACTTTGGATTGTTTTGGATTATTCTTTTCACTTCCTTTTTAATGCTTTTTTCCTCCACCCTTGTTTCTAAGTCTTTCTTTACTTTCACCATTTCAGCATACGTGGTTTCCACATCATTTTTGTAGCTTTGCACAGCTTCATTCACCTGTGTTATCTTCTCCTCAATAT
This sequence comes from Coenobita brevimanus, assembly GCF_032717465.1. Taxonomy (NCBI): domain Eukaryota; kingdom Metazoa; phylum Arthropoda; class Malacostraca; order Decapoda; family Coenobitidae; genus Coenobita; species Coenobita brevimanus. The sequence goes on along the minus strand of NC_136991.1, from coordinate 21,573,035 downwards.
CACTGCTCTGGTCTATCAGACTGCTTACTTGCCTAATTGTCTCTGTATCATTTTTGAACCCTTCCATAATACTCTCGTGATTGACTACTGTACTGTACTTGTGAGTGGATCTATGCACTCATCTGTTTGTGTGTTTGTTTTAGCTTTTAATATTACCAATTCTTTTTGGTTCTCTTTTACTAATCGGTGAGAGCTCTGATGGTATTTCCTCTATGAATTCATTGTCAAAGTCTATTCCATTCATTTGTGGGAGTAAAGTTATTTTCTCTGTTCTCATGCATCTTAAGCCCAGTAACATATGAGCTTTAATTGCTAAGTTTTCAACGATATAGAAAAATGCAGAGATTGGTCTTGTAGTCTCTGTGAAACTGATGTTTAATCATATCATACCTTTTACTGTGATTTGTTTTCCATCTACCGTATATAAGTCTAAATCAGATTCTTCCAGAACAGTTACTTTCTTCTTATTTCTAAAAATTCTATTTATTTCTTCTTGTGTTATTAAGTTCACTGGAGACCCTGTGTCTAAAAATAAGGAAACATTTTGATCCTCACATACAACTGGTATCAAGATACACTCATTTCCCAACATGCCTCCTATGTGAATTTTAGACTTGCTTTCCATTACTTTTGTTCGTTTTTTGTAGTGACTTGGTCTTCCAACGATTTGAACATAGACACTAATTTTTCTACAGTTTTGCAGTTACTGGTCCAGTGCCTTTGGCACCGATGATGTCTACAGAAGGGACCAAATCCTTGTTTCTTTTGTCTATCCTCTTTTGTTTTGATAAAACATTCATTCCTAGTGTGTCTTGGTTTTGCACAATAATGACATAGAATGGACCTATTTCCTGACTGTGATCTACGAAGTGACTTTCCATATTTAGTGGTGTTTGTGGCGCGAGATCTGCTCGGGCTGCATGGAGACTTATGAAACTGCCTGTAGCCTGGTGTTTGTGATCGTACCCTTGACACGTTTAGTTGTTTGCTCTCCCTGCTTTCAGGTCATGATCGATTTTGTTCTCTGTTTGGGGTCGTTGTAGATGTTTTCACAGCTGATACTGTCTCAGGTACTCTCATTCTACTAGAATGTGATTGTGTTTCGATCATTTCTGCATCTCTACCTCGTTCATTAAGTCCAGTAAGCCCATGCCTGGGGTGTACGCGATCGTCTTGGCGATCTTAAGGGTCCTATCAGGTAATTTACACAAGGCAGCTACATACCCAATGATGTCCACGACGAGGTCTGGGGACATCTTTCCATCTCCTGTTATCCAGTTTGAGTTTTCTAAGGTAGCTAATAATGTTCTTTTTGATCGTGGAGACATCAGTAGTTATTTCACTGAGCACATGATTTGTAGTGTGCTCTCTTACAAGATCTACAATCTTATGTAATTCGGGATTATACCTGGCAAGAAGTTCATACCTCCAGAAAATTTCTTCAAAAATTCAGTTTTAATTTCATCATACGTTTTAGCCTTGAGGAGCTTATCTGACCTTAATAAGTCTCCTGCCGAACATCTTTCCCCTCTATTCCAAGAGGAAAAAGTAGCAATTTTCTCTTGTTCATCTTTAATATGCCTCTTAATGAAGATCTGTTCGCACTGATTGACCAATGAAATACGTGAAAGCGGTCCTTTTTTGTGCCAGAGAGTTTCGGGGCAGTTTTATCCTGATAATAAACGAATATCTGAGCTTGATCTGTGGTGTTCATTTTCACTAGTTGCTCTGTTGATTTAACTTGGACTTGTTTATCGTTGTGTGAGGGAATAGTGGAATAGATTTTCCCTGAACGATGAACCATGTTAAGTATACTTTCATAGGTGTGCAAGTCAGAGACAAAGTCCTCACTCACTACATCAGAGGGAGTTTACCACTCATCATCTAGAACTGACGTATTTGTTTCTTCATCTTTAGTTTGTGGTGAATTTTGTACTATGGGTGTGTTGCCCTGGTGCTCTCCTAATTGTGTATCCGCAGTGGGCGCTAATTGTGTATCATCTGGTATTAACACGGGTGGGGGCGAAAATATTCCTGTCATATCACTTAGCTAAAAAAGAATTCATGTTGCTAAGGCATGGTGTTATGAAATACGTCTTTTGTTTATGTCCTAACTAAATAGATGAGTGAATGAGTTGTAATAAATGATAGATAGTGAGTGTATAAGTGTATATAAAAAAATAAGTAAAGGAGTTGAATATACCTAATTTTAGCACTGAGAAAAAATGAGTAAGTATAATTACACCCACTTGATACAGATCGGAAAGGCGTGTCGAAGCAACTGTCGATCTCGGAAGATAAATGCAGAGTTGAATGAAGATCTCCTTTCGATAATTCTAGGGCTGTGTTGATGGACGATATTACTCAGGAAATTCCATGGCCTGATGAATTTAATGGTTAACAGCTGTAGTCACAGGTGAACCTCACCATAGAACGTCGAATTCCCACTCAATACTGTGGAAATAAATGAGTATGAGTAGGAGCTATGTGAATAATGAGTAATGAGTAGTGGGTGAGAAGTGCCTGGTGTCAGTCACACGTTGATTGGCGTGGCGTTATCTCAGCAAACACGCATGGTGATGTCGTCTCAGCAGATACATATGGTGACGTCGGCTTCCCACACTGGTAGTTGTGGTGAATAATTGAGTAGCGATGAGTAACCTGGGTGAGGAAAGGCAAGATGCATCATAAGTGTGGCTCTTGTGTTTTGCCGTGTGTCTTGACCTCTGCGTCAGCAATGGAGGTCGGGGGGAAGGAGTGTTGGGGTTTTTAGTACTTGTTGCTCTTGTCTTTCTTTTCCTTTACATGTTTTTTTTTTTAATTCTTCTTCTTGCTGCTGCTTGAAGTTGCGTGAAGATTATAGAGTTGTCTTGTAGACCTGTTATTTGTAGTTAATCGTAGAACTTGTTGATCGCCACTCGTAACTCTTCGATGCCACTGTATGCCCGTAGAGTTGCAGGCTCGTAGATTCGTAGACTCGCTCTTCTTATTGTATATTCGCTTGCTTGATCGTAGAATTGTTGTAAAGTAGAATCAGCTGTAGAACTGGAGCTGACAGTTTCACCTGCTTTTGTAGAAATCATGTTTCATAGATGTAGAGTTGATCGATACTGCCACCATTTAATGTTAAAGCTTTGTAGCCAGTATTTATATATAACTCTTAATTCTTGTAATAGGTGAGTCTTGAGTTTTGGTTAAAGTTATTTTGGTAAATGAAGAGCAGGAGGTGTTAAAGATGAATACAGGGAGTTGGTCTTGATTTATTATCTTCAGAGAAAGTCTAAGCCGAGCAGTGTAGGTATTACACAGAGACTTAATATACTAAGTAAGTCTAGTTGGACCCCTCTTCTTATTCGCTCTCTCCACTACCTGCCGCTTCTATGGCCAGTCTCCTTCTGAGCTCAAATTCCTACATTCTTGTGTAACAGGGGTCGTGTCACGTGTGCTCTAATGTCGTGGAAGCTTCTAGAATACTGTATGTCTGTGTGTATGCACTGCTTCCGGTGCATGATCAACATTCCTTCACTTAAAGAGTTGCAAGTTAATATCCCGTTCCCACACCTTGTCTGGTGCTCTGTCTATCTATCTACCTATCCATCATGCTTTCTGTTGTGATATGTATTTATAATATGGAGTCGTGACATATATATATATATATATATATATATATATATATATATATATATATATACATGAGAATGAGAGGGCAAAGGAAGGAGTATGTATAGTTGTGTGTAAAAGATGGAAGAAGAGCATAAGACAGTATGGATCACTTGGGTCAAGGATTGTGTGGGTAAAGTTGAAAGTTGGAATACAAATGTGGGCGATTGTGTGTGTGTATGCGCCAATGCAAGGTCGTGGTAGAAGAGTTCTGGACAAATGTGGAAGTGTGCATGGAAAAGTTTGGAAGGAATGAGAGAGTGTTTTTGATCGGTGATATGAATGGTAAAGTAGGGAATATGAAGGTGGATGGAATAGTTGGTGAGTGGGGTGTGCCTGCTGAGATAGATGAGAATGGGAGTGCGTTAGTGGACATTTGTGCTGGGAGGGGTTTGGTGATACCCAATACCCTCTTCAGGCATAAAATGATCCACATGTATACATGACGAGTGATGAGAAGGATGGGTGGTGAACTGAATGAAAGGAAGGCAATGATTGATTATGTATGTGTGGATGAAAGGATGCGAAGATGTGTAATGGATGCAAGAGCTTTTAGAGGTTGGGAGAGTGGACTTTCTGACCACTACTTCTTGGTGGCCAGAATTAGGAGCTAAGTAAGTTAGAGAAATAGATGAAGGGAAAGAGGAAAGGAAGGAGTAGTTGCAAGGAGAGTGGAAAGGTTACAAGAGGATGAGAAAAAGGCAGAGTATAAGAAAGAAGTGGAGGAACGATTGGGCAAACATGAATTGGAGCAGATGGGGGATGTGGAAGGTGTGTGCAGGATATTTACAGAAGAAATATGTGCAGCATGTGATGTGGTGTGTGGGAGGAAGAGAAGACGGAGGGGGTGCAAGGAACAGCGTGGTGGACTGAAGAGGTGAGACAGGCTGTGGCACAAAAGAAAAAAGCATACAATGAATGGATGAGAAATAAGGGCGTGGAAGAAGTTGAGAGGCAGAAGAGAGAGTTATATGTAGAAAGAAAGAGAGGTGAAAAGATTAGTAAGAGAGAGTAAGAAGAGAGTGGATGAGGAATTTCGAAGGAATTTGAGTGTAAAGTGGAGGGACTGTAAGAAAATGTTCTGGAAAGAGGTGAAGAGAGTGAGACAGGGTGGAAGTGAGGTTAGCAGGGGAGTGAAAGATAAAAATAGTAGATTACTAGTGGAGAAAGGAGAAAAAGTGAGCAGATGGAGAGAACACTTTAAGGAATTGTTGAACATAGAGGATGGAAGTAATGCGAGTATAAGTGGCTGGGGAATGGCTGGGAGAAGGAGGGAGGTGAGAAGACAGGAAGAAATCAGTAGGATAGAAGTTGTGGAAGCAATGAAGAAAGTTAAATCGGGGAAAGCCCCAGGAATTGATGGAGTATGTGATGAAATGCTGAAGTATGGGGGAGAGATAGTAGTAGAATGGATGTGGAAGATGTGCAGATTGGCCTGGGAGGAAGGTAGAGTCCCGGAGGATTGAAAGTCAGGTATAATTATTCCCTTGTACAAAGGAAAAGGGGAAAAAGAACTGTGTGGTAATCATAGGGGCATTTGTCTTCTTAGTATAATAGGAAAAGTGTATGGTAGGATACTTATTGACAGAGTTAGAGAAAGAACAGAGGAATTAGTTGGAGAAGAACAGGGAGGCTTTAGGAAGGGAAGAGGTTGTGTAGATCAGATATTCATTCTTAGATCTTTGGTGGAAAAGTTTCTAGAGAAGGAAAGAAGTTGTATGCGGCCTTCATGGATTTGGAGAAAGCATATGACAGGGTGGATAGACAAGGATTGTGGAAACTATTAAGAATATATGGAGTAGATGGGAAGTTGTTGAATGCTGTGAAGAGTAAGTATGATGGTGCTAAGGCTGCAGTGAGTGTGGATGGTGAACTAAGTGAATTTTTCTCTTTGAAGGTTGGGTTGAAACAGGGATGTGTCGTGTCTCCATGGTTGTTCAATCTGTACATGGATGGGGTAATAAAAGAGGTACAAGCTAGGGTAGTGGATGTTGGAGTGGCCCTGGTGAAAGAGGATAGTGTTTGGAAATTCGCTGTACTGTTGTTTGCAGATGATACTGTGTTGTTGAGTGAAGACGAATGGGAGCTGCAAGGCTTGGTGGATGAGTTTGGGAGAGTGTGTAAGAAACGGAATCTGAAGGTGAATGTAGGGAAGAGTAAAGTGATGGTCTTTGAGAGAGGTGAAGTCAGTGAATGTACAGCGAGGTTCGATGGTGAGGAACTGGAAAATGTGAGTACGTTTAAGTACTTGGGTAGTGTGATGAGTAAGGATGGAGGTTTGGAGGGTGAAGTGCTTGAAAGGGTACAGCAGGGAAGAAAGGTTGCCGGTTCTTTGAAAACAGTGATAAGAAACAGGGAAGTGAGCATGGAAGTGAAAAAGTTACTATATGACACTATTGTGATACCAACTGTAACATATGGAAGTGAAGCTTGGACGTTGTTGGAATGACACAAGTCAAGAGTGAGAGCAGTGGAAATGAGTTATTTAAGAGAAGCCTGTGGAGTCACATGGAGAGACAGGCTGACGAATGAGGATATAAAGAAGCGTTGTGGTGTGGATGTGGATGTGATAGGAAGCGTTATGAGGAACACACTGAGGTGGTTTGGCCATGTGGAGAGGATGGAGGGTGAAAGACTGACGAAGAAAGTGTATGTGAGTGAGGTGGAGGGGGGAAGAGGGAGGGGGAGGCCGAGGATGAGATGGAGGGATGGGGTGGAGAGGTATATGAGAGAGGGGGGGTGTGAGTTGGGAGCAGGGCAGTGAAATGGTGAGGGACAGGGAGACGCGAAGGTGATTTGTTTGTGGCCACCCCAAACGGGATTGAGGCGTCTGGCAATATATATATATATAATATAAATGTATGTGGTAAACGCTCCTTCCTTTCCTTATTTGTCAGTCTGTTTTTCCATGTAACTTCACATGCTCCTCTCAAGTAACTCATCTCCACTGTTCCCACTCTCCACTTGTGTCAATCCAGCAAGGTCTTCACTTCCATAGGTTAGTGTTCGTATCACAATACTGTCGTGCAGTAACTTTTTCATTTTCATGCTCACTTCCCAGTTTCTTATCACTACTTTCAAGGAACCAGCAACCTTTCTTCCTTGTTGTATCCTTTCAAGCACTTCACTCACTAAACTTCCATCCTTACACATCACACTACCCAAGTACTTAAACGCACTCACATTTTCCTTTTCCTCCTCATCCAACCTCACTGTACAATCAGTGACTTCATTTCTCTCGAAGACCTTAACTTTACTCCTCCCTACAGTCACCTTTAGATTTTGTTTCTTAAATCCTCAAGCTCCTTCACCAAGCCTTGCAGCTCCCCTTCGTCTTCACATAACAATATAGTATCATCTGCAACCTACAGACCACGGAGTTTCCACACACTGCCCTTTCTCATTAGGTCCACTCCAACATCCATTGCCCTACTTTGCATCTCTTTTATAACCCCATCCATATGTATAGACTGAACAACCATGGAGACATGACACAGCCCTGATTCAATCCAACCTTCAAATAGAAAAATGCACTCAGTGTACTGTCCACACGCACTGCAGCATTAGCACCCTCATACATACTCTTCACGTTATTCAGCAACTTCCCAGTTACTCCATATATTCTTATTACTTTCAACAATCCTTATCTATCCACTCTGTCATATGCTTTCTCCAAATCCATGAAGGCCGTGCATAATTTCATTTCCTTCTCTAGAAACCTTTCCTCTAAAGACCTAAGAATGAATACCTGATCTACACAACCCCTTCCCTTCCTAAAACCTTCTTTTTCTTTTCCAACTAATTCCTCTGTTATTTCCCTGAATCTGCCAATAAGTACCCTACCATAAACTTTTCCTGTTACACTAAGTCCTATTACACTTAAAAGACAAATGCCCTTATGATTACCACACACTTTTTTTCCCCTTTTCCTTTGTACTTAGGAATAATTATACCTGACTTCCAATCCTCCGGGACTTTATTTTCCTCCCAAGCCAGTCAGCACATTTTCCACATCCTTTCAACTAATATCCCTCCCCCATGCTTTAGCATTTCAACACACACTGCATGAATTCCTTGAAAAATATCCTATTTTACCTTTCTTCATTGCTTCCACAACTTCCACCCTCCTGATTTCTTCATTTCTTCTCACATCCCTCCTTCTTCCAGCCATTCCTCAGCGACTTATACTCGCATTACTTTCTTTCTCTATATTCAACAATACTTGTTCTCTCCATCTGCTCACTTTTTCTCCCCTCTCCACCAAAAATCTACCATTTTTATCTTTCACTCCCTGGCTAACTTCTTTAGCGCCCTGTCCAACTCTCTTTACCTCTTTCCATAATATTTTCATAAATTCCCTCCTCTTTACACAAAAATTCCTTCCATATTCCTCATCCACTCTCTTCTTACTCTCTCTTACTAATCCTTTCACCTCTCTCTTCCACTCTATATAAAATTCTCTCTTCCATCTCTGAACGTCCTCCACATCCCTGTTTCTCATCCACTCACTGTCTGGTTTTTTGTTTTGTGCCACAGTGTCTCACCTCTTCATTCCGACATGCTGTTACTTGCACCCCCTTTCGTCTTCTCTTCACCCTACACACCACCTCACATGCTGTACAGATTTCTTCTGTGAATATCTTGCACATACCATCCACATCCCCTATCCGTTCCAAACCATATTTAAGCAATGGCTCCTCCACTTCCCTCTTATATTCTGTCATTTATCCATGCTCTTGTAACCTTTCCACCCTCTTTGTAAGAACTAGTTCCTCTTGTCCTTCCCTTCTTCTATTTCATCACTTCATTTCAACCTTGACTCTCACCATCACAAAGTGGTGGTCAGAAAGTCCACTTACCCAGTCTCTATATGATTTTGCATCCGTTACACACCTCATTCTATCATCCATACACACACAATCAATTACTACCTTCTGTACCACCCACCCTTTTCATCACTCGCCACGCATACCTGTGGACCATTTTGTGTCTCAAGAGAGTACTGGCTATCATCCACCCCCTGCCGGAAAAATGTCCACTAGAGCACTGCCATTCTCATCCACTTCTGCAGGCACACCCACTCACCAACTTCTCCATCCACTTTCACATTCTCTAATTTTCCATTCATATCTCCAATCAATAACACTCTTTCATTCTTTTCAAACTTTTCAATGCACGCTTTCGCATTTGTCCAGAACTATTCTTTTCACTCAGCTTGTACGATTTTGCATTGGCGCATAAATACAAACAATCGTCCACATAATTTTGTAGTCCAACTTTCAATCTTACCCACACAGTCCTTGAGCCAACTGATCCATACTCTCCCATATTCTCCTCCCATCTCTTGCACATAACAATACACACTCCTTTATTTGCCCTCCTATTCTCACCAACTTCCGCACATATACAGTACCCTATCCATACTCCCATACTCTCACACACTCACTTCACCATTTGGCTTCAGTTAATCCACATACATCCACTTTTAAACCCTCAAGCACCTGGACGGTCTCTCTCTCTTTCATCTCATCATTTGCACCCCTTACATTCCATGTCACGATCCATACCATGTCCTTTGTTCGGTCCTTAGTCGTCGCCTGTTGTCAGTCCTGGTCCGAGGCTTCTTGTTCGTATTTTTATTTAATTGTTTTCCAGGGAGGGGCAACCCACTTGTTGTCACGTAGGGAACACGTGTTGGTTAGTTATAAGGTTACCATCCAGCGTTGTGAATGATTTCCTGGTTTTCAGGAAATCATTTGGCTTACCACTCATTGTAGAGCTACCCTAAGAACACAGCACTGCAATGCTAAGTGAGTGGATGATGGGCGCCCCCACCTACCACTAGAAGATTTTATAACGACTGTATATTCCCAGGTATGACGTACCGTTGTGAGACCTAGAAACTGATATAATCAATGGAAAATCAGCTAATCCGTTCTCATAGAGCAATGGAAAGGTCAATGCTGTGAACAGTTTCTAGAAACAGGAATAGATCAACTTGGTTGAGAGAACAGATGGAACTCAGACATTATAGAAGATATAAAAGAACAGAAGTGGAGATGGTAGAATATGTAGCATGAATAAGAGATAACCGATGGAGCAAGAGGCTGACTAATTGGATTCCAAGAGATTAGAAGCGTTGCAGAAAAAGGTCAGACAGGAGATGGAGAGTTGAGATAGAGAAGTTTTCAGGCAGAGATTGGCTCAGTGAAAGAATTCGTGAAAAAGGTTGGGATAAGAGTTTGTTCAACAGTAGACATGCAATAGCTTCATGATGATGATGATGATGTATCTATCTATCTATCTATCTATCTATATATATATATATATATATATATCTATATATATATATATATATAAAGATATATATATTTATATATATATATACAGAGAGAGAGAGAGAGAGAGAGAGAGAGAGAGAGAGAGAGAGAGAGAGAAACAAACTGGATAAATGTTTGAGGTACATTCTTAAATCCAAACATTTACGTATTACTGTTGTGTATTTATCTAACTTTTGTCTTTTCTGATTATAATGAAAAGAACGTATTTACAGTATATGGGTATTAATTCCGGTACCGTGCATGCAGAGATCTATTCCAATGGAGTAGACTGTAGTACCAGTCGAACAGGTTGGTACTCCCAAGATGGTTGAAAGCTGGTGACAGGGAAAGCTGGAGCTTTCATTTCATCAGCCCTCGGGACTAGTTTCTGACCATCCCCCTTTGCTAAACCTTTGCAATGCTTCAGTAACATGGAGCATAGACAGACCAGCATACTCTCTTGTACATCTTCAACTGTCAACAACAAACTATTTACACATTATACACCGCACTTACAGTTTCAGAATCATAAAAAATGACGTCTCACTAATCATCCTCGCCGTCCCCCAGGAGGGAATAGGTGAGGACAAAAGCCACCATCATCCGTCTCTCTTCCAGTGCCGACCAAGATCACTCTATATTCATTTCTACAACATCTTCAGCCTTTCTTCTAGATTTCTCTCCATCACCACCCTCTCTCTTCCTCTAAATCTCATCTCTTCCTCACTCAGATTAAGGTGTCTGAGGCGAATGATTGCAAACCCTTCTCTGTATCCCACTTTCTCTATATCATTTCAAAGCCCAGGGTGGCTGTTGTGTGTATATATGCAACAACTTATATGGCTCTCGTGTTCCTAAGCTCGAATCCTTTGAATTCTCTACACAATGACTTCTGCTGTCCTGTCAATATCTAACTAAATATATCTGTGCCGTGTATTTATCCCTATATTCTAACTTTTTAAAAAATCACTTACGCCTCTACTTCTAGGGCTGAACACATCAGTTTCTCCTTTCTCTGAGATCTTCATTCCAAGGTATTTCAATGTTCACCACCACCTATGGCTGTCCTCTTCGTTCACTGATCCACTTGGTGAACAAGTGAACATCTTTTCTATCCTTATGACCTAGAGTAGCTTGTACAACACCCTGCTAATATCCATGACTGCCATGGAGAGAGTTCCAACATGCGTGACCTTTTGTCTTACAACTAATCCTTCTGGTTGCTCTTTACCAGTTTCTCTCCGTTGGGCTCCTCCAGTTCCAACCTTATCACCTTTTCTGTCTCATATCTCCTGAAAGGCATGTGGACCATCTCAAGAGGTGGTTGCGGTGGCACACTGAAGTTGGTGATTGGGAGGCCCTCAGGGTGTACTTCTTTGATTTCCCTGGAATAATTGTAATATATAATATTCCATGGCCTAGAACCATCTGAGTGTGCCTTTGACGTGATGGAGGTTATTCTCTCGAGCATGGGAGCATGCATTCCTTTTTCTAATCCTGAGACAAACGCAAAATTCTGTACCATGGTCTAATAACGCTATTTCAAGTGTTGTCCACAACATGGATAAGTCGTGCAAAAAGTACTACAGCCAACCCACCCCTGAGTCTCTATTTTGTCTCTTCCTGGAGCCATGCTAACTCTGGTTTCCACTTAGCAAAGAATAATTTCTTTCATACTTAATTCATTAATATCTCCAATTAAAATTCTTCCTGCTTCTTCTGGCACATTGACATAAACGTTTCTACCAACTATATATTTTTTAAACAACAGAAGAAGGAAAAACAAATGAATAAAAACAAAAATCCATACACCGGATTACAAGTGTCCTCTATTCGTAAAAAATCTGTAACAGTTGGACTTGAACAGCCATAGGTTTAAGTTTGGGGAGAAATCACTATAGGGAAGCGAGTTCCACAGAAATGCAGTTCGATGAATAAAAGAATTCTGATAGGCAGAAGCTCTGCAATATGGCAGTGTGACAGTCCAGTCATGAACAAGACGAGATGTCCGGGTAATGCAGAGGAAGGCAAGGAGAAGTGGCACAATGGATGCAACTTCGTCTCAGCATTTTCCATTATAGTATTCATAAAATAATGCAAGGGAGGCAACACTCCATCTTATATTTTGTAGGGAAGGTAGATCATTAGTTATGATAGAGTTAATAATAATTTTAACGGTTTTGTTCTGAAATTTGTCCAGTTGTCTTAGAGCAATCTCTACACATCCATTCCACAAGGGTAAGCTATATTCCAGTTAAGAGCAAACATTACTTTTATAAGTTATATCTAACTGTTCGTAAGTGAGAAGGTTACGGTCTCTGTAAAATAATCCAAGCTTCTTTGAAGCGGGTTAAGCAAATGATTTAAATTGAGAAATTCTACTAAGGGCACTGTTAAATGAAACACAAAAAAATTAATACTCGATAGTTAGGATTGTTAGTAACACTAAAGATAATATAGGAATCAACCAATATCTATCTTTTAGTAAATTCCATATATTTAGTTTTCGCTTGCGTATAAGATAATGTTTGGTCCCTATTCAGCGATCTGTCTTGGTTTATAGAGATTGCTGTACTGAGCTATGAGTAAGAGATATTAAACTTTGTGAATGGGTGTTTGTGAATGCCTGTGAAGTGTTGAGTCATCTGCACATGAATGGATGGGATTATGAGTGACAGATAAAAGACATTTAATTTGAATTAGGAATAAGCTTGCTCCCAGAACTGATATTTGTGGCACGCCGGCAGTAATCGAGTGAAAATTTAAATATTCATCATCTACTTTTATCTTTCTGTCCCTGAGATATGAGGAAAGCAGTGGAAGAAAAGGAGATAGGCCATAGCAAGAGAGTTTGGAGAGCGGGGAACGGTGCTACACTCTGTCAGAAGCTTTAGATATATCAAGGGCTACTGCATGAATTTCTCCATGTTGGTCAATTGATTGAGGGATGGTATGAGCCATGAGATTGAGTATATCAAAAGAGGATGTTTCGTGGCGAAAATCATAATGTCTATAACTAATTAAGCTGTTGGATTCAAAATGTTTAACTATATGCTTATTAATTACAATCTCAAATACGAGTACTTTACCAAGGGATGTGATAGCTATTGGTTTTTAATCAGAGGGGTCAGAGGAACTTCCTTTCTTCAGATCTGCGTTGATATTGGCTTCTTCCCAAGAATTAGGGAATGGAGTAGTACGTGTGTAAAATCTGAATAATTTAGGTAGAGCAGGAGCAAGTTCTGGGGCACACTTTTTCAAAACAATTGGAGGAATTCCAACTTGAACTTGGAGCTTTGTTGGTTGGTAAATTGTCTAGGAAGGATTCTACGTATCTAGTCCGTACCTTAAATGAAGCAGTTTATGAAGAGTCAAGTTACAGTACAGGGACTTCTTGACTGATATCCTCTTAGAATTTCATGCATATGTACTGGCATGAATGTTCGCTGAACCACGCGGGTCATTTATAGTGTTACCATCTGATGATTATAGCTGGGGAAAGGGTGATGACTTGTTAAAGAACTGTGAGTTGACGAGAATATTCTATTGTCATAAGGAATTTTAATAGTTTGGATGCTTGGTTGTGAAGAAATTTTGATTTAGCAAAATTTATTACTGCTGGTTTCCAGCAATTTTAAATTGACTGGGTGATTCATTATATATATATATATATATATATATATATATATATATATATATATAATTAAGTAAAATTTATATGCTAAGGACTTTTGGGCCGTTGCTCTAGCACAATTGCTGTCAAACCATTTTGGGAAGTCTGATCTTTTAGTTAACTGACTGGGTATGAACAGTTCCATACCAGATTGTATTAAGTCACTAATGTGGGACAGGGTAGAACTGATGTCACTGGAGAAGAAAGACTGCCGTGGAATATCAGCAAAATAATTTCTAAATTCATCCTAGTCTGTCCTATGAAAGTGCTGTCTTGTCACTCTGACAAGTTCAAAACGGTGAGGTTTTGGTGAACTGACTAGTGAGGTTTTGATGAGACTGTGGTCGGAGGATCTAAGTGGTGACAGCATTTCTGTCCTTTATTGATCGGGATTATTTGTCAGGAATAGGTCCCAGAGATGGGTGTTATGGTCAGGATTATCTGGTAATCTGGTTGGTTGTTTTACTACTTGCTTGAAATTAAACTATCTATCTATCTATCTATTGCCAGACGCCTCAATCCCGTTTGGGGTGGCCACAAACAAATCGCCTCCAAGTCGCCCTGTCCCCCGCCATTTCACTGCTCTGTTCTCACCTCACACCCCCCTCTCTCATATACCTCTCCACCCCATCCCTCCATCTCATCCTCGGCCTCCCCCTCCCTCTTCCCCCCTCCACCTCACTCACATACACTCTCTTCGTCAGTCTTAAACGATTCTGCAAATCTCTCGCATTCTGTACCTGTACCATCATTCCAGGCAGAATGCAATAACCTTTCTACATTATGGATATTAAAATCACCCAAAATGGTAATTTCAGTGGTAAGGGTAAGGTTAAGATTGGTCAACTGTGGGGATATTGAGTTAAATCGGCTGGATTTTGAAAAAGCATTGAGGGAGCGATAAAGTATACACATATATGTGGTAATATTTCGATAATTGAGTGTATATAGTGAATCATCAATATAAGCTGAAGCGAAGTTCAAAACAGTGTCAACTGCAAATTAAAAATTGATATAACAACAGGTGCCACCCTTGTTACGGAAGTTTGTGAGGAGATGGTAACCAGGAAAAGAAATTGGGGATAAATCAGTAGAGACAGAGATTTGGGTTTTTGTAAGGAACAGGGCTAAAGGGAATATAGGCTGGAGGAAAAAGTGAAAGGAATTCAGATTGGTACTAAAACGACGGATATTAGTGAAAATTTTATAAGACCGAACCTGCACTTCTCCGATGACGAGAGTGAACTGTGTTTGCAACAACTGCTGTCGGAACAGTCGCTTGCTTCTGAGCAGGAGGACCCTGTGCCACCAGCCCTACCCTGCCAATGCTGGCAATCCGATATACCACCGAATTTGCTGATAATAATGTAGCGACCATTGATAAGGCGGGATGGAAATAAAAAGTGTGACACCTAATGTGCATGCAGTGTGGTGAAGACAGTTGAAGGTGGAGGTTTATGAGAGTATGCTGGCCTATTCCCTATGATAATGAAATCAGTGAAAAAGTTCAGCAAAGGGAGATGGTCAGGAACAGGTCCTGAGGGCTGGCGAAACGGGAGATCCAGCCCTCCCCACCACCAGCTCGCAATACACCTAGGGAGTACTGCCCTGCTTGACTGATACTACAGTCTACTCTGTTTTCCCTCCTCTGTTCCGATCAGGTGGATCTGTAGCTGCGTGTGTTGTACTGAAAAAGAATTCTTTTCATAGACTTTCTCCCTCAATCCCACCTTAGATGATTCCAGTGCGGTTACTCGATCTCTTGCCCCCTCTTACTTCCTCACGACTGACATTCATTCAAAGCTCTTCAGTTGATATACTTTCTGCCCTCACTGGCCTGAGTGTTAACAAGGAATATGGCCCCGATGGTGTCCCTCATGTTGTCATCAAGAACAGTGCTTCTGTGCCAATACTCTCCCTAGGGAAACTCTTCTGTCTTTTTCTCCCGACTTGTGCCTTCCCTTTCTTGCAAGAAGTTTTTTCTCACTCAGCCTATTTCAAAGAAGGATGGCCATTCCCAGCCCTTTAACTATCATCCAATTGCTTTAATATCCCGTATTTCTAAAGTTATTTAATCTATTCTTAACACACAAACACACACACTGACACACACACACAAAAGCAACTTACCTATCAAACCGTTCTTTCTGATCACCAGTATGGATTCCACCAGGGATGCTCCTACTGACTATCTTCTCACTTCCTTTCAGACTCCTGGTCATCCTTCTTTTGAGAGTTTGACAAAAGCTTTTCAATACAACTGACATCTCAATTACTTATAATAGCGTCTATCAAAAATTTTTTACTTCCAGACTGCTCTCAAACAGTTTCTGTCATTCTCTCTGTGCCTACATCTCTAGCTTTCTGGTTGTTCTATAGCTCCTGTTGTTGGTGGCCACAGTTCTTCTCCAAGAGCAATCAATAGTGGTGTTCCTCAAGGTTAGGTTCTATCGCCAACTATTATCCTTCTGTTCATCAGCGACATAAGAGGCACACCTAACCTTATCCACTCATGCTCTGATGACTCCATCCTTCACCTTCCATTCACTTCTCTCAGCGTCCATCTCATTAATCACTTCAGCAAACATGGGATGAGGCTACGGCACAACTAATGTCTAACTTGGCTCATACCTCTCAATGGTGTAAAAGTAATCTTGTTTTTAAAGGATTAAAACTTCAGGTCTTCTTTCAACCCATCAAAATCTTCGACAGGCTTATCCTTTATTTTTTAACATTGTCCAACTCAGTCTTGCATTATCTTTGAACATACTTAGCAGCTTAATGCTCTTGGGTTTTATCTTGGAAAGATCATATTACCTCTCTTGCAAAACCTGGATCCAAGAGATTAGGTATGATAAGCCGACTCTGTGACGTCTTTACCCCTAGCACAATCGTCGACTTTATTCAGGGTTTTTATTCACCCCTGCGTAGATTACAACTCTCATGTATATGGAGGCTTCCCATATGCATCTCTTTACAATAAGCTATAGTCAACTGTTTTTCTTCTCATTAACCCTCTTCTCACTGGCTGCCTTCAACCTTTGTCTATCCGTCTCACTACTGCAGCATTATGTCATTCTGTAGCTACTTCACTTTTCACTGTTCCTCTGAACTGTTTCCTTGCATCTCTCCATCACCTGTCCTACTCACTAATGGAAGAGTTAACAGTTACTACCAGTCCTCCATTTATGAAGAGACCAACTCAGGATCTGTGTTTTCTGTCTGTATTTCTTACGGTCTTCGATATTCACTGTCTCAAACGCAATGTGTCCAAGTATTACGAAATGAAGGAATGTTGAATTGGCTCTGTTACTTTTTTTCCTTGGAGAGAACAGTCTTGCAGGCTTCCAGCTTTTGTTTCCTTATTCATCACAATAAGGCAGTTTCCTCTAACACATTTAATTCTCCTTAATTCTGAGGCACTGTTGACCGTGAGTATGTATTTTGTTGTTGAAGTCTGTGTATTTTGAATCATAGGGTAAATTATTATAAGTCTATTTTTGAAACTTTGCCTATTCATGAAAGTTTAAGAACCCCAAATTCATTAAAAAATTTTAATCCTTCCAATTAAAAAATACCGTTCAATTTACCTTTATATTTAGTAAACCAGTACCCTATACATTTGCTCTGAAAAGTCCATGGACATTTGTAAATACTACACCTCAGTTCCTCTTTTACTGACCTTTATGTAATTTTTTTAATTTGTTTAAAGCAGGTCACTACCTATATCTTATAAAACTGTTCCACGTGCATTTCTTCTTTGGGCAAATCTTTATTAATAATAGTGGGTTCATAACAGCCATTGCCCGCTAACGCTGGCTAATTTTGAATTATTAGTTTCCTCATTTCATCCAACACCATTAACCCTCAAAGCTATTTAAATCCCCTTTAATTACAGACGTTTTTCCATTTCCCTATACAATTAAATTTCTGAAGCCACAAAATTTCTCTTCCCTCAACTATTTCCAAGTATACAGAACTTTGTACTTTCTCCCTGATCTCAGAGAGTCTCCACCGTGATCACTATGGTCATGTTATAACACACATCGTACGATAATTCTCTCTATTTATTCCTCCAGGCCTATTTTCCTTCTTTTTAACATTTCTCATTCTCCAGTCCATACCTATAATATATCTCCCTCACTGTAGTTCTTCCTCTTGTTTTACTCTCTCCTTTCTTTGCCATCACTTCCTAAGAGTCTCTTAACCTTGTTGTCCTTTTCGTAGCAATGTTCACCTTTAACCACGCTACTTGTTCCGTTTAGTTCCTTCCCATATGCCCATATTCTACCTCCCTTCCCTTCTACCATCTTTTTCTCACTTCTTTATACTATCCCTCAACCATTTCCTTTTTCCGTTTTTCTTCCTTTCTGATACCTTCCCACATTCCCTATGCTCTTAGTACTTTCGCTTTTCTCCGACTCCTGCTCTTTCTCATTCCTTTCCTCTTTCCGACTCACTCACACATCTTCCCAAATCCCTTTGATTCCACTTAAATTTCTGATCGCTCTTTCTCCCCCCTCCCTGTCCTTAATTCTCCCCTTCATCTCTCTCTTTACCTTCCCTTCATCTCTCCCTTCACTTCCCCTTCAAGATACTCATCATCTTTTTCCCGAGCATAGCACCCAGTCTCCCCCCGACCCCATCATACGCACACGAGTTCAATATATCTCCGGCTGCTGCATCTTCAGGATTCTTGCAGGAAAGCGGAAGACAAAATAAATAACTCTGACACTGTAGGTACTCTATCGCCTTGCTAGCCCTGAGAATACTACTTGCAGCAACAATGAAGAATGTCTAGGTAAATTGTGTGTGTGTGTGTGTGTGTGTGTGTGTGTGTGTGGCCGAAAGAGAGAGAGAGAGAGAGAGAGAGAGTAAAATTTTGTCGCGCAGTATCTTTAAGTCCACGTCTTTTTCGCCAGGCGTGCATAGACCTTGGTCAGGCATTTAAATGTTACCCTTAGAGCAGTGACTTCCACGCTTTCAGTCATAACGACCCCCTATCTTCCATTTAATCCGATAGCTTTCCCTCCCACCGTCGAATCTGCAGTATCAAGGCAACTAAAAAGAAAAAGACCATTTAATCTTCACTACATGGTTAATTTACCCAATGCACAATGATGGTAAATAGACTGATAACAGAAATAAGGTTTTTAGATTGCTTTTCAGATTGAAGTTCTTTTTTCTTTCCCTTTTTTCTCTTCTTTCATATCTTTTAACTTTTTGAATTTATAAGTATGTAAAAAATTTGCACAAAACAGTTATATACTTTGTATCAATTATAAAAACCAACAGCCCAGAGAAGACTGAGAACATACAATGTTTTACTTCCTGATATACAGAACATGACACAAGTGAACTGAAAACGTTTAATGCTTCTGTGATGATGATGACTATACATGTTCGAATGCTATGCAAATTTATTTATTTACAACTCGTATTTGCATAGTGAATGTTATCGACATACAGGCTGCAAATTGTTTGGAACTTTCCGTAAGGAGACTTCTATCTATCTATTGCCTGACGCCTTAATCCTGTAAGGGGTAGCCACAAATAAATCACCGTCGCCCTGTCCCCCACCATTTCACTGCCCTGCTCCCAGCTAACACCCCCCTCTCTCATATACCTCTCCACTCCATCCCTCCATCTCATCCATGGCCTCTCCCTCCCTCTCCCTCTCCAGCTCATTCATATACATTCTCCTCGTCAGTCTCTCGCTCTCCATCCTCTCCACATGGCCAGTGTGTTTCTCCTAACATTTCCTATCACATCCACATCCACACCACAACCCTCCTTCACGTCCTCATTCGTCTGTCTCTCCATGTGACTCCACATGCTCCTCTCACATAATTCATTTCCACTGCTCTCACTCTTGACTTTTGTCCCTCCAACAAGGTCCACGCTTCACTTCCATACGTTAGAATTGATATCACAATACTGACATGCAGTAACTTTTTCACGCCCATGCTCACTTCCGTTTCTTATCACTTCTTTCAAGGAACCTGCAACCTTCCTTCCTTGTTGTACCCTTTCCAGCACTTCACCTTCTAAACTTCTATCCTTACTCATCACACTACCCAAGTACTTAAACGCACTCACGTTTTCCACTTCCTCCTCATCCAGCCTCACTGTACATTCACTGACATCATTTCTCTCGAAGACCATAGCTTTACTCTTCCCTACACTCACCTTTAGATTATGTATGTCAGTCATGATCCGAGGCTTCTTGTTCGTGTTTTCAGTTAGTTGTTTTCCTTGGAGGGGCACTAGACCCCCGCCAATCCACTTGTCGTCACGTATGGAACACGTGTTGGTTGGATATAAGGTTACCACACTGCATTGTAAATTATTTCCTGGTTTACAGGAATCATCTGGCTTGCCATTCATTGTAGAGCTACCCTAAAAGCAGAGTACCGCTACATTAAGTGGGTGGATGAGGGGCGCCCTCACCTAAAGAGACTTAATTTCATTAATTATATAACAAGAGCAAAATGTTAAGGCTGCTGTCAGATAATTCTCAGCAAAAATTCGATATATATATATATATATATATATATATATATATATATATATATATATATATATATATATATATATAAGCTCATTAATACTTTTACCATGAGGCTGCACCCTTTTGCTCATACTCGGCGCCCAGCCAAGGGAGACGAGCTTTACAGTATGGAAGACATTAGAAAATAAAATAAAACATGAAATTTAAGAGGTTCATTTAAATCTGTTTTCACTTCTTTCTTCAGTGTTTCTACTCTTCGGATTGTTTTAAAGGGAAGTTTTCCTGTGGAGTGCATTACTGGGTAGAGTTAATGGAAGTAAAAAAGTAAATGCTGTTAGTGGGTTTTTAGAGGCATAAGACCAATGTAGCCACATATTCCATGTTTGTCGATAATATCGTTGAAGTAACCTTAGTATTAGGCATTATAGAGATCCATAGAGAATGTAGAAACACAATCATTGTTTTAATTTTTTGTTTTTTACATATTTAAGAATTCATTGTTACTGTTCAGAGATATATCTCTTTCGCTCTTAGTTTTGTGCATCTTTAATTACAGACAGAACTTCAATCTCACCCTTTACTTATGTCCAACTGTTTTCTAGTTCTCCCTAACTAATGATTTGATTTTTATGCTTACTTTTTCTTGATTATTTAATAAATCTTCACAGCAAGTTCATTTTTATAAGCCAAGTATTTGAAAATGGTCTGAATTATCCAGCATCCTCCGACTCTGGTGGTCCCTCAGTCCCCAGGTTAATTTCCCTCTCTAACACCATTAATCTCCAGAGCAGTTTACATTTTTTTTTTTTTTTCAGTTTATTGCTCCCAGTGCAGCCTCTAGTTTTGTTGACTATAATTTATTCGCAGTGGTATACGCCCCTCTCTATTGCACTAAGGGAATTCTTTGATCAATCTATCATTCTCATTTACATGTTCCTGAAATAATAGGCATCAACAATATCATTCCCATTTTATATCGCTCTAACGTTGCAGTCAGCCATCCCTCGCCACTCACTTCATCATTTCCCCTGCCATTCTTACCATTTCTTTCATTACTTTTCATTTTTTATTTCCTCATCTGCTCTCTATATCATCCCCAATCCTCCATTTATCCTTAGTTTAGTTTTGTCTCCTTTTCATATCTTGTCTTTTGCTCATTTCCAGTTATTTCTTTTTCTTGGTTTTATCTTTCACTCTTTTTAACACTCCTCGTCTTTCCATTTCCATTATACAGTCTTCCACAAATATCTTCCTCAGCCTCCTCACTGATGATCTTCCTTTTCATTCCAAATTTCCCCATCCCCTTCTAGCTTTTTTTTTTTTTTTTTTTTTTTTTTAATGTGTCTGACTTTGAGCATAGGCTTCACAGCCTACTCCCAAGGCCCATTAGTCCTTCTACGTTCCATACACCTCTACTTGTTGCCACTTCGACGCAAACACCCACCGTCCATACCGAATAGACATTCTAGGGCTATCTCGTACAGGAAAGGTGTATTGGTACTGGCGGGGGTATTCTTACGACACGTCGGCGGGGCTTCTGGTAGATCAGACAAGTCAGATATTCTGACATTCAAATCCTTAAATTGTTCTCTGCCCCAGCGGGGACTTGAACCTGGGTCCAATAGGACTGCAAGCCACCTCTCTTACCAATTGAGCCACCGCCTCCCCCCTGACTCTTGACCGCGTTAAAATCATTTCTCCTCTTTCCTCACTTTTCCATCCTCTCCAGGTAACCACCTGTACTCTGTGTCCTTCTTGCTTTATTACCCTTATCTTCATTCGGAGGGAGTTAGTTGTCACAGTATTAATCTTTGCAACAACCAAGGTAAAAAAGACCATCAGGTCCGTTGCTGTTTCCGTTCCTCTGTACTCCTCTGTGTTTTGCACGATAATACAGCCTCTTACAGCTTTGGTATCATTGTCTTATTTCCTCCATCCCTCCCTGGATTTGTTCCTTACTCATACAAAAGTATGCGCAAGAGGTCGTCAGCTGAAGCGTGATAAAGAACGAGGAATAGATTCTTGCACTATGCTCGCTTCTTGAGACGAGAACAGCTGGAGTAGAGATGTGAGTGAAGGTGGAGCTGGGGGACGATTTGCTGGAAGTACAACAGCAAAACTGTGCCAGATCATGACTCGATTAGAACTAAATTGGTTCAGAAATAGGTCGTGTCAACATACGAGTTAACAAATTTGGATGAGGGAAGACAGGTGTGAGTGGGATGGGGATGGAAAGTGAAGGGTGAACTTGTTAATATGCAGATGTATGCACTGTATATCATTGTCTGTCATTCATCACTTGGTTTAGCACAAATGTATGAAATTAGGAATAGTTTTTGGCTATCTGAGAGAGAGAGAGAGAGAGAGAGAGAGAGAGAGAGAGAGAGAGAGAGAGAGAGAGAGAGAGAGAGAGAGAGAGAGAGAGAGAGAGAGAGAGAGAGAGAGAGAGAGAGAGAGAGAGAGAGAGAGAGAGCAAATCAGTGAAGGAACCATAAAGAAAATGATGTGTCGTCATTTACCCATAATTACGGTGGAAACAAGTTGAAAATCACTAGATTTAGCAGGATCAGGATCATTATGGGCGATGCTCTTTGTGTGGTTTGGTGTGGGAGGGTATTTTTGTGCGGCTGAGTGTCAGAGAGTACTTTGGCATGGTACGAAACAGTGGTATGGTGTTGTGGGGCGGTATGGTGTGGTGTGGCATCACAAAAGCCGTAAAGTCTATAGGAGTAAAACACCTGGTTTCCAAAAATCGTAAGTTAATTGGGAACGGAATGGGCTAATCCCTGAAATTCTCCAGCAACATGAAGGTACGACTTAGCTTGAAAGACAGAGATCCAAAGAGATAACTGGAGAGCAAGAGACATCCAGCGATAGGCATCCAGGATCTGGACACTGAGATGCCACCATAAGCAAGGACCTTCAAAGAGCGCATACCTCCATCAAGCAACACCATCCCCACCTTTGTTCTTGATGTTTGACCCCTCTTGGGCCAAAATTTAATCACTTCTTCCTCTAATGCTTCTCATTTTACCAAATTTGGTGATTTTTTTAGTCACCAATCAGTATACTAAATATAGTGATATTCTGATTAATATTTTTCCCAAAACAAAGCTAGATGATAAACAAGCAAGCCGAGCCCAAAGCATAACTTAGCGGTCGTAAAAAAAAAAAAAATGAAAGACAGCGAGATGGGATATAACGAACAGCAAGCCTTTTATCATGGCGTCAGCTGCGCCATGCGGGAGGCATTGAACTGGTAATTAAAACTGGAACAGCTTTTGCCAGTACTTTTAAGGGGGGGGGGGGGAAGCGAATATGTGGAAATATGGTTGCTGCAGGAAACACGTTATGCCATTACTTTTGAAACAATGTCAGTTGTGCCTGAGCATTACATTTCTACCGTAATATGTAAGAAATGGCTGATATCCAGAATGGCGACTGATGTCATTTTTGATAATATTGATTAAAACTTCCCTAATCCCTGTGGAAAGTTTTCATGTTTTTGTCATTATTATTATTATTATTATTATTATTATTATTATTATTACATTTTTTTAAATAGTAATATTTCAAAAGCTATTTGGCCTAGAGCCTTCAAACTTGGTCAATTTAGTCGGACAGCTGTCCGCTTGTTTTGGTCAAATATGGTGCCAATCAATCAAACGGATCTCAGGATATTATCCGGAATACAGAGAAGTGAGTCAGCCAGGCTATATCAAAAACTGCTAAAGCTAAGAAGCTGAAAATGTATCAACATATAGCCTTTAAAGAGGATGCAATGCTGAAAGGAGTATGG
Source organism: Coenobita brevimanus (assembly GCF_032717465.1). NCBI lineage: Eukaryota > Metazoa > Arthropoda > Malacostraca > Decapoda > Coenobitidae > Coenobita > Coenobita brevimanus. The sequence continues at coordinate 21,549,072 of NC_136991.1, read as the reverse complement.
TTCCAATCAGTGTATTATTCTCTGAGATCACGTGGGGTAAAGAATTAGGACTTTTCCAAATAATCCAGATGTCACCGAATTTTCCACGAAGGGTTAAAGCTAGAGCTACCAAACTCGGTGGACTTAAAGACTGTAAATACCCAAGGTGATAGGTACGTGATTAAACACCTTGACCTCGCTTGGGGTAAAAAAAAATTGGTACTCTTATGGATATTCAGGATGTCACCTAATTTTCCATGAAATATTAAAGCCTGAGCCATCAAACTTGGTGGGCTTAGAGACTGTGATGACTTAAGGTGACATGCACAAGTTCAGTGACCATGACCTAGCCGAGGGTAAAAAATTGGGACTTTTCCAGATATTCCTGATGTCACCAGATTTTCCACGAAGGATAAAAGCTGGAGCCACTAAATTTGGTGAACATATAGACTGTGATGACGTAAGATGACCTGCACAAGATCGGTGACCTTGACCTTTCCTGGGGGGAAAAATGGGACTTTTCTGGATGTTACAGATGTCACTGAATTTTTCATGAAGGATTGAAGCTAGAGTCACTGATCAGTGACCTTGACCTGAAGGTTCCTTTATAGCTGGGCTTCTAGTAGACAATGGTTGTGGGAAAGTTTTCTTTACCAAAATTGTTCTTGGATTATTTTACGGTGTTCTAGTTATGTTTAATTCCAATACCATTGACGCTGCTATTTATTTATTTATTTCTTCTTCTTCTTCTTCGTCTTCTTCTTCTTCTTCTTCTTATTATTATTATTATTATTATTATTATTATTATTATTATTATAACTACTACTACTACTACTGATAATAATAATAATAATAATAAAAATAATAATAATAATAATAATACTTCGGCTTCTACCCCCACTACTTCATTACTACTTCGAGGGAGGGGGAGGCCAAGGGTGAAATGGAGGGATGGAGTGGAGAGGTATATGAGAGAGAGGGATTTGAGCTAGGAGCAGGGCAGTGAAATGGCATTGGACAGGGTGACATGGAGGCGATTTGTTTGTGGCCACCCCTTACGGGATAAAGGCGTCTGGCAATAGACAGATAGATAGTTATTACATCCGCACTCCTGAAGTGAAAGCAAAGCAAGGAAATTTTTTACTTGACGTGAGTGTGTGTGTGTGTGTGTGTGTGTGTGTGTGTAAATAAAATACCTGAAGCAATTTTCCGCCAGTCTAAATAAAACATAGTGGAATGGTTGAGGTTTTTCCAGGAAGTGACCTATTGTTGTTTTAGAACAATATGTCAAAGGTCAAGGTCACATGGCAAAGTAGTTTTGATCCAGTTTAAACTAAACTTGGTAACAATTGAGGGCAGGGCAAGTATGAAATACTTCGGCTTTCAGGACAATCAGACAAAGATCAGGGTTTTAAGTCAAGGTCAAATGTCTGACTTTAAGTCAAACAGCTTTAACTCTATTTGGAGGAAACTTGGAGGGAAAGCACATACGGGTATATTTGAGGTACAGATAACAGGAGGCCTGTTCGCCCATGAAGAGGTTATCTGTTGGAAATAATGCTAATTCTACCAATATCAAACCGACGTGTAAGAGATAAGGATAGAGAATGGAAACCTTTTCCCCTCCCACCACAACGTCCGATATAACCGACTGGAAAAGTAAGAGGTAGGCAGCACTACATCAAGTGAGTGGGACCATCATCCACTCACTCGATGTAGTGCTGCCTACTTCTTCTTTAGCATTTATCGTTCTTTTTCTGTGTCTGCCTTCCTCTCTTCCTATTTCTCCCATCTTTCCTGTCACTTCTTATTGCTTTTCTTTCTTTTACAGGTGGCTCTACATTGAGTGACAATCCAAATGGTTTCCTGTAAGCCAAGAAACCATTCACAACGCTGGGTGGTACCCATATAACCAAACCATACGGGCTCCCTACGTGTCAGCAAGTGGGTTGGTGGAGGGTTAGTGCCCCTCCCCGTAAAACAAATAACTCAAAGTCAGATGGCCACCCCTTACGGGATTATGGCGTCTGGCAATTGATAGGTAGATAGAAAAGTGTAGGGAACAAAAACATGCTTGTTAGAAAGAACAAGCTTAGTAATTTTACAGGAGATGCAGAAGAAGAACGACTATGCACATAGTCGGGTATTCCGGAAATCTGTGAAGGACAGAGCGTACACAACCACCGAATGTTCTGAGTATTAAGAAAACATTTCACAGTCGTCAGTATACACTTCAGCCTAGAAACAGAGAGGACACAGTTAACGTTAGTCTAAAGTCTCAAAATATTTGTCTAGCCGAATCTGAAACGTATCAGTAGTTTTTGCACTGACTACTGTTGCTGGCAGCCAGTTCCATTGTTCGACTACGTGAATAAGAAAATATTTCCCTATATTAGTGCTGCATCTCTTGCGTTTGGATTTCATTACATTATTTCTAGGCACAGTATCATTCTGTATTTCGAACAAATTGCCATATCTAATAGCGTTAAATTTGTTAAGAATTTTAAAGTTAATCTCCCCTGAGTCGTGGCTGAAAAAAAAAAAAAAATCCCTCGTCGTAGGGATTATTTACATGGCTCTGTGCTGCTTTTTCTCAAGTCTGTCTTTGTTCCTAATATGATTCGGGGACCATTGCTGCGCACAGTAATCTAGATGTAGTCTCACTGTTGATCTATAAAGGCTGTAGATTACATTGGGCGTTTTATGATCAAAGTTCCTTGTAATGAAACCGAGCATTACTGTACTGTATGTTTGCCTTGTTCCTGTTGCTATTCGCTGTTTGGAGATTTTGAGGTTGTTACTATTAACTCCCAATTCTTCTCGTCTTTCACTTTCGTCAGTGGGGTACTGATCATGTGATATTCAAACTTAATGTCTTATATTTATCTAAACTGAATTTCATCTACCACATTTCATTTAAATACATTAATTTATCCAGGTCGTTTTGCATAGATCCACGGTTTGCTTCCATAATTACTTTGCTTAAAATTTTCGTGCCATCTGGAAATCTCGCTGCCTTAGAAAAGTGGCCATTTTCTAAATTACATAATATAAATAGAGAAATGAACTGGACCTCGAACTGAACCCTGAGGTACTCCGCTTGTTACTTCAGGCAATTGATAAGAAGCCTAAATCACAACACGCTGCTTACGCCTCGTTTACCAGTCACCAGTCCATGAGCATTATTTGTAAGAGCGGCCCTGGGCTTTTGGTTTTCCAAGTAGTCTTAAATGGGGGACCTTATCAGACATTTCCTGGATGTCCAGGTTGATGATGTCCAATGGTATTTTTATGTCCCAATTATCGTACATGTTTACAAAAAAAAAAAAAATCAATCAGATTTGTGAAGCATGATCTGTTATTACGAAAACTGTGTTCATTATCCATAAAAACATTATGCTGCCTAAGGAACATGATAATTTTACCTCTAACAGTTTTTCCAAAAGTTCACATTGTACTGACATTAGACTTATTGGACAGTAATTAGTGGCACGTTATTTCCGCTCTTTTTTAAAGATAGATGACATGTTAGCGAGCTTCCAGCGAATATTCAGTTGTTAACTTACTGAATGTTAATAATAGGAAATGCTAGTTTTCTCCAATATTTATGCAGTATGCGAGGATGTATCTGATCTGGGACAGTTAATGTATCTGGATCGATTTTCTTGAGATAATTTAACACTTCGTGTCCTGTCACTTTGGTGGTTCATAACTTACCATCTTCTGGTCCTGAGAAAACTGATTGTGGTATGTGAATGCTTCTTTCGTGACACCACTGTGAAAGGAGTCTGTCAGTATTGATGCAAATGTTTGGGTATCATGGACGAGATCACCTTTCGAATTTAGCAAAGCCTATGCTGTTTCTTATAATTTTTCTTACTCCTCACATGAAAAAAATAATGTGGGGTTTGATTTTACTTCACTATATTTTTTGCCTCACAGTCTCATTTACTTTATGAAATATATATATATATATATATATATATATATATATATATATATATATATATATATATATATATATATATATATATATATATATATATATATATATATATATATATATATGTATTGCCACTGTAATGAATGATACTCGGTACTGTCTTTGTGATTTCATGTATGTTTATATACTTTTTTATGCTCTTCTCATGCGACCAATGATTTCTTCAGTATTCTCCAACATCCTGGCCAATATTAATGTAATTCTCGGCATGGAGTTGATGCAGGGAGATTTAGAGAAGAACACCGGTAGGTCAAAAGTCAGGCTCATAGAGCAAGGTAAACTCAAGCAGTTTTGATCCAGTTCAGACCAACCTTATTAGAATGGTTGCAAGCTATGCATTTATAACGCATTTCGAGTTTAAGAACCTGTCGTATGCCAGGGTGATGAAGAGAATTCAAATATTTGGCCCTGGACTAACTACAAGGGAGGAGTGTTGCATTTTCTGAGTACTTCTTTCTTTTATTGTTATTGATATTAAAATATTTCAAGAAAATGAGGTACCAGTACCAAAACCAGTGTAACTAAATATTGTATAGATATATATCATTTTGGATCACTGTGATAAGCTACCGAAGTAATTATTTATAGAATGCTCGGGAAATGTTGATTGTAAAAACATAAATTTCCTTTACAGTATCACAGCACAGTCGTTACACCTGTATAACTGTGTGCAATTACCAGATCAAAGGTAACAGCAAAATTTTAAAAATGTGGGTAAAATTTTGAGTATAATTAACATAATGGAAGTAGAACATACAAAAACAGTATCGAGAAGAAAGTTGAAATAATACTGTGTTAAAGTCAGAATGATCATACTAATGGCAATAAGGAGGCTCCTATGATATCCACCATGGAAAATGGGAAGAAATCTAGCCGAAATTTAATTTTGTGTAGAAAAAATACACTGATGTGGTCTAACCTCGCACACGAGAAAATATTTCCGGCAAAAAAATATAGCTGTCTTAAACCTGGAAAATAAAGTTTCTGTGAGTAGAAACATATAGTCCATGCAAACGTATTTCTGAGGTAAAATAGGTAAGCAACAAAAAGAAAAAAAGGATCCTGGTGAAAATGAAAGTAATTCCTGCTCCCATAAAGAAAAAGTTCTCGAGTATATTAAAAGCCGGGCTATAAATTCCCAGGCATTATAATGGCAATAAGCTGTTGCGAGAACAAAGTTGTGAGAATACAGTATACTGCCGTTGGAAAAACTGTCTAGCAATTAATGGCGCTGAGGTGAGGTATTTCAAGGAAAAAATGTCGACCGAATAAACTGCCTAAAAATAGACTGTTGAGAAAATTAATCGTCTGATATGAATACGAAAATAAACTATTTCTGAAAAAACATGTGGAGGAAATAAACTAGTGTGAAAAAAAAAAATCGGTACAAGGAAAATTGAGTAAGTGCTGGGATTCTCTTAAAATACTGGGAGAGGAGGCGCGGGCCATCTGTTGTGAATATTATGGCACAATGGTGCTTTTTTTATGTAATATATGAACGAGTGTTTGGGTGGATGGTCGGGTGATTGGGTGAATAACGAGGTTAACGTGTGGGTAAATGAGTAAATGCATAAATGAACAGATGAAGGTCTGGATGAAAAAGAAAACAAATAAATTAAACGGGTGGATGAATGGGTAAATGCGTGAATGAATAAGTGGATGAATGGGTGAATGAGTGTATAAATAAAAAGATAGATGTTTTTCCGGTCTAGTGTTGTGATGATGGCTTAGGAGAATTAATGAATGTCTAAATAAATGG